>NC_084987.1:10987343-11306875 GCF_963691925.1 Scomber scombrus
TTGCAGTTACTGCGACTACTACAGGCCCAAGTTCTTCCTGCTTGAGAATGTGAGGAACTTCGTTTCATTCAAAAGGTCCATGGTCCTAAAACTGACTCTACGTTGTCTTGTGCGAATGGGCTACCAGTGTACTTTTGGTGTCCTTCAGGTGGGTCTGACTCTTCAGTATTTTATTTTTCATCTTGCGTTGGATCTGAGTGAATAACACGGACTTATGCATGTGTGGTGCTCATAAAATCCTCTGCAAAAAAAGGTACCAGGCAAGTCAGTGTCAGAGGAGACTCGTGGCTGTATACTCTTAAGGACACCAAACATATCGGCATAAATGGTGGTCAAACTGAATTTGTCAAATTAAAAAAGGAGGTTAAAATTAAATGGCAAAACTTGACAGTGTGTCTTTTGTGTAATGTTAATATAAACAAAACATATTTCCCTCTAATCTCCTCTAAAAATGTGAGGATGCAGTGGAAAATGAAAGACATCACATCACTATGCAGTCCATTGTGATACCTGTGCTTCAGCTGAATTTTATTCATGTTGCTGAAAATCTGCCCCTGGTCTCAGAGGTCACACCCGATCAGATGACTTAAAACTTCCCCCAAAAAACATTTTTACCACAATGCAGTTGTTCCCCACCCTATTGGCTCGTGATGTTAGATCAAAGCAGTGTACTCCTGCAAGCCTTTCTCGGTATATTCGTTTGAGCGGGTAACACTTCCTCGCAAACATTTTTGAAATGAATAATTTATAGAGGCATGAACAGATGAAATGACCGATTAAACGAGGGAAAAATGACAGCCTTAGATGCCAGTTTTTATGACTGATGTCTGCTTTGCCAGACACTAACATGTTTGATGCTTCTCTTTTCATCAGGCCGGTCAGTATGGCGTTGCCCAGACCCGTCGCAGGGCAATCATCCTGGCTGCTGCTCCCGGAGAGAAGCTGCCTCGTTATCCTGAGCCTCTGCATGTGTTTGCTCCCAGAGCTTGTTCTCTGAGCGTGGTGGTGGATGAAAAGAAATACGTCAGTAATGTCACACGGTAATGTGAACATTATCCACTTTCCTCTTTCTTGATGTATAGTTCTTAAACCTGTACAGCACACACTCATCAACCTCTGTGTGACCGTACACTAGATTAAATTTTGTGTCTTCCAACAGGGGCAACGGAGGAATCTACAGAACCATCACTGTCAGAGACACCATGTCAGACCTGCCAGAGATTCGCAATGGTGCTGCTGCATTGGAGATTTCCTATAATGGGGAGCCTCAGTCTTGGTTCCAGAGGAAGATCAGAGGCACGCAGTATCAGCCAATCCTCAAAGATCACATCTGCAAGGTGAGCGGTCTCACATTTAGCGATTGGGCATTAACCTGATGCAGATATCATCTATGTACTGGTATGTAGGAGTGAAATGTGAACACTTCTTTTGTATAAAATACCTCATCATTGTATTCTCAGGACATGAGCGCTCTGGTGGAAGCTCGGATGCGTCACATCCCCTTGGCCCCCGGCTCTGACTGGAGGGATCTTCCCAACATCGAGGTTCGGCTGAAAGATGGCACCATGACCAAGAAACTCCGTTACTCGCACCCTGATAAGAAGAACGGGCGCAGCAGCACCGGTGCTCTTAGAGGCGTATGCACTTGTTCAGGAGGTATGCAGGTTTAATGGAGTTACAGAGCCTACATCTCAAGTTTGAGACGTGTCTGATTGTGTTTTCGCCTCTTCACAGGGAATCCTTGCGACCCTGCAGACAGGCAGTTTAACACCCTGATCCCCTGGTGTCTGCCTCACACTGGGAACCGCCACAATCACTGGGCCGGACTCTACGGCAGGTTGGAGTGGGACGGCTTCTTCAGCACAACTGTTACCAACCCTGAACCAATGGGCAAGCAGGTACATGGACTCTCTGAATAAAATTTGTCAGTGGGTTTTATTCTTGTTTTTATTATACAACTTGTTTTGTTTTTTTGTTGTTTTTTTACTGTTACAAGGGTGTTGATGGTCAGTGGTTGATAGGTTTGAGCAAAAATAATGTTTTTAACACCCACTGCACCACTGAAGGTGGGGTTTTTTCTGGGGCAGTCTTGGGTTACGCCTGACACAGATAAGACCCACAGTGATGTTAAACCTGTGGGAAGATGTTCTGGGGTATTTCAGTTCATCATGATCTGTGGTGAGTCTGTGTCCGATGGGAAAGGGAGGCTCTGATTGCTTATGGTGCCACTTTATAGATTGTAAACACAGGGGGGAGATACTTTCACTTTATTATATTTCAAATTACCACTGCTGAAGTACATTCTATATCGCATTTTCCACTTTATTTTATTATATTTTTATTTTACTTTATTTCCATCTCATGTTACATTGTCTTATTTTTCTATATACTCTAAAGTGTATTTGTTTTTACATCTCGTTGAATTGATATCAGTGGTTGATTGTTTCAAAACACTTTTAGCTGCATTTTGTGTATGAAATGTGCCTTACTTATTATTATTGTTAAATATACATGTATTTTTTGTTGGTTTTTAAGTTTAGCCAAAATGTTGTAAAACTGGCTTAGAAACTGTTCACTTTTTTTCATACTGCGGCCAAGAAAAGCTAACTGAATTATTTAATCAGATGGGGAATCACATTGGTCACAAAGATTCCATTGGTTACTAATTTCAGGAGATGCTTGAATGTTATGTTAAATAAAATCAATGTATTTATAGTTTAGTCTGTAAAAATGGATACTAAAAAGGACGGCAATTAAACTGATGCCTTCAAGTCGAGTCGAACAGATTTCCTGCATCTGGATCTTAATCCTTAAATTTTAATTTCAGGGTCGTGTTTTGCACCCTGAGCAGCACAGAGTGGTCAGTGTGAGGGAGTGTTCACGCTCTCAGGGATTCCCCGACACCTACCGCTTCTTTGGAAACATCCTGGACAAACACAGACAGGTAACCAACTTGTATTTAGCTGACAGTGTGATGGTAAACTCAATCCCCAAACATGTTTTCAGCTATAATTTGGCAGGTTTCGTCTGTATCCTGTTTTTGTATATTCTTATTGAAAATACAAGCAGCTCTGCAATGAGCTGCTCCATGAACTTCGAACAACCTGAGTTTAATTAATTAACTCTTCCTGTTTGCGGCTTCCCAGGTTGGAAATGCTGTCCCCCCTCCGCTCTCCAGGGCCATAGGGCTGGAGATTAAGAAGTGTGTCTTGGACAGGATGAAGGAAGAACAGGCATCAGGTGAGTTTCAAATCTGTGTCAATGTCATTCAGGAATAACATCAAAAGATATTTCACCTAAACACTAAAATAAGAAGGAATACTGATGCGTATTATCTATCTTTTCCACAGAGAAAATCAAACAAGAGAAGATGGAGGTCTCTGATTAGTCCTTTGTTACCTTCCCAGCAAGAATTGGATCCATAAATCCTGATGCTGATATGTTGGGCAGTCATTTCTTTTAAATAAGCTGGCAGTCAACTGTGTCACTAAGTGGCCACCGTGGACTTTCTGTGCAGTGCCATTCCATGTTTTAAGTTTTAAACGTGCTTTTTAATCATGTTGAAATGTTCGCCTAATGTGGTATAAATTGTATGTAGTTTTTATATGTAATATTTCAAATAAAGCTCTTATGAAATTGATTTGTTTTTAATAAGGTATTTATAATTAACACTGCACAGTTGGGAAAATGTATGTTAAAGCTGGTAACGTACTAAGGGATCATTAGTGAGGGGCAGATCTCACTTATGAAAAGTTTTGCAGATAAGACAGCAGCATAATTGAGAAATATTGGAGCCAATCAAACATAGTAATTCCATGTTCATTAAAACAGGTGCCAAATCCTGCTGGAAAATGAAATCAGCATCCCCATAAAGCTTGTCAGCAGAAGGAACCATGAAGTGCTCTAAAATGTCCTGGTAGATGGCTGCATTGACTCTGGACTTGATAAAACAGTGGACCAACACCAGCAGATGACATGGTTTATGGCGTCATTTTAGTGCCAAAATCCGCTTGCATAAAGACCACTCTGCGCGCTCACGGTCTCACTGTACTTTCTACTCGCTCAACTTTGAGTTTTGGCACTTTGGGGGCGGACATTGAATAGACGGTCCGCAACTCCCCCCCCACCCAAATCATCACTGACTGGACTTAAAGTAACTTGGATTTTGTGCCTCTCCTGTCTTCCTCCAGACTCTGGGACCTTGATTTCCAAATGAAATGTAAAATTTACTTTCATCTGAAAAGAGGACTTTGTACCACTGGGCAACAGCCCAGTTCTTTTTATCCTCAGGCCAGGTAAGACGCTTCTGATGTATCTGGTTCAGGAGTGGTTTGACGCGACAGTTGTAGCCCTGGATACATCTGTATGTGGTGGCTCTTAGTGCACTGAGTCCAGCCTCAGTCAACTCCTTGTGAAGTTCCCCCAATTTTTGAATGGCCTTTGGCTTGACAATCCTCTCAAGACTGCGGTTATCCCTGTTGCTTGTGCACCTTTTCCTACCACACTTTTTCCTTCCACTCAACTTTCTATGAATATTCTTGGATACAGCACTCTGACTTGTGGAGGATGTCAATGACTGTCTTCTGGACAACTTTCAAGTCAGTCTTCCCTATGATTGTGAAGCCCACTGAACCAGACAGATCATCAAAAGGCTCAGGAAACATTCGCAGGTGTTTTGAGCCATTAAGCTGATTTAGAATGTGACACTGATGTCTACATTATTGAACTTTTTCACAATATTCTAATTTTCTTAGACACTGAATTTTGGGTTCTCATTAGCTGTAAGCTATAATCAAGATTAAAACAAGGCGTGAAATATTTCACTTTGTGTGAAGAATCTATATAATGAGTTTCACTTTTTAAACTGAATTACTGAAAATTAACTTTTCCACAATATTTTAATTTATTGAGATGCACCTGTACATACTCGACTTTCTCCAATAAAAATAAACGAAATTTGAAAGTTGTGCAAATTACTAAGAAAACAATGACAAAGTCAATTGTGACATTTGATTCTTTATTTATAGTTAACAGCCACATTTTACCACAATAAAATCTGGCCTCCTGCTGGAATATTCTGATGGTTTCCTCAATTGTTAGACGGTCTGCAAAGAGATAAATATGGTTGGCACGAGAAAGAATGGGAGGCTTTTACATTAACTGACAAAACTGATGATTACTTACTTGGCCCATTCAACATTGAGAATAAGATGATCATATCCAAATCCTGACACTCCTGCGATGGCTCTGGCTGCATCTTCCCGACGGTGGAAACTGATAAAGGCAAAGCCCTGCAGGAAAGAAAGTGAGGACTGTTACTTATAAAAGATACAAACGCAGTTGTATGCGCAACCCCCCCCAATGTAACATCTGCACTGTTTCTCTTATCTGAAGAACTGAAAATGATCAATTCCTCTTTGTAACTTATTTTTGTGGGGCAAATGTATCAGAACACTGACCTTTGACTGCCCAGTGTTCTTGTCCTTGGCCAGATAGATCCTCGAGATGGAGCCAAATGGTCTGAAGAGCTCCTGCAAGTCTGTCTCACGGGTGTCCTCAGACAGATTGGTCACACGGATGGTGGCGTTGTCATCAGCTGTCAGGAGCAAACACACGCTGTTGTTTAGATCACGTATATGTCACTGAGCAATGTTACTGTTGTATAGTGTAGGGCTGGGCAATAAATTGACATATCGATATTGTGATATTTTATAGATATCTGCTTAGATTTTGAATATCGTCATATGGATTAAGTGTTGTCTTTTCCTGCTTTTAAAGGTTTCATTACAGTAAAAATGTAATTTTCTTTGTTCTATTATCTGCCTTTATCCACTAAGTCATATCCACATTACTGATGATCATTTAAAATAAAAATTTGTCTTAAAATATTTTATGAAAGCATCAATAGTCATCTTTACAATATTGTCAAAATAATGATATCCAAGTATTTGGTCAAAAACTTCTGCCAATATCGGCCAGCCCCAATGTAGTGACTCAGTGCAAAGTGTGTGCACAGAGTTAGCGGATACATCACTCACACTCACCTCTGCGGTTAGGCTGCATGGACTCCCCTCTCCGCGTGCCTCCATCCCTCAGGCTCGGAGGCACATACTTGCCAGTCTTGCTCTGTGCAGGCTGAGCAGGCTCCGGTTCCGCTGGTGAAAAAGAGAAAAAGTTGGTCATCAGTCATAATTCAGAACAACCAGCCACCAAATCTCACAGCAACAAATACAATTTCTGACTATGTGCATTAGTGTGCTGATCATACCAGAGCCAGGAGGCTTGTCCTTGTCTCCAGTGGAAAGCCCAAGCTGTTCAGCCAGCTCCTTCTGCATGGGGCCCAGAGTGTCCTTGTACGGACAGCGGGTGGTCCAATGGTCGCCTTTGCAAATACGACAAGACACAATCTTCTGTCCTTTCAGTTTGTTCATGGGATCCTCATCCTGGTCTTGGGCATTCAAGTCCTGCAAGAGGTAAGACAATGTACTCAGTAAGAAGCTGAACCCAGAACAGAGACCACAGTTAAAACATGTTTGCAGGCATTATGTTAAATGCTCCACATCATACACAGCAACAAAAAAAAAACTGAAGTTCACCTCTTTGCTGGAAATGAAAGTCATGAATACATCATCGCTGACTGTAGTGGTGGCAACATTAGGACCTGGTGCATCAAACTCAGAGTTGCCAAACTTCTTCCAGTTCTGAAGTGAGAGAAATATATTATGACACCTGACTTTATCCCAAGTCTTGTACTAGTTCATTTCCAAGTGAATGCATCTTCAACTAGTTTCAATTTAAAAGCATACCTTCCTCCTGGCAACAGCTTTGGAGGCTTTTCTTGTCTCAATCTTGAAGGTTCGGATAATCTAGAGAAGAAATAAACAACATATGTAAACTCATTCCCATATCTCAGCAGCGTGTTTTATTTACTATTGTTGACATGGCCAAACATTTATACCACTGACCAACAACTGTGGTACTATAGGAATCCTATGAGACGTGCAGTCTATTTAAAGTTTTAGACTTTAAGAGGCTTTTAATGGTTTAGGTTATGAACTAACTTCAAAAGAGGCAAAGAAACTATTACACACAGATCAGATCTGTTGCTTTTGCCAAAAGCCAAAAACATGACTTTACAGATTATTTAGACATTTAGAATAAAGTAAATCATCTGAAAAAAACAAAAAAACTGCATGTGATATAATGAGGTTTACTATTACAGTCCTGATGTTTGAAAGATAAATACATTTAACAGATGCAACATTTACTTTAACAAAACAAAAAAAAATTACCTTGAACTTCTTTCCATCATCGTCTATTTTGTATTCTGTGATGGTTTTTATATTTCCTTTGATGGTTTCCTTGGGGGGTGGTAGTGTGCCTGCCAGAAGAAAATGAAATAAATACTCAAAGTCAAATTACATCTAATGACAGACGACAGCAAAACTCTTTCCTGCCTCATTTTGGGTGGATTTTGTTTGTTTGATCTAAACTGCCTCAAACCAAAGATGCTAATGGTTACTGAGACACTTAAAAAGCTTTTCCAATCAGGACATTCATCATAGTTTAACACAGATGATTACTATTCAAGCTCCTTTTGGGCATGAACACTTTACAACTACACTTGCTGGCCTCTCTATTAGGTACACTTGTGCAATCTAATGCAACGAAATACAACAGCTCTGCTTTAAATTCTACATTTATGAAGCTTATACATTTTCAGATTTTGGTGAAATTGTCAAGAAG
This sequence comes from Scomber scombrus, assembly GCF_963691925.1. NCBI lineage: Eukaryota > Metazoa > Chordata > Actinopteri > Scombriformes > Scombridae > Scomber > Scomber scombrus. The sequence continues at coordinate 10,995,090 of NC_084987.1, forward strand.
GTGATAATTCTGCTTTATGTTCATTATTGAGGTCGTAGTGGGTGAAGGTGACATACTAGAGTGCATTATATTGAATGGTATCCCTACTATCTTGTCGACCCTATTAACATACACGAGAGGGGCAAAATATTAGGAACACCAGTCATTATAAAGCACCCCAGTGCACCACCACAACTTAGTACAAGCTCAGTAATAAACAAAGTAGAATTATCACCTTTTTGACAATGTAAACAAAACCTGAAAATGTCTAAACTTCATAAATGTAGACCTTAAGGTACGGCTGTTGTATTGGATTGAATTAGACTGCACAGATGTATCTAATAGAGGCCAGTGAGTGTATCTGCTGTCACCACTCTCCATCACATCTCCAGGACTCACTTTACACCTCAATTAAACCTTGTGCATTAGTGAAGTGAAACATCTCAGCTTTTGACACAATTTCTTATAGTTTGTTGTATAATAACTACATTGATTTATGACTGGTAACATATTACACTACCTCACTAAACCTTAAAACTGATGAATGCCACCCTGCTTACGTCACTGTCCACAGGCCACGGCGTATGTCGATATAATGTTTTATCAATAAATAATCCATTCATGTCAACCAGTCAAATATATGTATCTACATGAAGAGGTTAGATATCCAAAACACCAAAAATAAAAAAAAATTTAGCTTGATAATACGCCGGACAACCACGTGGACGTGAAAGCCGCCTAGCCTCCGAGGGATGTGCTAACATTAGCGCTAACTACGCTAACTGGCGCTTTACCTTCATCTACTTCCTCCTCGACTTGGTCGGCCCAACTGGGCTTGGAGCTGAGGGAGAAGAGATTAAAAAGCAATATTAGATCTATAACATGCCTCCAATGTCAGCAGTTTTGATTAAATGTTAATATAAAACACTCACTCGTCGTATTCAATCGACGGCATCCTCTCAGCTAGCTTAGCTACAGGACCGTAAAGAGCGGAGCGCTGCGAGCCGAACCGCTACGTACACTTCCGGGACGTCAGCGTGGCTGTCATGCTGCGTTCACGTGCTCCTCGGATTGCCCCGTTTTCCCAAATTGGTAAATCGCTCTTACTTCGGTGTGTTTATGAGATTTGAAATCGTAATGTTAAGACAACATGGACGTTACAAAGAGGATATGTTGTATTTTGTCCCAAACATGTTTCTGCATCAATTCTCTTCTGACTAATCTAGGTTACTCTGCATGGACAGCAACTAACGGTTATACCCTGTTATATACAAATTACATGTGAGCAAAACAATGATATGCAATACGTGACTAAGTAAAAAGTTTCTTGCCATCAACTTTTGGCATGTCGTGTATCAATATATTCTCCGACTTTTCGAGTTGTTGCTTCGATTACAGCATGTGTTCACGTGAATTGTCCTAGTTGGGACCTAATTTTTCCGATTATTCTGACACGACTCGAATATACGCCACTGCAAATTACAAACATTGCTTACATTTGTTCTTTATTTTATGAGGAAAATGCCTGTCATTGCAGAGATGGATGGTGGAGAGTCACCCTCTCCTTGCACTGGTGATTCCCAAGCTAGAAATCTGAGGGGTCACATCTCTGTGACACAAATAAGTAGGCTATAAAGTAGGCCTCTAAAATCTTTCAAAAAAGACCAAAAATACATTGTATTGTATGACTACTGCAAATATTCATATAAGTAGTAGTCATTTAATTTGGTCCTTATCAACAATTTTTCCAAAAACAGTGCACATAGAAATATATAAATAAATAACAATAAGGAATAAGATCAAAAGGAAAACAAAACATATTATATTTATATAATATTTTATATTAATTATTACAGATTAAATTGAATTTCACTCTGTAAAACGGCCTTAAATGAAATGTCTTCAGAAGTTTCACTCTTAATCACAATTGTCATAAACTCACTAAGATTTTGTCAGTAGCTGATTGAAGTCACTGTTCAGAAAAAGTGACCAGAACCCATAAAAAACACTTCCACAGAGAGCAATAGAAAAAAAATCCTCCTGTGTAATTTTAAGCTTGTGCAGTAACAGACACAATTAAATGATATAATTTTGTAACAGTGAATTAACAAAAACAAAATAACAAAAACAAAATAAACAACGTTGACTATACTGGCTCAGACAGTTCAAGAAGCAAGACATTTCAAGCCACTCTTATTACAGCAACAAGGAGATCTTTATTGCAGATATTGCAGAGGAAACAGCACCAAACACACCACGGCATGTAACAGTTGTATTTCAAAGTTAATAATACCAAACAAAACTTATAAAAGAAGCAAGTCAAGAAATAAGAGTAAGAGAAAATTCATCTGTTAGGATTATATTTGCTTAAATTTTACAGCATGAAACAGTGGCTTATTTCACAGAAATGTCTACTCTCTTGCAACTCCTCTGTTGTCCCTAAGACTCTTCCCACAACAAGCCACTCTAATACTGTCAAACACAGCCATATAAAGGATTGGATGGATACACATGTTCAGAGTTGCCAGTCCCTTGGACACTTGGTACATGTCGTAGACCCAACAGACAGTCTTTTTGTGATAGATTCTCAGATACAAGTTGTAGATATGAAAGATGTGGTAAGGCACAAAGGAAACAGCATACAGCACAACCACTGATATAACTAACAAGGCTACTTTGCGTTTCTCTAGTGGGGTTATACTGACATTTTTCCACACCACCCAAATCACTACACAGTAAGAAGTGAAAGTAACCAAGAAGGGAACTAGACAACCAAATATAGCCAGAAACATGTTGTAAGTGAAGTTGGGGATTTCGTTGGCATGCAGATGACAGATTGACACACACATAGTCCTGTTGTTTTTGGTTCCATTTCCAGAATCTGTGCTAGATGTTGAATACGTTCCTGTGCAAACTTCGGCAAAATTCAACACAGGGCAGGAAATGACTCCTACAATGATCCAGATGATGACACTGACGGCCTTGGCGTGGGCAGGCTCCACGTAGCTTCGGGTAAAGAGGGGCCACGCCAGGGCCACACAGCGGTTCACACTTATCGCCATGACAAAGAAGATGCTCGCGTATAGGTTGCAGGTGAAGAGGAACCTCTCAGTTTTACACGCAACATTGCCAAACGACCAGTCTTTCTGCTTTGCGTAGTAGACGATCAGCAAAGGCAGCGTCAGGACATACAGCAGGTCACTGATGGCCAGGTTACAAGACAGCACAACACCAGTGTGCCAGTTCCTCCTTTCTCTGGTCACCAGCAGCCAAAGGGCGAACAGGTTTCCTGCCAGGGCCACAATGAACTCGACCCCATACATTGAGGGCAGCAGGGCGATTTGAAAGTTCTCACACTCACGGATATTCATCTTGCTTTCAGCTGAAGGTTATTTTATTATCAAGCTGCTTTCACAGTCTTTGTACCGTCTAATATCTGCAAACCGAAGTGTGTTAATTAATTTAATTCCATCATTTGTATGAAGTTACATCAACATAGACCTATAACACAAAATTAAGTAGAGATTTTAGTTATTTATAGCACAAGAAAAACAGTCTGATTTTATTAAATAGCCTATAGTCTGAGTAAATAGTTATGGTCAGAAAACATGACAATTAAAACATTTTTAATTCGTAACTCATTTAATTATTTTTAAAGCTTTAAGAAGTCAAGATTTCCCCATTGGGGGACTAATAAAGGAATATATATCTTAAAATGTGATGTTCAAACTTACCGAAAGTCAGACTTGTGTTGCTTTGGCCCCTGAAGTAGCTTGTAATCTGTACAACTGCTCATTTCCTGTGTGATAACTGCGAAAAAAGTGTGATAACACATACATCGTTCAAGAACATCTCAGCCTGAGAAATGTGAATGTGATGTAGAGGGCTTCGGCTTCGATGAACTTAAAATTCACTTCCTCTTTAACCTCTGCAGACATTTCGAAATTTGAAGAAGTAATGACACCCTTGCCATGCATTTGCAAAATAAACAACCCATAGCAGTTTTGGTGTTAGTCATGAATTGATTAACTGATTCATCAAGAGTTCATATATTAGAGATCAGGGCGATGTTGCTACTTTTATCACAATGTATTTTCAGACTTCAGAGCAGCAGTACAACCCACTTTAACTGTCTTAACAGACAAACTGTGACAGAAATAGCTCTGGCTAACTGATCCTCTGCTCTACACAATAAGCTCAAGTCTACATTATCAATAGATGACTACTAAGACACAAATCTATATTTCTGCATTTTTAACACCTTTTAAACATCTTTACAGATATACATCACCTTGTTTCAACAGTGTTCCTCATATTTTTGATTTATGCAAAGACACTTAGGCTATTGTATAGTCCAGCAGTCTGAAAATGATCTCCATATCTTTGTTCTGCAGTCACATCCTTTGAGCTTCCAGCTGGATGCTATTTTCACCCACACTCATTTCTGTGTTTCCGGCTGTTTCTGTTTGTCTTTTTCCACATGCTAAGATACATTACTGGAAGATTCATGTTTTTGTAAAATAGTGGGGTCTTGTAAACCTGGAGGGGGCTGCTATATGTGCTGCATGTGTTGAAACAAAACCCGCTGCAGGTGATCGATCAGATGAGATTTGCTGATGTGTTCAGTTTTAAGTCTTTATTTAGGCCTACACCACCACATCCACAATCTCGTACAACAGTCTGCTGATTTAGGGCCTGATTTACTAAAGGTTTGCATGTGTAAAAACATGCGCAAACTTGACATCACCCGCAAAAAAATGTGCAAGCTGATCTACTAACGCGGTGCATTAAGGCTTGCGTCTTTCAACTGTGCAAGATAGAACACGCTGTCCATTTAGTACGTTTGCCATATTGAATATGCAATGTGGGGCGTTTCAACCCCAGTGTGCAAAATACAGGGAGGAGAAAATGCAAATATGTTATTTAGCACGCGCATTGTGATTTACCAAACCTGAAGGTATTATTTCTGACGCTAACTGCATCTATAAATAATACCTTTGAAGGGCAGGTAGGTATTAACCGGCTGCGCACTGCACACAGATGACTGTAGAGAGGAGGAGACGGAGGCACAATGACAGAATATGCACATGCATATGTTAATATTTTTTGGAGTGGAATATTTTTGGTCACAAATACTCTCCCATCTGTCGGTTTTTCTGGTATTTGTTTTTGTTATTACTCAATATATTTGTTAACCTCTTCCACTATAACCTGATCAAATTTAATTTTGTGCTTGCAGCTTTCTGCTCGTCCAAACTCTCCATTAAGACACGCAAAACCTTCATTTATATACTGCTGTCTCCACCCTGTTGCACCTGTTTTCATTTACCCATTTATTCTTGGTAGATCACCCGCTTACTAAAAGCGCAATCTATTGCACTGTGCAGGGAATGTTATACCCTTTATTCGGGATCTTAGTAAATCAGGCCCTTAGTAGTTTAGCACTAGAGGCACTTCACGTCAGTTTGTACAAAGGAAAGTCCAGTAGAGCATCTGATGCAGATGTTAGGGTACTTTTTGTAGGAAACCTGTGTACACTAGTTCTTATTGCCCCAAAGTCTGTCATTTAGATAGAGTTACAGTGAGGAGCGAGAATGAAGGAGAATATTACAGTATGGTGAGAATGTCACTGCTTGAGAGGAAAAGTTAGCAATATCCTTTAAATGTGTCCAGTAAATATCAAAATACATTCAAAATCTATGTGAAGTTAACCATTTTGTGTAGTTGCTGTAACCGGTGGAATTACATTACATTTTTTAGTCAATCTGTTTTCTGATCCTGTGTAAGACCTGCCATGGAAGTTCCTAGGCCATTTCCTCATTTACATCATATTAAAATTAAAATAAAAAAGACAAATGCTTACATATTACTTTTAGACAGAAACACAATTTCTTTGTTTTGTCTCACTGTAGCTCTACTAGATACTATTGTTACCTCATCACTGACTTCATACATAATGTATAATCACTACTTACAACTCTGTCCTTTCATGAAGATAATAATGGAGAGCAGCTCAGGAGCGTCAGCAAGTAAAAAATCTAATTCCACGGGCGCAGTTGCATTGTCCTTTTGGTTTGAGAAGGTTCCCAACTAAACTTAACTCAAGGGATCAGTAGGTGGAGTGAGAATCATACCCGTTGGCCAAATTCTTTAAATTCCAAAGATAAATGTCTGAATCCTCCATTTACCTTCTACATGAACTCAGGGAACCAAGGACTGTATGTAATTTTAGCACCCCATTATTAAGCCATTTGAGAATAATTATAGATTTTTGAGACTGAGTATGACAAAAACATGTTTGTAGATATTTGCCAAAGACTAAGAAACTTAAACTGAGATGTCAAGTGTGTGAAGTAGTGCTGAAGTGTGGAACCAAGCCTTTGTCTGGCAGGAAGTTAAGTCAGAAATAAAACACATCCTGAACTGAAACCACATTACTCAAAAAGGAGAAATCCACCCAGAGTTACAAAGATATATATTTTTTAACAATTTATTGAACACGTACATTTTCAATATTAAATCAGACCGTGTGAAAATATAGCACATTGACTCTCTTCTGTCCCTCTGCTGATTTTCAGCAATAAACAGTCTTACAATCAACCACCAGTCATTGCTGCAGCCATCACAAGCTTCACAGCCTGAAGAACTGATGGCAAATCGATGCTTGCTGCCCTCTGGTGCTCCAGCACAGTAATGCATTCAATGTCCAAGTCAAGAAAGAAGAGATGAGACTTTAGCCTTTTCCCTTCCTCTGTTTGAAGCTTTGCTTGGCTCCTGCACCTCTCTTCTTGAAGCCCGGCTTGCCTTTCTGATCCTTTGATCTGAAGTCTTTATTTTTCTTCCCACCAAACGTTTTCCCTTCAAATTTCTTCTTCCCACCAAACGTTTTCCCTTCAAATTTCTTCTTCCCACCAAACGTTTTCCCTTCAAATTTCTTCTTCCCACCAAATTTATTTTCCCGATCACCAGGCTTCTTTCCTCCAAATGCTTTGCCTCTGGGATTCATTTTCTTTCCAAATGGTTTGTCCCTGTCCCCGGACGTCTTCCATCCTTTTCTTTGTTGATCTTTTCCCATTTTGTCTCTCCTTGGTGATTTAGAACCTCTGTCTTCTCTTGGTGATTTACCAGGGGACATTTTCCTCTTCTTGTCAGGTGCATGAGACTTTGGTGGGCCTCGTCTCCTCTTGGCCGCAGGGAACATATCTGAACAAAAAAAAGAAAAGAAGAAGTATTTGGTTAATTAATTCAAAACAAGACCCCAGATGTAATGTTTCTAGTACAGTTCATAGTATATTCACCTTCGTCTGGCTCCTCTCCTACAGCCTGTCTGTAGTACTCTGCTTCATCATCAGATTCAGCTGCATTTAACTGATCGTCTTGCAGCCCTGGATCCTCCACTTCACTGTCGTCCTCCTCTTCAGCCTCACGCTTCTTCTTGATACCTTCAAGGCTCTTTTTCCTTTTGAGAATTAAAAAAAAAAAAAAAAAAAAAGAGTGGTTACACTCCAAATTAAAAATCTGAGTGTTATAAGAGTTACAATATCTATACAGCAAACTTACTTGTTCTCTTCTCGTTTATCCTTCTTCTGAGAGACGTTCTGCTCCTGTTTTTTCCGGCGATCCTCCTTCTCTTTCAGCTGGGCCTCCTTTCTCTTCAGTATCGCCTGGATTTCCTCCTCTGTCTTGGAGGCTGCAAAGAAAATAGAAAAAAATCCCTTTAAAAAAAAAAGGACGGTTCTGCACCAGGTCCACATAAAATAAGGTAATCTTTAGATGAATCAGTAAGCGTTTACTTTTTGAGAGAAATCATGGAATTCATACTCAATTTATCATCATGTACATCTGAACATCAAATGAAAAGATGAATAAATGAGGTCAGGTACACTTACTGATAGCATGGTAGAGGATATTCCCCTCTCCCATGCCTTCTTGTATCTTCGTCAGCTGCAGAGTCATGCGAGGACCGATCTGAGGAAGGGAAAACACAGAGCTACTATTCAGCTGCCATCCAAGCATTTATTTTTACCTTTTTGACACCGGGATGAATATTTGAGTAAATAAATATGGGATAGTTGTTTATAAAGTTATATAAAGTAATGGAGGAGTAGTGAGAAAGGGGTTGGAAGTATATACCCCTTCCTACTCCTTTTCGAATACTGGTAGTCTTGTTTGAATCGTCTTTTTATCTGTTTTTATTCTCGTGTTCAAAATAAATAAATACATTCAAAATCCATATAGATACATTGTTTAAAAAAAAATTACACTCTGTTTGCATACTGACCTCGGTCAAGCGGACAGCACTCTGTTGAGACGCCATGTTCCCTCGGCCAGAGTAGACCTGCGGCAGCTCAGTTATGTTGTGCTCCCCGTCTTGTTCTGCTTCACTTTCTGAGAGGTTCGCCCCCCTGAAAGTTGTTGAGAGCACAAAATAGTTCAGATACAAATACCAGATTAGACCAGTTCTGAATGTGTTATAACAGCAGCTACAGACCAAGCACCCTTTGGCCTCAGCACTAAAACAAGTGTACCTTCATAAAGAACCTTACTTCATCAGCAGCTCACTGATATCCTCTAACTTGCTCATGTTGGGGAACCTCTCCTGCATCAGCTTCTTCACTCCTTTGCTCATGCCCACAGGGACCACCTTCAGGCTGCTGCAAGTCAAGAATGTGATCGTACAGGTCAGCGTGATGTGTCATCAATAAATAATACAGCAGGTTGTTAACTAGAGGCTCATCAGTGCGTTTACTTTGAACATAAATCACTGAACAGTCAAGTCCCAATCTGTCATCATCTGAGCCCGACATTCATTTCACAAGACTGTTTAACAGACAGCTCGATCCTGTAGAGCTGGGTGATGTTGCCTCAACATCTGTACATTTAATCTGATTGACAGTTTACCACTTTTATAGTTTTGGATTTCAAAAACTGACATTTGCAGAAAAATAATTGAACAATCATATGAAATTTTCAATACAATTCCCACAATATATTTAAGCTTAAATTAGTCTCATCAGTGTGGTTGATCATCCTGCTATCTAGATTATAAGCAACTAGCAAAGACAGAATATAACAATGACAATCTTTAATGACAAATTGTTTTACTTACTAATGTCGAAATTCTATTTCCTGTGTTGTTGGGTTGTAATTCAGCAGCACACACCTCTTTATGTTGTTGAGGCTTACCTGGAAAACAACAATAATCTCATTTCTCACTAGAACTCAGGATTTAATAGAGTTGATCCAATCGCAGCGACAAAAAACAACTCCCACACTGCCGATCCGATACCACATAATAACAATGATAATAAACTTTAAAGTTGTTTCACAACTTGATGAAAACAGCAATTTTCCAAGAAATCAATTCTTTGACAGTCCAAAACAGTAGCATCAGAAGAATTGATCCCTGGAAAATAGTGTAATGTTAGCTGTACAAGGAACAGCAACAGTCAACTTTAAAGCATTTGATTACAGCTATCACATCAAATTCATACAGGGTTACTAGTATACAACTGTTAAATTTTTTGGACACAATGGATATATTGGATTGGGTATTGGGAAGGAAAAAACTGATCATGCTGAATGATGCAAGGATTAAGAAATCAGAAAGCGTTTACTTTTAAACATCTTCAAAGATAAACTCAGAAGACTATACTTTCATCACTTTCACCTAAAACCTTGAGTCTTTCAAAATGACAATAATGCAAAAGTTTAGCTGGTGAAGCATACCTTGTGCACATTTATGGAGGGAAACATGTTTTGAAACATGGTGGCCATTAGTTTGACCTGCATGCCATCAGATCCAAAGTTATTGAGGATGAGTAGCGGATGACGTGTGAACTGCTGCTCGTGCATCCGGTGCTTCTTCAGCGATGAAACCACATCTTTGACGAGAGTGTACTGGAAAAAATAAGTTTAGAGTCTTGATAAAACTGGATAAAACTTTAAATATAAAGTTCACTTGGGAGGTTTGGGTACATCAGTGCGTTTACTTTGAAAAACATCACTGAACAATCAAGTAATTAAAATGTCATCATCATCTGCACCCGTCTATCTATTGGACTCTGGGTTTGTTCATGAGTTAAAATGTTTACCTTGACCACTTTGAAATGTAGCATGGGGCCTTTAGGAAGTCGAGCAAGTCTCTGAAAATACAATGAATGTGTTGTTAGATGACAGAAGTATAAGATTAACACCGATGAGAACTGTTTGCTTACAGTCTAAGGTGATCTCACCATGTTGATACTACTGGGTGTCTTGCTGAAGATCATGAAGTGTGTCACTCCCAGTGGTCCTGCGATTGCCACAAAGTCTTTCAACACGTTCTTTTTCCTGACCTGGTACAAACAAACAAGTGAACAGGTCCAGATATGAGTGAAACAGCATGAAAAGATATGGCTGCTTTTCATTGTTAGACTTAAAAGAAACTCAATCATTTACAAGTTAATTTCAGACCATGTTGAGTGAACTTCCACAAATCAAACTTTCTTCTTAAAAAGGTGCATTGTATAGAATTAAGGGAAATCTAGCAGAAAAGACCTGGCATAAATATAATATTAATAATGGATGTTTTAATTAGTGTATAATCAGCTAAAAAATAAGTTTGTGTTTTTATTACCTTAGAATGAACCCTTTATATCTACATAAGGAGCAGGTCCACAGAGGCTGCCATGTTTCTACAATAGCCCAAAACAGACAGATCAAATGCTGGCTCTAGAGAGGCCTGTCACGTTTTTTTCTTGAGTTTTAAGGGTCACTATAGGTTCTTCTACAAGCTTGGATGGGAGGGAAATTCAGTTGGTTACAATCTCCAACCTTACAGCTAGATGCCACTAAATCCTACAGACTGGTCCTTTTAAAGTAAAGCATAGTGGGCTCTGTATTCCCAGCAGTAAAAATTAATCAGAGCACATGTTGAAGGCATGAGAGACAGACCTTGAGGGCCTCTGCGGTGTAGGGCTCCATGACTGTCCGTACATCCAGGATGAGCTGAGCCACGTTTTTGCCAACCTGGCCGCGATTAAACACGAAGGAGTGGGGCACCGCTCCGTACGTCTCCTCGGCCACATGGTTGGCTGTTGCTCGAGATTTCTTCTGGTTCTTGGTCTGAAAACACAAAATCCACATACTATAAGCTGACATTAAACTGGTTAATGAGCGAGTTTCTTTGATGACTTGAACCAAATCACGCTTTAATATATATATATATTAATCACACAATTGCCACTATCTGCAGCTCAACACTTGCTTTCTCGTTTAATATACACGTATACGCACATTTATTACATACATAACCTCTTGTATTTTAATGTTAAGGCTAACCTGCTAGCACATGGCGTCACTTACCTTTGATTTCCCCATTATTCAGCGACACGTACAGTTTGTGAATCAGGTCAAAAAAGTAACACTAACCCTTCATACACTGTACTAATACTGTCAAGAAACATTAAGTTCATTGTGTCCTAAAAATGTAATCTACAACAGGCCCATCAACTCCTCTAAGAAGTCACAGCGACGCCATCCACATGGTTCCTCCGCTGTGTGTCACACACTAATGTGTTCGTGTTTCACAGGTCTGGGCACAGATAGTTCCGAGCAATAGTAACACGAGTGTATAGGGACTATATGAGCGTACTCATTGTTGGAGAGTAACAAGTTACATTTAACTGCGTAACATAATTTAATAACAAAATAAATGTAACTGTAATTCGTTACAGTTACTGAGAAAAAAACGTGTAATTAAATTACAGTTACTTGAGAAAATGTTGATGGTTATAAAGGGGCTTACATCTATAGTCAGACCATTACGATTTTTTAAAAACATGTTACTAAATGAAATATTGCTGTTTTTAATTCTTTGAAATAAACATTGTTTTTGTATTTTGTAAATAAATCATGACATGGACCTTATTTGGAGCACACATGGGCTTCAATGGTGTCACAGTACCAATTAAGCCCATGTCAGACTTTTGGCATTTTTCATAAAATATCTTTATTTTAAATTCCAAAATGTACATGAACTAATGAATACACTTTCAAATGAGATTTAAATCTTGCTTTATAGGAAATGATCACCCTTATTAATCATGTCAGTATCCATGAAAAGCACCTGAACTTAATGGGTACACTTACCCTAACAGCTGAAAACATTTGTTATAAAATCAGAAAAGTCATCAAATGTAATAATTTGCATTACTTTGGTTAAGTAATTCAAATAGTAAGTGTTTAGTGTCAAATGAGTATTAAGGAAATCATTAAAAGATAAGATCGATATGTTTCAGAGTTTTTGAAAGCAACAGGATTAGATGAAAGGATTTTATTTTTATTTATTTTTTTTAATTTTTTAAATAAATGCATTTTGTTATAAAGAAATGTTGTCTGTAAGCAATTGCAGTAATCATTACCTACCAAAGGGTGGCGGCACTAAGTCTGCTACCGCCGTACAAAGACAAGGAAGAAGACATCTTCACATCCATGTTCAGAAATCAGGTACGTTCAGTTCAGTTGCATAAAGTTCTTACATTTCCTAGTTAATGTGTTTGCCACTGCAGTTTAATTACACTGGTTTTCATCACAATATTAACAGCAATGAACTTTCCCCCTGCTCTTAGGTTCTAAATAATTAAAGCAATATGTTTGTTTTTGTATTTTTACAATTACAGGTAGTTAGTATATCGATCATAATCCAACTAAACACACTTTCTGTCAAAATCACCGAATATTTCCACTCTGTCCGCAAGCTGTCCATTCTAAGTGCACGCTCTTATTAAGGACATTCACACACACAACTGATGTCACACATTTATATACAGTCTATGTGTCACACCAGCTCCAGAAACCTCCCAGCCCCTCATCCTGTAGCCCTGCTCATCAGACCTTGACCATGCTCTTCTCAGCTCTCACCTGGGTTCTTCTCCTGTTGTAATTTTGTAAGAACTCGAATGATTTTGGAAGATGTGAATGATTTGCATGTCAGTATATATCATTTGTTTATTTATCTTTTAATTACATCACAATGGGAATCTTTTTTTAATATGTTGATGTAATACTGTACCCGCCTAATACATTCTTAATAATGTGCCCTTAAAATCACAGTGAAATATGCTCCAGTGACTTCTGACCTGGTTTTTGTTGGGTCAGTGGCACAATGGCTTTCCTCTGCCTCAAAATAGCAATGCACCACCAATGCGCCTGACCACACCTCATTTTGAGACCAACACACCCATGGTTGCACAGACTGGTGCAAGTGCATTTGCTATTTAGACAACGTCGGCTATAGTGAGAAAATGATAACTGCGTCTGTCTGAAACTAATAAAAACACATGTCGCGCCCACCATCTGCTGTGCGCTGGGTGCTTAATCAACTGGTTTCAATGAAGGCACACCTTACTAACACTTCTGGTAAAATGTATTGACCGCTCCTAAAGATAAATATAGTCAATGAATATCTATAATCTATTCTCTCTGTGGGGTAAGGAGCCTAATAGTCTTTAATGTTACATGCACTGACTGACCTAAATTCTTAATTTGCAAGTCTGTATTTTATTAGAAAACTATTCTCAAGTGTACATTTCTATTTCTACATGTTTTGAATCCACACTTACAATTACAAGCTCAGTGTCAGTCAGAGTGAGAGGGCGTTGCCTGGAGAAACTTTGTTCAAGATTGGCAACAGAGAGCTAGAAACAGGAACAAAAATGAATATGTGTTTCATTTTCACACTGAGAAACTAAAAAAAAAAAGTATTGTTCCTGAAAATGTCAATGGTGCAATATTTTAAGATGCTGTCAAACCACAAAAAATTACATAATTTAAATTGTGAATATTTAAAAGTCACAAAAATTGAACACTGTGAAGCAGGGCCTGACTTATACCCGAGTTTTTGAGCTGACATGAGCGCATATTGGACAACATATACAACGATACCGATATATCTGTGGTAGGCCAATGTCAGCTGACCAATATCAGTTGGACTCTACTGTCAACTCATCAGAGCTCTGTAGTTCTGTCATTATAGATATGCAGTAGTGGTTGTCCTATACAGTATGATAACCACTGCAATACTAACACTGAATCTGACCCCACAGTGCAGTGTCGAAATGCTATTACTCCTGAGGTGCCTTGTCTGTTTTTGACCTGAGTGATTCTGTGATCAAAAGAAAAGGGCGTTACTGACAGTTGAAGTTATCATGCTCTGCATATCTAACCTCTTCTGGCCACAGAGTACACTCTAACATGCAAACAAATCGGCTGTAATAGCATGTGGGTTTTTTTTCTTCTCTTTTTTGCCGTCTGAATGTACACTCTGACTCCACCTCAAGCCTCATATATCCTTTTGGGTGTGACCACTCTAGTGTAATCAGAGATTCATTCTTCGAATAGGTATTCCACCCCCCTCATCACATACCTCAAAGGTTGCAAGGACTTAGACTTATGTGTGTCTTTGCACATTATGACAAAAAATGAAAGTTGAGACAGACCTGGGGAGATTATGCAGCTTCATCAGATCCTCAATGAGAGATCAAAGTATTTCTGAACACACAAGTAATTTGACTTTCAGTGGCTCTCAATGTGCTCAGATATAATGTACCAAAAGATCCACAAAGAGAAGACATACAGCTAAACATACAGTTCGTCACTTAGGCTACACTGATATTGCTGCAGTTTGATGGAGAACTTGCAGAACATGCTTCATCATTTTGTCTATAAAATGCAAGGGATGAAACTAAAGATGTTTCAATAATGAGGTGAAAGTGTTATTGCTACTGCATAAACACAGCACACTAGTTGTCCATGGAATAGAGTCGGTGGAAGGACAACAGGCTGATGGCAGAGGGAGGAGACCTCTCAGGATTCCTCCACTGAACATCCAGCTGAACAAGTACTGGGAGGGGGCGTCATTTGGATGGTTTGTAATTAGTTGTCTCCTTCATCAGAGATCCTGGGACACAGCCTCTGGAGAAGAAGGCACAGACTAACTTCTAATAAAACTCGGGTGTCATTCTGTTTCCTCTTCAGATTTGTTTCTGACCCAGATTTCTCTGCCTTCATCTTCTGTTCAGAATTGATGGAGCACTGCGGACGACTCTTAATTTAGGAGAAGTGGCTAATTTATGTGACTCTTCATGTCATTTTAAAAATGTGTTAGTCTCAATTTTACACAGCTTTGCATCTTGGGACCGGAAAATACACTCTGGATCAGAACATAGATGTCCGAAACACTTTTCAGCTGCTACAGTAAGTTGTGAGCTCACAAGTTATGCCAGTGTAAAATTATTTTAGGCAGACTGAAATGTACTGACTTAATTTGCTAGTTAGGTTATTAAAATACATCTTGTTCAGTAGAAATGTGCAAAATGTTGTTTTATTCAGAAACAAGTATTGTTTGAAGTGTAGACATATTCCACTGTTACCAGTCATGTGTTTCAATGTGAAAGCGTGAGATGTCAATATTTGATTGGTGTGTTTATGGTGTTGACCGTGGTTGTGGTGGTGGGATGTGGCCCTGACTCTTAAAGGATTCAGTTGACTGTGAGATGGAGGTGTGTTGATTCTGGCTGGTCTGTGTTGACTGTTGTTCCTTCAGTGTTGACCTGTCAATAAATTCCAGCCAGGGGGAAATGTGTGTACTTACTTTGCAAGGAAATGTGATGAACAGTCCCACAAATACCACAAGACAATGTCTCCTTGAATGCAAAATTGACATCTTTGTAACAGAGTGTCTGACTTGTTTTTTAATGATTAAATGCTAATTTTGTCCTCTCCTCCACCACCAGGGTGTCCTCAGAAGAATAACAGATTCATGGAGAAGACACTGACAATAGGTTTGACTCTTTTCATAGCGCTCTGTCTGGACATACCAAAAGTTGGGGGGCGAAAGGAGGGAGCCCATGGTGAGAACACTCAGAAACGTTCATCACGTTCTTCAGATACAAAAGCAGGCCGTTGCTCCTACACCTTTATTGTTCCCCAGCAAAAACTGTCTGGGGCGCTGTGTTTGAACACACAGTCTGCCACAACCAACCGCTCTGAGGAGGCAGCGCTGCGGGCAGAGCTCAAACGGCAGCAGGAACAGTTGGAGAAGCTGCAGAGTCAACTGGAGCAGGAAGGGTCCCTTGCCATGGAGGTAAGAGCCCTACGCAAGGAAAGTAACAGCATGAATTCTCGCCTTGCCCAGCTCTATGCCGAGCTGCTGCATGAAGTCATACACAAGAAAGACCAGGCTTTGGAGCAGCGAAGGGTGGAGAACCTCCTCCTAAATGCTACAACACAGGTAGGCAAACACCCTCAGTCTTTGTTGATGTCTGAACTATGTCAAAGCAAAACTGATTCTTGTCTTAATTGTCATAAAAATGTTAAAAATATCCCTTTGTTTGCTGTGGTGGTGGAACATCTCAGGCGCTACAGGTGTCCAGTAATTACAGGGAGCTTGAGAAGAAATATGGAGCCCTCACCTCCATGATGAGCTCTCAGAACCAGTTTATTACACGTTTGGAGAAGCAGTGCCAGTGCAGGGACCCCACCCTGTCCTCTCTGGTAGGAAATGAACTGTGGTCTGCATGATACTCATGGGTTGTTTACAGGAACGAAGAAAGCAATCTGTGTTTTGTTTTTGTGGTGTGAACAGGTAGCGACTGAACCACCAAAAAGTCATAATGACAGCTCTGAAGCCAACGAAATGACTAATGATGTTCAAAGGGACCAAAGTGCTGCTCCACCACAGAAGGAAAAAACAGTGGGAGCTCATTCCCTCCCTGCTACAACAGCCAGCACTCCTACGGACCCTCCTTTCATTAGTTTCCCTGTCACAAAGACTCCAGGTACATCAATGTAAAATATGTCTTATAGTAGAAATACTTGATTAGACTGAAACCTAAGGGCATCAATCTTCTGTCTGAGTTATTTAACTGCTTAGATAAGCAGCAGATGCTGATGGAGTCAGTGACCTACTGGTAGAAGGCCTATCTCTCTGAGAATGCCTAAACAATGTCAAACATCTTGAAGCTGTCAGAACAGAGAGGACTTCATAATTAAGGCACACATGTAAACACATGTATGAACACTACTTCTGCATACTTGCACAACTAGAATGTTTGAAATTGCAAACTAGAGGATTTGGGCAGTCCTTCCAAAAAGTCAGCAGCACTGAGGTGACTCAGAACCTTCTGATAGGGCTGATGAAATACGCTGTTTTGAAACAGAGGGTTTTCTCGCACAACTTCATCTATTTCCGAAATGCACAGAGAAGGGAAAAAAGTCAAAAAAGATGTAAAAACTGCAGAAACACTTTTACTATAAAGAACAACTTTATTGGATATGCTGTATATATAAAGTTGTTCTGTAGACCATAAGTGTTGCTGGAGTTTTGACCTTGAAAAATGCTGCATTACCACATATTTTCTGTGGATATATATATAAGCTTTGAAAGTGACTACACATACTTGTCTAGGATGATCATTAGGCATTATCCTTCCTCTATGTATACATTTTCTCTGTGCAGATTCCTCTGTTCAACATCTTATCACTGTGACAAGAGGCACCAAACATGTGCTGGAGGGGGAAACAAATCTCCACATGCAAAAAGATAAGCTTGAGTTGCTGTGTGTCTGTGATCTTTCTGGTGTTAAAGTAAACAACATTCCAACACTTTGTTGCATGTACTTTTCTCCCAACCCAGGACCATGGCATGACTGCCAGCATGTGCTGCAATCAGGAGAGACCACTAGTGGAATCTACCTGCTGCGCCCACAGAGTGCCAACCGTCTCCTACAAGCCTGGTGTGAGCAGAGTCAGGCCCAGGGAGGGTGGACAGTCATCCAGAGGAGACAGGATGGGTCAGTCAACTTCTTCAGGACTTGGGAGCAATATAAGGTGATTTTATGCAACTTTAAAATTTGCAAAACACACTGGGGGTTATTATTATTTTGGCATTGAAAGCCAGAGTTAAAATAATGCAAACAACATGAATACTTTACCTCAGATTAAACTGGTGTGTTGGTGAATTGCAGCAAGGCTTTGGGAACCTAGATGGAGAGTATTGGCTCGGTCTGGAACACCTCTACTGGCTGACTAAACAAGCCCAGTATAAGCTACGAGTGGCTCTGGAGGACTGGCAGGGCCGGCAGGTGTTTGCTGAATATGACAGCTTCCACCTGGAACCAGAGAGTGACTGGTATCGACTGCGTTTAGGACAATACCACGGCAATGCAGGCGACTCCCTCTCATGGCACAACAACAAGGCCTTCACCACTTTGGATCGGGACAAGGACAGCTACACAGGTCTGCTCTCACCCTGGTGCTGTTTGTTAGTTCTCTGTTGGTATGTTTGTTTGTTTTTTCTGTCAATAAGCTTGTCTTTCTGTTGTGTCATCAGGTAACTGTGCTCATTACCAGAAAGGTGGCTGGTGGTACCACATGTGTGCCCACTCCAATCTGAACGGGGTGTGGTATCGGGGTGGACACTATCGCAGCCGCTACCAGGATGGGGTCTACTGGGCAGAGTTCCATGGGGGGGCCTACTCTCTCAAACGAGTTTCCATGATGATCAAACCCACATAACATAGTTGTATTATGGACATGTTAGATGGAAACACAATTATAAACTATTGTAGATCATTTTTAGACATATGTAGAGATCCTCAAAGATATTTTCTTTTGTTAATCCTGTACAGTGTTGAGCCAGTTTGTGTCTTCAATAAAATGTATTGGAGTTCAGCAACATTGTTTGTGAATCACTGGATGATGATTAACATGTACATGTAGTTGACATGTTTGTCCTGAAGTATATTGTTAAAGTTTCCCATCAAAGCTGATGTTTTCCAATGTGCAATGTACTTTTCAGTAAGGTTACAATAAGGACAATTTCTTACTTGTATGATTATGATTGAACTGTGGCACAATGATTCATCTATGCTAACTGTGTTTATGGTGTCATATCCGTTTCAGGTTTCCTGTCACCAGGGCGTTTTTTTCCCTCTGTGTACTTCTCTTTGTTTCTCATTAAACTTGCAACTGTGTAACTGACAGCAGCAGGTCATCATCAGGACTAGTACCAACCCAGGATTAATGTAATCGGGGGCCTGAAGCTGGACATGCCCTGAACCATCCTGAAACACACCACATGTTATCTGTCCATCTCCTTTCTTTCGGTTGGTGATCTATCTCTTCCTGCCAGGATGTTGGGCATTCTCTTGCTAACATTTTTACTGTGTGGTGAGTGATAATGATGCTTTACAATACCTCTTTGTGAGTCTGAAATGTTATACAATATTTTATGCTCTGGCTAAGGGTCTTAAACAATTAAATCGTCTTAGTGAGGTTCTGTTAGGAATAATCAGACCTTAAGGCAAGAAAGATGAGAATTGTCATGTATGAAACTTTTGCTTTTTTTAAATTAACAAAATTAAGTCAAACAGAAAAAAGTGTGACTTCCTTAACCATAAAACTTTGAGGTTTAAAATGGGCGAGGTTAGTGTTGAAGTCTTTGTGGTAAAGCTTCCGACATACTGCGCTTTTCTGCCTTTGCTTGTATGTGTTTGTGTAGTAAGTAAAATAGTACACAAAAGACCTTGCAAATTAATTAAAGATTACACATGTTCATTATTATTATTATTATTATTGTTATTATTATTATTATTATTATTATTTATATTTATATTATTATTATAATTATATAATATTGTATGAGAGGATCACATTTATTTATTGGGTTTAAAATTGGCATTTTCCAAAAACGGTGATGATGTTCACATGACTGTATCCCAGATCAGTTATTTAACACTTACTGCTGGAAATATTACAGCATAGTGTGAGCTGCAATAGACCTTTTCGACATCAGACATTTTGACACGTCAAGGCAAGAAGAGCGCAGGTGCAATTTTTAAAATGATTGATGGCTGAATAAAAATGTATTACCGTGGTTTAGTGCATGATGGTTAATCAATACGCTTCTTTTGACATGTGAATGAAACTGAGCTATTTTTAATGTTCAGCTTGTTGGAATCTGAGCTATCTCTACTTGCTAAATCTTACACTATGTGTGAGCTCAGATCCGTGTGTTCGGAGATGATCGATGATCGGTCTCAACACGCTATTTATTTAGCAGTAAATGAATGAAGCATACAGAGCTCTGGGTCGAGAGCTTCCTTTCCCTGACAAAGCAACAAAGTGTTGGTCAGTTCACGAAGTCTGACCCCTATCTCTTCCTAACCCAGTATTATATACAATCCAGAATGGTTATGCAATGTGTGGTGTGGTCTCCTGGTGGGCAGTTGATCGGACTCCCTCCTCCATCTTCTCATGTGTCCTTCCTGTGACCTCCTTAAGCAACGTCCAGGGTAGTGTGATAGTTCCTGTCTCTGAAACTACCGAATCACAAAACATCCTGTATCCCTGAGTACAGAACAATATCCCTGAGTACAGAACAGTATCCCCTGAGTACAGAACAGTAGCCCTCAGAGATAACTACTTCCTAATCATTATTATTGAGAGAAGCACTGTTCTGTCTTTACCCCTGCAATGTGATAATCATGTCTTTACCAAAGGTCAACTGTCTTCCAGCTGGGATGCATTCTTATTACACAACAAACTTACTGCTTTCAAACTGTCCCACATAGCATTACCTTTTTATATGAAACAAACAATAAAGTAATTAATCCCATTATCTGATATTTTAGCATGTGCCAATTCATAGCATATTCAGTATCTACAAGCTACACCTATGTTTGTCCTGCATGACAAGTCTGTGTGAAAAGTCTATTTAGCCTCACACTGTTCAACGGATAAGTGATGTGCATTAGTGATCTGAGCCACTAGAGTATGATGCAGCAATATCTACTCTTTTTTTCTTTTTCTTTAACATTGTCTTTATTCTGCTTTGAACATTTATGTCAGATACGGAAGCTTATTGCATTCACTTGAAAACATTAAAATGCTCTGTTTTTCTGAGTCATTTTTTTCTGTTGTTCTGTTTTTTGAGTGATTTTTGGAGAAGTGAGGCTTAATGTTTGGGTTGAGACATGACGAGATTTTGCTGTTATTGAGCACAGTATGATACTGTGATAAGTATGTTTACATTGAGAAGGATTTTAAAATGCATGGGGCTGTATACGGAGGAGTCATTCATCCAGCTGTATACAGAGGGATGAGTGAGTGCGACCCTCTGGGGGTAGGGTCATTTATTCATTGATCTGGTGTAGGATGAGCCACCACAGCCCACAAGCACTAACACACATGTTAAGGAGTGCACAGGTTGTGATGCGACTCCTTTAGGGTGCACAAAGACAGATCTCTCATTAGTTTCACTTTATAACGTGATTAGATGTTCTGCTTTGATGTTTTTTTTCTTTTTCTGGTGTGACAGAAATACGTTTCCATAGATTAGGAGCAGCAACAGTAGGTTAACGTTACTCGCAGGTTGGAGTTTCTCACATGATTTTGAAGTATCGCATTAATTCAGAAAATACTCAGAAAAACAGAAAAAAAGGCTCAGAAAAAACAGAAAAAATACTCAGAAAAACAGATAAATTATCTCATTAATTCTAAAATACAAAAGAAATTACTCAGAAAAACTTTTAAACTTTTAAAGGTGAATGCAATAAGCTTAAGTTTAAGTAGAAAAATGGGAAATCCACAATGGTGGCCACATCATTTCAAAGTCATTGGATTTTCCCCTTAAACAAATGTTAAAAGTTATTTTTTCACATTTAAAAAGTTTTACATTTTCTTTTAGCCATTGATTCAAAGGTGGCTTTAGGGCTGTTTTCCAGTGCACAGCAATTATATTTGTTGTGAAGGGGGTGGATGTTGGAGGTTTAGTGAATAGTCCACTAATAAGAAGGTCAGTCCAGAAGGAGTTCAATCACTGGCTCCTCCTAAGGGTAAGCAGCTGAAACATTGTAAAGTGCTTTGGACAAAAGCACTATATAAATGAAGCAATTTACCAAACTAACAAAAATATAGCAAATATCTTTTTATGGTCACACCCTACATTACAGTAGGACATATACCAAGTAAACATAACTTGGGGCACAAAGGAAGATTTATTTGGAAGAAAGTTACGTTTCCTACATTAATTATGAATGTCTCATTTTAAAGTCCAATAAAAACGTTTCTGTTTGTGTATCAATAGATGCAGGCAGTACATGTCCCACTGAGCTAAACCCTCTTTCTCTGGAGCCTCCTGAGATTATAGAAGAATATGGAGCGTCAGTCATTGTCAACTGCACCAGCACAGAAGAGTTTCATGATGGGATGAAGTGGAAAGGTGACAGTGACATGGAGGAGGACGAATTTTTCATCTCCAAGGAGCTGTTTATGAAAGACTGGAATATGGAGGCCCAGTGCCAAATTATACTGAATAAAAGTCTTACATGCAGCAAAGACCTCAAAATCACTATTTACAGTAAGTATTTCAAATAACTATTATAGAATGAAAGAAGAGCAAAAGGTATATAAAGTAACCCCATTATCTAACTTTGTTTTTATAGAGAATCCAGAGGACGTTCAGGTGTTTCCTGCAAGCTCCTCTGCAGTGGAAGGGACGCAATATGTTCTGCAGTGTGATATCATCAATGTTGCCCCGGTTCAAAACCTCACTGTGAGGTGGTACAAAGACGATAACATCATCAAGACAGACTCTTTCACCAACACAACCAAAACACCAGTAAGTGAGTCTTCTGTTCTGACTGTCAACATCAGCAGAGGAGACAGTGGAGCTCAGTTTAGATGTGAGGCTCAACTGGACGTAGGGCCAAATGGACCACAAACTCCTGTTTCATCTAACTACAGTCCTACTGTGTCCTGTGAGTAAACATTATGTTGTTTCCAGATAGACTGATATTTTACTGCCGAATTTTCACAATTACAGAACTTTCTTTTCATTTGTATATTTCAACTTAGTTTAATCATAAAAAGGCTTACCATTGCCTTTTCAGATGCTCCTGAGTTCAAGGACAAAACTGATATTGTTGACATCTATGTGGAAGAGGGGGATAATGTCACCCTGAACTGTGAAGCAGACGGGAACCCATCTCCTCGCTTTCGTTGGACCAATGATGGGGTTGATATCTCGGAGAACACCAACAATCTCTATATTAATCAAGTGAACACCAACACAACTTACACCTGCACTGCTTCCAATCATGTGGGTAACATGACTAAGCAAATCCATGTTCATGTGGTGAAAACTACCATGGCCACGACCACCCCAAAGCCATCAGATCCAAAAAGTATACATCCTGATGTCCTTTTCATATATTTAAATATTATTTTTTCTTATTGTGCACCAAAATGAAGCTCTGACTATATATATATGCTTGCTTTTCAGTGGTAGACTGCCCACTAACAATGATGCCTGCTGAAATCGTGGTGAAATTTGGAGATCCAGTTTCAATCAACTGCAGCACATCAGCCACAGATTTTGAGTTACTTGGCTGGGAGGCTACAATTGGAGGCAAAACATCTGAAATGTCTTCTCTGACCTGGGAGGTTGACAAGCTAGAAGCCTGGCACACTGAACCCAAGTGTTTTATTACAATAGATCCATCCCAGTGTTATGTGATACCAAATATCACTGTTTATAGTGAGTAGTCAACATACATCCTAACAATGTCTATTGCTTGCAGAAAATAAAAATCCCCCTTTACAGTATATTTGCAGTACACTTCAGAAGTAAAGTAAATATGGAAGACATGGTGGTGTACAATAGCCTAGAATAGTTAATAACAGATAGTGTTGGCATAATGCTGAAATGAAATGGGATATAAAACATTAAGCCTGTAAATACTTGATATACTAATGTATTCATGTGGCTGCATTTTTAGAGCTATTGTTGCATTTATTTTTCTTACCAATTACTTTCTTGTTTACAGAGACTCCAGACAAAGTGTCAGTCTCTGCCTTGGGTTATCGTCCGATGGTGGAGGGTACAGAGCACCAGCTGACATGTGAAATCATCAATGTAGCGCCTGTAAGATACCTCACAGTGAAATGGTACCAAGACAATGAAGTTGTGCAGACACAAACGTTTAATGACACCAGTTTGACCCCAGTGAATGAGTACTCTACTTTGAACGTCACTCCTAAGAGTAATTACAATGGAGCACATTACAAATGCGTAACTGAGCTGCACCTAGGACCAAATGGATCAGAGACCTTCTCCACTGAATCTGCACCTTACATTGCTGATGTGCATTGTGAGTTTTCCACTTATCCATTTTGTACTTGCTGAGCACATCCCAGACATTCGTCATTTTACATTAATTTAAACTGATGTTTAATTGCAGATAAGCCACATATCCAAAGTTGGACACGGAATTACGCTAATGTGGAGCATAATATCAGTATGGATATGGTGCCCTGTCATGTTGATGGAAACCCTCAACCCACTGTTCAATGGTACAATAAGGGAAACCTGATCAATGGGTTTGAGCCTCTCACCAGGACTCAATCAGGAGAGTACACAGCTGTATTCGAAAATAGTGTTGGCAACATCAGCACTATTGTTGATATCACAGTTGAATGTGAGTACATCAGACCTGCTTCATTGTATATTTCATTACTACTACACACATCATTGCGTCCCATGATTCCCAAATGCACTGTATCAAAGTGTTATATTAGTTATTAGTTTATATTTCCTTTTGCCATGATTTGTTCTAAAGAGTATTTTGATACAATATTCACAGATAGTCCTTCTTTTACCTGTGATGATCGCTATGATGTTGAAGAGAATGGTAAGCCCCAAACTACGTGTGAACCAGAGGGAATACCTGCGCCCATTGTCACCTGGTTTAAAGATGGACAGGAGGAGCCTCTCCCGCAGCACTGGACAAGGAAATATAGTGGAGAATACTTACTTAGGGCAACCAACAAGCATGGACAGGCCAACCATACACTGGATCTCAATGTTTTGTGTAAGTTTCAATGTTTGGAATTACAAAAAATGTTTTTGTCTACATATGTTGTTTTCTTGACAATGAATATAAGTGACATTTCTTAGCATAGTACATCTTGCAGCTCATATAGTGGTCTCAAATGTCACCCTTCTCTCCACAGATGCACCTGAGTTTACCCTTGGAAATGACTCTATGGTGGTGACCCTGGGTGAAAATGTGACTTTTAACTGCAGTGCTAAGGGCAACCCTGAGATAACGATTGTGTGGAAGTACAAATCTGCAGAGAATGTGAAAGAGACCACTAGGGGGAGCACGAAGGTCGTCAACATCACAGGAGCCACGTCTACCAATGCTGGTGTTTACTTGTGTTCTGCCAAGAATAAAATTGGGACGGTTACAAGATCTGTCACAGTCACAGTCACACTGACAGGTATTATTATTATTATTATAAGTGACTCTATTCAGCACCTATGGAAATGTTGATGTTGCCATACACATGATGCAGTTAAGAAAAATCACTTATTGCAGCCAGAAGTGAGAAGTATCTTAACAAATGTTGTTTTATCTTGTTTTTCTTACAGTGAATGAGCTCCCTTTGTACCTACCTTTGTGGGTACCTATTGTATTGGGCATCATCATCATCTCCCTCATCATCCTCTACTTCATGGCGAGAAAGAAAAAACATGGACAATATGCTTTTGTCCCTGACAAAGAAAATGAAAGATCAGAAATCCCCATGAATCCAGTGTCTAATGGGAAGACTAATGGCATAAAGGTTTAGGATATTTATTACTTGTGGAATAAGTAAAATCAAATCAACTCTGGGGACTGAAATCGTATTGAGGTATGCCTTTTATCTTTCAGGGGACCAAACTGTAAATATTGCTTAATTTTGCATTCTTTTTAGTTCTTTAACAATTAAAAAAAAACTAAAAACAAAGAGTTTCCTAGAAGTTGTCTGATTATTATAATGCTCGATTATTATTATTATGTTTTAGCTGTGTAAACTTTTTTTAAAAACTCTTAACAAAATTACACAATAGCCTCGGTGTTAATGTATTGTGTTTTATTTGGATGTATATAAGAAATGTACATAAATAATTTCAGATCGACAATAAAAAAAAAATCAGTAAAGTCTCCATCTATAAATTATGAGTCATTCATTACCTGAATATGTGAACTGGTGAATCTTATTGGTGGGAGGGTGATCCTGCAGCTCAATGCCTTGCACAAGGACACTTCAGAAGGGTAATATTATAAACCACACATGGTCTGAGAGAGTTTAAACGAAATCTATCATTTGAGGCAACACAATCTGCCAGGATTGCACAGTCCAGTGGCCATGTGTCGTGTTTGGCCCAGTGCACTGCCCCTTTAAGATTTAGGATTTGGGAGTGACGCGGATATGAAAGCTAGTTTATCCCTCTTTGCTTCGCTATGAAAAAAAAATATATTTGGACAAACTAGACTGACGACTACTAGCCAGAGTTAATTAGTCAATTATGATGCAGGTTTACATTATTTGTTAAAGTAAACAAAACCCGAGTGCGCAGCGGTTACTGAAGGATTTATCACCTCAGGATTATACTCGCCAGGGCCGTCCTCCGAGCTGCTGGGATAACTTTGGAGAAGTTCTTTGTATTCGGGATAGTCAGACAGCTTGGCCGACAAGCTGAACATGGACTGGGGCACAGAGCTTTGGGTGAGTCCATCATCTGGCTCTCTGAGATAATAACAGGATGTCAGGATGGCAATCATCTAGTTTTCTTGGTTTGTGTGTGTTGAGAAAGTCGCTAAAATGTCTGAAGAAGCAGGGAAAGCACTCGGTGGCTGCACGGTTCTGATTGCAGGACGGTGCATTCAGGATCATGGTTCTATTATCGGACAGTGAGTGTTAATAGGTAGAACAAAGAGTTATAAGTGGAAAAAGCCCGCTTAACAACATGTTGCCCTTTTGCAACGTGTTGCTCTTTTTTGTTCCAGCTTATCTTGAATCCACGTTTGCACATCGATATGTCTTTTGTTTGGATCTTTAGGTTTTGAAATTCACCCATTTACTCCACCGTCTTTTGAACAGGAGAGATGTAACGTCAGCCATTTGGATATAGTGCACGAGGCAAACAGCTGTACAGTTACTTATATTTTAAAAAACATATTTGCATTGTGAAGAGAGTCCTTTCCCTTGTTTACCTAATTTGCGGCATCATATCTCGAAGTAACCTGGCCAACAAGTTCAATTTGCTAAATATTTCTGGATATTAAAACATCTGGATGACTTAGAATCTTCATAGGCATAAGAGATGATGGTGGGAGATAAAAAGGAGCCAAAATACAGCTTATTCTCCATATACAGAGGTGTTTTAAAGGAGGTACCCAGTGAGATGTTACAATGTTTACAGTCTGACACACCTTGCTGCCATAGCGATGAAATCAGATGCTGTGATTTGCCTTGAAAACGAGCTTCATCACTGATGAAATGCCTTATGGGTCCACCTGAGTGGCATCATTATTTGGATTGAGTGATTATAAAAGTTAATTTGTTAGGACAGTTTTATTAGGCTCAGTAGACTGATACAGTGAGTAAAATGTCCTGCTTCAGCCGGTAATTTTAAAGGTGACTGCTTTTTAATAGGTCACAATAAAGCTCATGGTTATCACATTTTCTAATAAATTAAGGCGTTAGAGTGAGAAGCAGCTTCAAGCTGCATTCTGGATACAACAGTGAGACAAATGTATGTGCGGAGCAGACTCTTAGTGACACTATCCAGAATCTAAACAAACCATGCTGAATAATCCCACCATGCATGATATTACCTTGACGACTGCCACGGGTTTATGTGCCAGCCACTGCACCATGGCGATAATCACACACATTTGCAAACACTCACTCGTGCACATTCTCCGAGCACCAGAATATGTAAAATGGAGCATTGCAAAGATGAGGATAGAGAGGTTGCGACCTCATTACAGTCTCCCCCTAGGCCTCGTTCCCTGTCCCTTTTTTCTATGGTACGTGCTGGTGCAACAGCCTAATTAGTTTTGCCCTACTTTGATTGAGTCAGAGAAACATCCGCAACACAGTATTTATCAGAGGCCCTATCTCTGTAAGCGATTGTTTTCTGTACAGCGCATTACTGATTGTACAGGAAACTGTCCACACAAAGCCACTATTCAGTTTAAGTCAATGTGAAATACAAATTTGTCTTTTAAAAGATGATTTATTATTTTTTCTTTGAAGTTTTTTGTACGGTGTGTTTCTGTGGCGATTAGCCTCTCCTGTCAGGTTAGACAAAGCCCTGCAGGCATAATTGGTTCTGGTAATGTTTGGCTGGAGATTCATCCCCTGGGCCAACTCGCCTCTATGGCATCTGTCCCCTGATTGTTGTTAATCCCTTGGCTATTTTAAGGCACAAGTGTGTGGCGTGCAAGATCAGTGTCTAGGCATTAGCTATCATAGTGAGTGCTAAGAGGCCAAACCTGAGAACTTGAGTGTGGCAGGTCTGGTCGGGCCAGGCCCCTAATTTTCTAGAAGACAGGGTGACTCAGGGCCGAAACATCCACCCAAGCCTTGTAGGTCGGTGACTCTCAGGGTGACTCCTTTAGCAGTTATGTGGCATTCACTTCATGCCAGTTTGCTCTCTGGTGTTACTGGAATTATTGGAAGATTAAGTGTTTTTGGATGCTTGCTACATTAAGATAAGTGTGCAGTCTTGAAGCATGTCTCGAAGCATCAAGTCGCATATGAGTTTATTACACCACATAGCCTAAATCTCTGCCATGATAAATAGGTTACAGCCCCCCCTCTTTTTTTTTTTGGTGGAAGTTCTAAAATCTCAAGGCTGAATTACAAGTTTAACCTACAAATCAAAAATGGTGACATGAGTGGAGGAGAAAAAGATGCTACCAAATCTTTCTGAGGAATGGGTTACAATGACTCTGAAGGTCAAACTAAATTAAAAGGCTGAAGTAGTGGTAGTAGAAATGTGTTTATTGGGAACATGTACAGTACATACATATTACCATTTGATGTACTGTACCAGAATTAGCTTATAGCTCATCTGTGGCATCTTTCATCTGTGGCCCCTTCAGTAGGTCAATAATGAAAAGAGAAACATGACGTTTGTCGTTCCGTCTAAAGACCCTTTGACAGTTTGTATAAAAAACATTTATGATTTATGAAAATCAGTTTAACACAGTCTATAGGGATCTATAAATATCATTTAATGTTAGTGGATGTGGGATGTTATAAATTGTAGTGGTATGACAGCCATTGGTGCTTGACAAGACATTTTGCTATAATTATGTCCTATCAAACTATTTTGATGTATTTTAAGACAGTCTTAATAAAGCCGGCATTCATTTTTAAGCTCATTTCATTGAGCTTAAAAATAAAAGCCAACCTTATTAATATATATATATTTATTAAAGAGCCCACAGAGTCCATCCAAGGCTCATTCTCTTCTCAACTTTCACTGCATTCAACTTAAGAAATGTATGACATTGATAAAGCAACCAACATACAGACTTTCAGAGTCAGCAGCTGCTCATTTTTGTTTAACTGATGCTGCTTCTTTTGGTAAAATGAGTGTCCCTTGATAAATTGATGTAGGCCCGATGTGTGTGATAAGTGACAGATACACTTAGTGTGTTTGTAGCCTGGTAAACTTCTGATAAAACCTACAGTATATACTCCAGGAGTTTGAGATTAGATCACAAACTAAGATATTTTAGAAGGAGCAAGGGGGCCACCTCTCTAAGTCAGCTACTTACATCATTCATGATCTTGTAAAATATTTTTAAAATGCTGTTTTACTATTGGAACAGCCAGCAGTAGCATAACAATCCAGTAAAAATGTTATTTTCTTCCCTGGTGTGAAAATTATAGAGCCAGCTATGGATGAAACACATTGTTTTAACGCCAGGATGGGACACAACTTTCCCAAAATATCCCTGACAGCATAAACACTTGGACTGGGTGTCATTTGAATCACTTTAGTATTGTGATGTGCTGTGACAGATATGATGTGCTGTGAAAGGTGCCAGGAAACTGACTGACTCCCCCAAAAAGATGAATCAGGTATACCAGGTTTACCTGACCATTAAAGGAAGCAACTCTTTGAAAGGCAGCTGTGATTCACACTTAATGTTAATGTTTTCAACTGTATATCATATCTTACATACAGGTGTGCACCATGCATCTGTGTTGTATACAGAATTATTTTAATATATTGAATTTGCACCTATTGATAGTTACTTGGAGTAGAATCAGGAGCAAAATAGTAGTTTGGGGAAATCCCTGCTGTTCAAACTACATAGACGCTACTCCTACGACTTACCTTACCTTATCTTACCTAACAATTTCTGACCTCCCCATCAATCTCCACAGTCGTTTTTTCACAGACTTCCACAGACTGATCAGCAGTCCAGAAACTGAATACGCAAATAATAGACGTATCTATGCAAAACACCTTCTGGCAGTTTAACTTCCCATTTCTGCTATTACATAATATGATACATAAACTCCTCTTTGTAATGCCACTGAAATTCTAAAACATACATTTATACTTTTCATCCATCCCAGTTGTGAACTGGTGCAAGGTCTGACCAAACTTGGGATTAATGTACAAGTTGACATCCCTGCACTTCCACATGTAGGATATCTTTGCTCTCCATTTGTGCTGTTCAGACTTTGCCATTATTTGAATACATCTAAGTTTTCCCTCTCCATATTACTCATCTATCACAGTTTTCCATGTTAGTGGCTTGTATAAAAGCGTCTCAGAGTTTAACCACATCGCAAGGTCAGGCCTCGACTAACAGGCACTGTATGTTGCCAGTTGTGCCTCATGCTTAAACAGTAATTCTTACTTACTTACTGATTCCTGCAGTCTTCAACACTTGGTTATTTTATGTTACTGGATGAAACTAAAATGTTTTTTGGGTAAATGGCATCAGCGTATCAACTGTTCTCCAGTTATGAATCTAATCCAATATCCAGTGCACTTCATGATCCGTATTGCAGTCTATTATTGTTGATGTGATGAGGTTGTGGGAACACTCTGATCAGTATGCTGGATGTAGACTACTGCTCTCCTCTAAGTCATTCATAAATACACGAGTTGTCACTTTCTAATTTTAGGGTGAGCCACATATGAGAAAATAATACGCTGAAATCCTGCCACATACCTTTCTCAGTACCATTCTTCTCTACTGTTTGTATTTGCAGGTCAAATACAGGACAACCAGCTTCACATATTCAAGAAGAAAATCTGTTGTTACCGGAAATTGAACAATATGTAGATGTAGGTTGGATGTATTGAATATAATTACTTCTGTTTCACAATTAATAACACTAAGTTAAAGCCTTTTGGTTAGGTGTTGTTTCAGTGAGGGATTACAGGCCTGTTTCTTAACCTTTTTAACTGTGTTCTGTAATTAGGCTAAACACTGTCTCATACATTTTGTCTCTTTTGTTTTACTCAAAGGGGAGGAAAGGTACAGAAGAACCTGGCCCAACTTGTCAGGAATCCCCTTTTAAATTGCCCCCTCCTCATTACAAAAGGCAGCAGCAAAGAAAGCCTGGAGTACAGAGTGTAGAGTGAGAGAAGATTGGCTCTGATATTGCTCTTAACAGACTTGTCTGAGCTTGAAGGTGTCATAAATTGCTCAACATAAAAGAGGAAGAGAAACACAATATGCCTCTTTCATGAAAAGGAAAAAGTCAGCAAATTCAATTGTAGTGTGCAAGAAATTACACATTTTACACTGTACATGAAATAGGTCAAAGAGTTGACTTAAAAGCTCATTTGATATAATTCATTCAAGACTGCTGTTTTTAAACATTTCACTCCACACAGGATATGCATCAAAAGATCACCTCCTTTTTCTTGCCTGAGAGTTGTGTCCACTGTTGTGATCCTGTGTCCCCTGACTATCCGGAAGTTTACAGACCATATCCAAGATTTTCTGCACATGTGGAGAGCATTCATGGAATCCAGCATGCAGGAACAAACCTTGATGTATTTAGTTTACTGCCCTCCATTCAAGATTCCTTTACATGGCCTCAAAGTGAACCAGAGGAACATCCCGGTTCTTACCTAGACGATAACAGATGTTTCATATCCTGCAGTGTGTTGGCTTAATATCTTTTCCTTATTTGTCTCTCGTGCTCCTTTCCCCAGGACCAATATGACATCATTGAGAAGCACACACAGTCTGGCCTGGAGCTGGTAGAGAAGTATGTGAAATTTGTGAAAGAGAGGACAGAGATTGAGCAAAACTATGCCAAACAACTGAGGTAGGCCTCATTTGTGTCTTTCTCCTGTATGAGCTGCCTCAGATGCTTGTGTGTGTGTTTGCTTGCGTTTGCATGGTTGCATGTTTAAAAGGCTATTTATGAAATGTTTGTGGGGTCTTATGACTACTTTGGGACAGAATCTAACTCTTGTCTCTGAAACACTGGCCTCATTCTCCGGGCGGCAGTGTGCTCACTCTCTCTCCCTCATGTTCTTCTCTCTATGCGTGTTGCTCCCTCTCCCAGTTGTCTCCCAGTCTGCAGGCCCACATCTGTTGTAGTGCTGAGCTTTGCTGGAGATGAGAGGAAGTGGGAGCAGACTGGCACATGATAGACAGGATGTGGTCAGAGGGAGAGTGAAAGAAGGAAGAACAGGAAAAGAGGAGCTATTTTAGCATATTTATAGTAGACTGTTGTTAGTAGTTGCGTGTGAAAAGTTACATTTTGTGAGAAGTGTCTGACCACTAATTAATGTAATGCACTTTCACTTTCCACAGGAACCTTTCAAAGAAATATAGTCTAAAACGGAGTGGCAAAGATGAACCAGAGTGCAGGTGAGACATTGTAGGTTTTGTCGCAAAGTAAAGAACTACATTTAAATGCTTAGCAATTTCGCTAAAATTGTGCTTAATTAGGTCAATTTAGATTCATAGCCTGGCCCTAATAACTTGTGCAGCACTCACTTGGGGGAACAGAACCAAGTTGCAATTAATACCACGTTTCAAACTATTAGTGCCATCCATGCTAGAGTGTGGGGACGCTGTTAGAGCCGTTTAACTGACCCTAGAAGGAAGCAGGAATAAGGAAGTCGTGAGCTTCTTATCATGACTTGGCCCATTGCTGGCTTCTCTTTGAAGAATCATCAGCTTATCAGTGGCCCCATCATTTTGTCCTTATTTCTCCACCCTTTCCTTTCTCCTCCTCTTTAATTGGTAGGTTGTCCAGCTACCAGTCGTTTTTGGACATCCTGAATGAGACGAACGACTACGCGGGGCAGAGAGAGCTCATTGCTGAGAACATGATGATGAGCATTTGCATCGATCTCACCAAGTACCTGCAAGAGCTCAAGCAGGAACGGAAGACGGTGAGCTTGTTATGGAGAGGACCAGGAGTGCACTGTGTCAGCCACCAGTTAAAGTTAAACGGAAGTTTTCACAGACTTCAAATTATGTGTTTTAAGGCTAAAAATGTTACTTCAAACACACTATGTGCAGGCTTGATTGAGAGACTTTTACAACTTCACCTGGAGCTTGTCAATGACTATGTTATGATGGTTTTTTGGGCTGTTTTGCTTTACTTTTGCTTTAAATGAATGATTTACTTTTTGTTTTGAGCCATTCCAAGCTCCTTTATCTGCTGTAGACGACATTAATGAAAACATCAAGATTTGCATCAAGTGTATGTATGGTACTAATATCCTGGTATGTGCTCACAGCCACATATTCAAGAGTGCCCCGAGAACATGCCATGTGGGATATTTGGAGCACACACTGCTGAGGAGGAGTGTAAAGCGTGAGAGGGGAATAGAAGGAGATTTAAAGGAGGAGTGGAGATGTAGAGATCTCTGTGTCAAGGCAGGAAGGAAGGCTTACTTAGAGTCTCCTCGGGGGAAGCACGGTCTGAGCAGTTGTGTGTCATTTCTCTATAAGGAATGCTTTGGCCCTGTCCCGTCGGATTGCAGAACACTGCAGCCATGTTCAGGCTCGGGCTGCAGACGTGATGTCTCAACCAGACACACTGGTATTTGTTTTCTTGTCTGTTATGTTGTGTGGCTTTCGGAGGTCATTGTTTATTCTGTGGCTGCCCCTGCACATGGCTGACTCTCACTCTGTCATCTGACCCTCCTCCCCTCCTCTCACTCTGTCTATTTTTATGAATGTTTGCAGTATCTGATGGAGGCCAAGAAGGCCCAGCAGAGTTTGGAGAGCACCTACAAGCAGCTCGACAGTGTAAGTTGTAGTTAGAATTTTAAAAGTTTGATGAGATTTTCTTGAATATTTTCTTTTTCTGAAGAAGCAGCCAACATGCTTGATGTACCATGACTATATTATCTACTGTGATAAGCAAATCTGTTTGGATATATGTGGATTCATTATGAATAGGAAAAAAGTTCTCTGTAAAGTAAACAGCTGCAGATTTAGTGTGGTTTTTCAGGTGGCTATATTTGTCTATAATAAAAACAGATGGACCGAGTGGAAAGCATTCCCCCATTTTAGACTTGTGTCATCAATCTAAGACCTGTTCAGTGATGATTGGAGATAATACTGTCCCATCTCCTGAAACCTCCCCTATCTGTCTTTTTATACAGACAGTGAAAAATGCCTTGCTCTAAATAGCAGAACCCCCTCATATTTCATTCAGGTAATGGCCTCCTTTAGCTCAATTAACTGAACATGGTCTTTTTTTTCTCTTTCTTTCTGTCTGTCTTCCTATCTTTCTATCTTTCTTATGCTTTCTGTTCACCAGAGTAAAAAGCGCTTTGAGAGGGAATGGCGAGAAGCAGAGCGTGCAGCACAGTACGCAGAGAAGACTGATCAAGACATCAATGCAACAAAAGCGGATGTTGAAAAAGTAACAAGGAGGAAAAAAAAACATCTACATTTGTGGACACAATTTCACAATACAAAATCTACAAAAGCAGAATCAGATGCACATGGTTAACCTGTTTTCTGTATGTGTGATTGTAGGCCAAACAGCAGGCTCATATGAGAGCACACATAGCGGAGGAGTGTAAGAATGATTACGCTGCCCAGCTCCAGAAATTTAACAAGGAGCAGAACCAGTTCTACTTTAATGATATGCCACTCATTTTCAATGTAAGTGAATTTCATACAGCATTATGACATTATTCCTACCCTCAGCATTTATGTAGGCTTTAATATCTGGCACTGTGATAACTGTAATTGGGAGTTGAGTTCTCATAGATCCAAAACCAGAGATTAATTCCTCAGTTTCATCAATTCATTTTTGTTTGCCCTCTTCACAGTTTTGGCTTTGAGGCTTACATTTGAGCATGAACAAATATATTTAATAATCATTAATAAAAATATTGAATAAGAAGAAAATAGGTTCTGTGCCATCAGAATATCGTATTATGATCTTAATATTCACATTATATTAGGTATTGTCTCAACCCTAATAATGGTAGTGTCTGTCAACTGCTGCTTTGTGCTCACCAGAAATTGCAGGACTTGGATGAGAAGCGAGTTCGGAAGTTGGCGCAGGGCTACATTTTGTTCTCTGACACAGAGAAGCATGTGATGCCTATCATCGGCAAGTGCCTCGAAGGCATTACAAAGGCCGGAACTAATGTTAATGAGAGAAATGTGAGTTGGTCACAAAAATGCCATATACATTTTAATATTTAGTTTGGATTAATGCTGCCCAGTTTTAACTGTACACATTCTTTTACAGGATTCGATGGTTGTTATAGAACAGAACAAGTCTGGCTTTGAGCGTCCTGGAGATTTGGAGTTTGAGGACTACAGTCAGGGCATCAACAGAGCCTCCTCTGACAGTAGCCTGGGCACACCTAAAGGCCCCATGGAACTTCTAGGAAAGAACAGGAGCAAAAACTTTTGGATTTTCAGTAAAAGGAGTAAGGTAAGACACAGCACGCTAACAGAGGGGTAATTTAGCCTAATAACTAACAAAAGTGTTTTTTTGCATTGTGGAAATTATGCAATGAATACATTAGCAATTCCCTCCATCAATGATCAACAATGAAACATTTTCAGGTGGGTAGTAAGTCAGATTAGTAGCTGACTCCTTGCATGGCCATGTTAGTGTTTAAGAGGCAGAACCAGGAAATCCCCTCTAATGAGAGCACTCATGATAGACTTATGGTTGTGGCTACACACTCATGCAACACACTCATGCACACCCTTCTGAACTCTGAAGCGCAATATAATAATGCATGCACTTCTCTCACCGTATTATACAAGAACTTTCTCACATACGGTGACACCACTAAAACAGGTACTTTGCATGACTCTGTCCCTGACTGCGAGTGAATAAACCTTGCCCCGCCCAACCCGACACCACCCCTCGCCCACCCTCCATTTCCCTGCAGTGTGGTTTCCAATAGGTCAACTGGCAGTCAGCATTCTGCTGTGCTTGTGCTTTCATCAGCACGGGGCCCAAACAACATTGAATTTTCCTCTACAGGCATCCACAAACACACTGCTTCTATTATCCTGCTCAGAACCTAGCATTATGTCTCGCATCACAATAAAATCTTTGTGCCAACAATCAGGATGACACCAGGTTTGCCAGGTCAGAAAATCTGGATCAGGTCCAAGCGTACATTCATGCTCTTGAATATCTATTTGACTCAAGAGAGCTGTACTACATTGGAAATCATGTATGTTATTTCAAAGGAGCCACTCTTGCTGAGGTGTCTAAGTTGGTCCAAAATTAAACTGGTGATATGATTTGCTGACCACTAACCAGCCAATGCCCCCCTCCCTCCTTTCGCAGCACTAAATGATCCCTTCTCTCTTCCCTGCAGTGTTTGCTTGTTCAGTGCCTCTCTCCTCTCTGCATGTCTTACTGGCTGTGCTCTGCTGTGCACTCTTCCTGTTCTCTGTATGTGTGTGGCGCATTGCTCTATGTCATCAGTCATGCTCTCCCAATTAGGCCTGTAGCAGTATGAATAGGAGGCTTACTGTATTGGCTGCAGTGAACTTTTGGTTTATGTCTGGCCCCTAAACATTCCCATTCTTAACTGCTCTCCTGTACTTAGATCCCCATAACTCTCAAGTAAAGTATCACCTTCCCAGTAGATGTTCACATAATAACAGTGCTGTACTTCTGGCTCTCAGTATTTACACAAGAGACCTTGTAGTAGGGCTGTCTTAGACATTCAGTTTTGAGGACTAGAGGATATCAGCCTCCTCCTGTGTAATTTTGCTGATAGAGCCCACCCCCACCTAGACATGCAGCTGAAGCAGAGATTTTAAAATCAGAACACAGTAGTTCACCCAAAGCATGTTTCTAATTTAAGGTCTTTCTAAGAGGTCATACAGGACATTCATCAAGCCAAAAAAAAAAAAAAAAAATCGATATACTCAATTCCACTGTGGTAATTAAGCAGGTTATTTCTAACTGCTAACTCCCATGATATATGATTTTACATGTTATCTATATAGGTCAGGCTGGGAGGATGGTGCAGGTTTGTGAACTGTGAACATAACTTTTTCACCAGAATCATTGTGATTCAGTTGGCTGATTTGGCTTAAAGAAATTATTTTTTTTCCTCTGTAACATTGGTCTTATTTTTATTGTTTAGCATTAAACCTCTCAGTTATAAAACATTTTACTGACGATTTCACTGCAGAGACACAGGAGTGCTGCGACTCCACTAGACATATTTATACAGCGTTGTTGCTTCTGAGAGAAGTGCGACAGAAATAAAGATTATATTGTTATTGAAGCGATGCCCTAATAAATGTGTTATAAAGCTGTGTCTTTGCAGTGTCACACCTTCTCTGCATTGAGGCTGGGGAAAACTGTGAAAATAAGAGCAATTTTGCAGTAATTTTCCTTTAACCTATAAATCAATAAAAATTTAGTTTAGTCTAGTTTTGCCTGCTCCAGTTTCTCACAGAGGCTCACTTCACCCTTGAACCTGGCTTGAATTTGACTGCAGGTGTTGGGCTGCTGTGACACTGGTAGAGAAACTGTGGGTGGTTGCTTGCTGTGTTATTTTTGGGCTTTGTTTTTTTTGTATGTGTGTGTGTATGTGTGTCTGTTGGAGCAAAAGAAACAGATGTGTCTGTATGTGTGTGTGTGTGTGTGTGTGTGTGTGTGTGTGTGTGTGTGTGTGTGTGTGTGTGTGTGTGTGTGCTTTCATGCTGTCTGGGATCTTGTGCTGGGTTTGCTCCAGTGTTGTCTTCCTGGCTTTGTGGTGTGCTTTAAGGTGTTGACGGTGTCTTTTTCTTTCCCCTGTTACCTTGTTTTGTTCCTGTCTTCCCTTCAACCCCCCCCCCCCCCCCCCCCCCCCCCCCCCTCGCTGATTCCGTACACCACCCAATACCTGCATACCTCATGATCGGGTGCTGGTATTTTGATCTCGCCCCACCCCCCAG
This sequence comes from Scomber scombrus, assembly GCF_963691925.1. Classification (NCBI taxonomy): domain Eukaryota; kingdom Metazoa; phylum Chordata; class Actinopteri; order Scombriformes; family Scombridae; genus Scomber; species Scomber scombrus. The sequence continues at coordinate 11,033,348 of NC_084987.1, forward strand.
CTCTCTCCCTCCACGCTTCCACCTTTCTCCACACCCCCCGCCCCCTCGCCCGCTAACGGACCCCCTTCCCCCAAGTTTGGCCGGGACCCCCTGTCGTACTGTTTGAAGGAGATCAATAAGACAGTCAAACCAAGAATCTCTTCCTTCCGGACACTCAGGAGATCGGTAAGTCAGCAGGAGACATGTGCTAGGAGACCTCCACCCACTGGGGCTTGCACATCTTCCTGTGTTACTTCTTCTGCAAACTCTGATCTCAGGGCTAAGACGTGTGTCATATTATAAATCATACTGCTCCTCCCCTATTTTTAATATTTATATCTGTTAAAAAAGTTGTTCATCACATGTTTTTAGGGTGGAACACAAGAACCACTTTTAAGTTTAAACTGTTTCTTTCTCTCGTAGAAGTTTACACCAGAGAGACTGACGGTAATATGGATAAAAAAGCTGGTGTGGGGGTCTGAATTGGGCGACACGTAAATGGCCACCTTTCCATTACAACTGCTCATTTGATTATAAAAATTTCCTTTCACAAACCTCCAAACTGACTGATGCAGCAATGCCTGGAGTTTGTATTGAAGAGGTGGCCATCTGGTGGTGGAGGAAGGGAAAAATGCTTGGTGGCACTTAATAACTTAAGAAATTCATCACCTTACTTTTAAAATGTTTGTGATTGTGTCTGCATTTATTTGGTTTTGTCACTGGTTTTGCACATTAATTGGAAACCTGACAAAATATTTATTTCATATCTCCAAGTAACAACAGTACTGTATGTTGCTAGGGGTAATATTTATGTTTACTGGGAGATTTGAAAGTAATATATGTCAGTTAAACATCAGGCTGTGAGCTGAGCTCAAAACACAGGTGGTGTTCCTGTTGAGGTGACAGTTTCTCTCACCATGCTTAGTGTCAAATGTGATACTGCTTTGAGGTTATATTTCAGTGTTAACCCTCCCTTCCTTTTTCAGCCTACTGTGACAGAGGACTTCGGCCATCTTCCTCCAGAGCAGCGCAGGAAGAGGTTACAACAGAAATTAGAGGAAATTTGCAAAGAGTTGCAAAAGGAAGTAGATCAGAGGTGTGTGTGCGTGCATGTCTTTGTGTGTATAGTGGGAATTTTGCTGCGTATTAATAACCATTTCTGTCAGAACTTCTCTGGTGGGAATGTGGATATAAGATGCATACTGTGCACATCAGTGTGTGTAACCCAGTGTGGTGTCTGAATGAGTGCTTGAATTGTTTACTCAGCCCTGAGCTCGGCAGGGAACCCCCTATCTACTGAAAGTCACTTTCTTGTTTCTCTCTTTTTTCTCTCTCTTCAGTGAGGCCCTGGGGAAGATGAAAGATGTGTATGAGAAAAATCCTCAAATGGGAGACCCTGCTAGTTTGGCATCCCAAATCAGCCAGACATCCCAGAATATAGAAAGGCTCAGGGGAGAGCTCAACAAGTATGAGGTAATCCTGACCTCCATTATTCATTCATATTTATGTCACCAAGCTCTCATTAATTCCTTTTACAGTTGTTAATTATTACACATTATTAGGTCATTAAGCTCTCAGCAGTTTATTGTAACTTATTATGTAATAATTAAGCATTAAGCAAGTTTATTTAATATATAGTGAGGTAAGCAGATACTGTGTTGTTGGGCATAACATAATATAGCAAAAGGGCCTCTGTTGGGCAATAGTATGAGGCAATGCATCTGCGGTGACAAAAAAAAAAGCATTGACCCAACATATTTTATGGTAGACTTTTTGGACCCTGTTTTGTAACTGCATATTTTCTCTTGTCCTTTTAGCAAGTGTGCTAGGTTGGGAACAATTGCCTGTAAAGCCCAGGGCATTGTGCGTGATAATGGGCTATACAAATGAACATGACTTGATATATCTATCATTAAATACATTGTAGTAAGTAAGTAAAGTTTATTTAGTATAGCACCTTTGACAGAGTAAGGTCACAAACTGCTTCACAAGAGTACAGTAGTTAAAAACAAGACCATAAAACATAAACAGCATCTCATAGTAATCAGTATTTAAGAAGTTAATTTATTTCCCCTCTGCTATCCTCTCACTGTGGCTCTCCTATGTCATGCAGACTTGGCTGGCTGAAGCAGGAGGTCGAGGGGACACTCTGCGTTATAAAGCTCATACATTCAACAACAACGGAGCTCATGATGTACACAGGTAACACTCATTTTTATCAGCACACACAGTGTCTGACACAATGAGGTGTTGTCTGGCCCACACAGGAAATCTATATTTTTCTCTGCAGCCCTGATGGAGCTCACTCTGATGAAAGCACTCCTGATCCTTCCCAAGCTATCTACGCCGAGTTTGATGATGACTTTGAGGATGAGGAGCTAACTGCTCCTATTGGGAAATGCACAGCCATGTACAACTTCCCTGGTATGTCACAGGCTGCTTTTGCTGACTACCTTACTCCCCATAAGAGCACATATGCATCATGAGACATGTAGCGGGGAGACTCTTGCTTTGCTATAAAGCTGTGACCTGTGAAGTATTATTTTCCACCGTATGCAGACTGATATTATCTGGCTAAATAATCTAAATGTCAAAAGAGTGTTGTGTGAGAAGTTTTGAAAAACAGGAAACAGTGGTGAGCTGCGTGGAAATTTGATGATCAGGGTGATATGATACAAACAAATGCACACACAGTAGTTCACTTTTTTTCTCTTGTGGAGGCTGATATTTATCAACATTTTATCAGCTTGATTTCTGACAAAACAAGTACCAATAATATAATTGTGTAGAAAAACAACCAAGCTGTGTCTGCTTGACCTTCATAAGAAATGAAAACATTTCTGCAACCTACTTGAGAAGAGAGATCAGTACCATTTAAGGACACAAAAGTGTCCATGAGTCAGAGGTTTTATTTTCCGACAAATATTTTATCCTAGTTTCCCTTCATTTGCATTGGCTGAACTGGGCATGTGTAATCTCGTATGCATAAACTATCACTAGCACAGACGTATTAGCTAGCCTCTTTCTTTCCTTTCAGGTGCCAGTGAAGGGACCATCTCTATGCAGGAAGGGGAGGTACTGGCTGTAGTAGAGGAAGATAAAGGGGATGGTTGGACCCGTGTCCGTAGGAGCAATGGTGATGAAGGCTACATACCAACGTCTTATGTCACCATCGCGCTAAACAAATGACAAACACATGAGGAACACAAGAAGAATTGATCACTTCACAAAACTGTATGCAGTTCTTCCCATGGGACCAGTCATAAAGAAGCCACAGCACTATGAGCGGGACCACTGGTGTATCCAGAGGAGGATCCAAATATGGTGCTTTAAATTCTGAAGAGAGGTGTCCCTCACGGGCGAAAAGAGTGGTGCTAACAGTATGTTCCTGATGGCTTACAATTCCAGCCTGAGTTATTGTAATCCCAATTACCTAAGCCACCTGAACCACAAGGTTATTTCACTTTTTGATATCATGTCAATCATTTTTTGGTTGTGGTTAATAAGTATTGCATGGATTTTAAGCACCATCATGGTACGAGCGCTTGCCTCGTTCCACAGCCTCATAAGGCATTAGCCTCTGAATGTGAGAGGAAGGTGAAGAACAGGAGGAAGATGAGTGATGCCGCCATCTTTACACTGTGTTAGTTACCAATAACACTAAGGAGGATATATACGAGCTGTTTCAGTTCCACATTTCTCTCAAACCTGCCACTTTCTAGCTTCAATAGCACTTGCAAAGATGTGTGGCGCCATCACTCTGCTTAAGCTTGGAATGAAGATCTTGAAGTGTCTTCCAGGGAATTAGTGCAGTTTGGGGAAGAATGCTTCATTTTTGGTTTTCAGCTATTTGTGAGGTCCTGTCATGGTATACCACATGCACACAACTATACAAATACTTTAATGTTCAGACAATCACAGCCATATCATCACTAAGTTTATTTTCAACCTATAGCAATAACAAGGATATAGCTTCCAATATTTACAACCTAAAAATTGTACTAGAATAATTTATTACAAATGTGTATGTTAAAAGTTTGACAGAAGTTGTACTTTGTATTAAGGATTTTTTTCACATTGTTTGTTTACCCTTGCACACACAGTGGACCATTTGTAGCCACAAAAGGGAGTAAATAAATGCACACATAAAATGTGCTACATTAAGAATATTGTATTTATGTACAAATAATATATGTTTTAGCTATCACAACACCACTATTGTCTTATTAGCTTTTTTAACCATTCAAATAAAGATTGTTACATTGTGACAGGAAACTAGACTCTAAGACTCTAATTATGTTAATTATGTTAATATTTTTAATAGTTTTAATGTACTTCACACCTTCTCAAGTTGACCCATGAGCTTGTTTTTGGAGCAAGCAGGAAGGATGACTCTTCAAGTAGTTGCTCATGTGTCTTTGGTGCCTTTCTGGTTAAAAGCATTGTGTATATACCATTTTTGCATATAAGATATTTTCTTTTTTTCAAGACTTAATAAATGCAAAGCACATTTCAAAGTTAGAAGTGGTTATGTCATTTCTGTATTTGGAAAATAATATTTGAAGCAGATCTGATTTTTGTTTGGTCCTGTAAAATCTGTCCGATTTCTTGACTGATCTTGTGAACTTCAGGTCTACAGTCATTAAATAGGGTTATTCTTTGTAAAAAGATTGACACCTACTCTTGGAGTTTCTGTTCCCATGTTCCTGCTCCCTGGGACAATGCTTGTGAACATACATCACTTTAACTGAGGCTAGAAACTGAAGAACTGAGAATGCTGGAATGAAAAAGTGGCTCCATATAAAATACATGAGGCAGTGGGTGGATGGAAGACTTTTACATACATTTTGCAGGTCAAACAAAGTTTACTTTAAATTCTGCTGTCATACTTAAATAAGATATGACTTTCATCATTTAAATATATATATTTCAAAGTACTTATTGGTGGGATTTCTCTCTTTATTTCTACTTTAATTGAAGTGATTGAACTGTTGTGTGCACAGAAAAACACTTTTCTTTTATGACTTGGACACAGTTTTAGATGTTGCAGACACCCAAGAAACCACAATGTCTGATCTCTTATCACAAGAGAATCTACTGACACTGGCTCAATGTTGTTAACATTTTCAGTTTCCATTTACACATCAGAATATCAGCTGGGTGCTAGTGGGCACTGCAACAAAAACAGTATCAGTAGAATCACCCAGTGTAAGAAAATAAAGTTGAATTTTACATTTTAATTAATCAACTTTTTGGATTTAAATGGCATTGCAGTCATGATTTCCTTTTTACAAGCCTGGTATTGGATTTTGGGGGAGAAAAGTCCTAATGATATTGCATCCACAAGCTGAGGGAGTTTCCGGCAGTATATTTGACAAAAAGAGGAAAAGAGCACAGACCAGAGTATATTCAGCTCATGCACAGTAGGTGGCACTGTTGCATAATTCCTCAGGAAAGCTGCCGAGATTTCTCCTCTCTGCATAATTACGTTTTCAATATAGGCCATGCATTTGCATAACTGATTAAATTGCACTGGCTTCAAAACCATACTGTTTATAATGACTAATTAAATAACCCCAAACTGGCATGCGCCCCACTTTCATACTCACCTTTTTCACAACACCAGACAAGTGAAGAGAAAAATAATGAAAGTAAACTTAGATTTAACCTGAATAATTTCTGACAGAAATGCAAAATCATTTGGAGGGGAAAAAGATAGAGCTCTGCTACGCTAAAGGAGCCTCCTGCAGTGGCATACTGTGGCATTGACTGACTGGTCATATGAGGAATAGGATCATCATTTGTATGCAAAGCCTTTAGTCTCAAGATGCGTTAAAGGTCAGCTTTTCATTAAGGCAACTGGATCCAGCCAACAGCCTGTGCTACAGCTGGGAGACAGCACTGCATCCTGGCACCTCAGCCTGGTGGGGATATTATGTCCTTACTGAATTGCATATAGGAGGGGATATAAAACTGCTGTGTTAATAAAGTTGCACTGTTGGCTACACCCTAATCTGCTGCCACACCTGCTGTGACATTACTGACTAGGGTGTGGCCAGAAAACCAACAAGCTTGGAGGTTGAACCTCCACACAGAGGTGCAAAAGCAATTTTCTTGTCTTTTGTGAGTCATTAAACATTTATTATATTAATACAGACAACAAAGATGGGATAATTTCATCCCAGCTGACGCAGTTTGCCATACCTGTTCACACCATCTCTTATCTCCTATTCAATGACAGGGATTAGACTGGAGCTGCTCCACTGGTTTGGAACGTACATCCAGCAGAAAGATCCACAGAGACTCTTTGGCAAGAAGATGTAGTTGTAATTGCACAAGAAAGCATGTTCAACATAATATATCTGTTACTGCATCTCATATATTTTCTCCACCTCTTACATGGAATTAAAATGTCTAATGGACAGAGTGCCCATATAAATAAAGTAGCTCTATTTGACAAGTAGGCAAAATAAATAAAATGCATTTACTTCCTTCTAAATGATAAAAAAACACTTTTACTTGTACCTTTATGCCAATCACACACACACACACACACACACACACACACACACACACACACACACACACACACACACACACACACACACACACACACACACACACACACACACACTGCCACACAACATAAAAACTCATTATGGGAATAGAGGGATAAAATAAGGTATTCTTTTACTAAGTCAAAATTCCAAAAGTGAAAATATGCAAATTGATATGGGCCTTGATGTTTTTAATATACAGCACCAGTCAAAAGTTTGGACACACTCTCTCATTCAAGTGAATGGGAAGATGTGTCCAAGCTTTGCTGTACATGGAAATATTTCACTTTGGGAATGTGGAGCTGAAATAACCCACTGTGCATTTGACATGTCTTCAGCACATAAGACAAAGCTGCTTTTGGACGTCATACATTATTGTGTATGTACCGCTATGGTTTGAACAAATACCTGTGTTTAGCTGATACGTTTTATTTTAATGAAACAAAGGAGTGTGTAAAGATAATGAATGATGAAATTGTTATGGAATAACCTCCCTGTTGACGTCAGACAATTCAGTTCTGTTGAGTCCTTTAAATCTAAACTTGAAACTCATCTGTTTGCCTTAATGTAGTTGTTAGTTGCCTTTAATTGAGTACTTCATGACCTTGCAATGCGTGGCGGGTCGGTTTCCGCATCATTGAATTCACTACTCATTGCCATGCTGACAAAATTATTGATTATTGCAACTGTTCTGTTAACCATTTCATCTTTCTAACCTTCTGTTTTTGTTCCACAAGCACATGAGCCTCTGTGCTATGTGCCTATCTCTCTTCTCTCAGTCTGTCTCCTTATTTTCTCGTCCTGTCCTCTCTTATCTCTCAGGCATCTCTTGCTGGACCAGAACCCATTGTGCAACCGGCCTGCTGCCCAAGCTGTCCTGGGCTTTTGGATCTGGTTTTGCCATCCTGCAAGAGTTCAGCCTCACCGCATGTCTCTTTCTTTCAATGATGTCTCTATCCTTCACTCTCTCCTGTGTGAATGATGTCTTTTCTTGTCTCTTCTCCCATGTATATAAATGGTGTGATCTACGTCTCTCCTGTGTGCATGTGTAGTCTGCCCTTCTGCCAGGACTCCATGTTGATGCAGGTCACGTAGCGCAGGTCCTGTTCTGGTGGCACCTGGAAGCTGCTTGGTGTCCCCCTTATCAGACTCTTCATATATATTATAAATCCACCATAATTTTGTTATCCTGATGCTGTATTCTGTAATTTGTATTCTATTCTGTATACATAACATCTATTGCATGTGTGTCTGAATTGCGAGAGGGATCCCTCTCTGTTGCTCTTCTTTGGGTTTCTTCCTTTTTTTCCCTGTTAAAGAAAAAATGAGTTTTTCCTTATTTGATTTGAGAGTTTATGGACAGGGGATGTTGCATTACTGTACAGACTGTAAAGCCCCCTGAGGTAAATTTGTGATTCGTGATATTGAGTTATACATACTTCACTGACCTAATTTCAAGGCCCTTCAAGTTGTCATTATAACTGATCTGCTAATGAGCAACAGCCTAAATTCTTTTAGGTCAGTTATACATTGTGATAAAACTGACATAAAAGCTATACTTTAAATAGTCACCTTCTGGAAAAGAATTGAGTGTCTGTATTCTGTGTCAGTCTCCATGAGAATCTAAGTGACATGTAATACTCCTTTTATTAAAGAGGGTGCTGTTACAAAACAAGCAATTATTTCTCTGCCTACTGCACTGCAGGTGATTAAAGATTTAAAAATGCGATCTTCCAGCAGTTGCAAGGCAGAGATAGAGTGAAACCTTTTCAGCAGCTCTCTGTGGTCTAATTACATGATCTCACTCTACCATTAAGCCACAAGATAAGACAAAATTGGTAGAACAATCACTGAAAAATTAATATTTCAGGTTGAGAGTTTGTGTCGCACCTATTCGACTGCTTTTTGATAGGTATAATAAAATTCATGAATAAACAACCAACTTTTGCAACTGCTTTGCAGTGTTTTTCTTTATTGTAAATTTATAAATAAAAGTCCCTCAGATTAATCACTGCCTCGTGTTCATTCCTGCGGCACAGCTTGAGGCCAATTTTCTATCTGTTTACTACTCCTGTTTTCTCACAGCCATTCTGCTGAAGCTTGTTTCCCACACATTAGCGCAATTCAGGATGTGTGAATCTGAAAACTCTGTAATTAGCTCCACCAATCAAAAGTATTTTAATACTACCATCAAGCCTGTGCTCAGCTTCCACAGCAGCCAGGGCTAATGCAACACTGTCGCAGACTCAGCAGTCAGCTTCATCACTCAGATGTAATGCATTAACATGAGAGTGAATCCTGCATAACCAATAAATAATGATCAATTAAATATTGAGTCATCTCATTTTCAAACTGAGACTACAGAAAAGCTCAAATTGAATTAGATTTTTATATAGTATAATTTACAAAATCCCAACAGAGACAAGTAGCTCTCTTTTCAAACATTACATTTACACTTTACAGCAATATTACCCTTCTTGGTTCATGTTTGACATCACAGGCAAGCGGATATCAAACTGAAAGATGCTGTGATCTTACTTTTCTCCCCTGAAACAGACATTTTTAAAAGTGGAATAACTTTTTCTTTTTCTCCAAATCAGTATTTTTCTGAAAAATGGATGTCAAAATGCCAAAAAAAAATCTGTTTAAGGTTAAATGGGAAAGAGTACCGTTAAAAGAATAAGTTTTAGGAATACATTTAAAAATAATAATATTTATATTTTCATCGAGTTAAAATGGTTATGTTTAGGTTAAAGTTAGAGGTAGTTGGGGTAAGATTACCATTTTAAGCGTAAAGCAAGAATCTGGGGGATCTTCTCAGCACATGCAGGTGAGGTCAAATGCAGAAGACTTTTAAAAAATGTTTTTTTTTTTTTACAAGAAATGTAAAATATTTATTCTTGAATTTTTGAATAATTATTATATTTAAAAATAATATACTGCATCTGCTGGGGTTTCTTGATAAAATGCAACATTATGCACCATCCCTATCTGTCTTTTTTTAACTATTATTCACAAGATTTTGTTTGAACTGATTTTACAAAACTCAGTAAAAGGGCTTATGTGAAAAGTAAAAGTCACGACCTGCCCACATGCACTAATGGAACAAGTCCTGGCATTGTTAACAGTTAGATTTTACCCTCACTGGGGCAATTAATGGACTGGAGCATTGTTAATATTAATGTTTATACTTCTGCTTTTCCTCCTAAGAAAAGTCAAAATTTCTGCCATGGAAAGGGCCTATTATCTTAATGTGTCTGTGTCTGTGATGGGAACTGGGACTTGGGATCTTTATGCTGGAAGGATTAAAGTTTGAGGACACTAGAAGATTTTTGCACTCTTTAGATTATCCCTACCACTGTTGAGATCAAACCTACGCCCTAGGCAGTGCAAGCAAAGCTGTTTGGTTTGTTGATGGTTGGTAGTAAGGTAGGCTTTATAAATGTTAATTATTCAGTCTAAACCACATATCTGAAAACACTCATGACACAGATTTAAGGATAAAAATAATCTTAAATTACAGTTTTTATCCACATTCAAACTAGAGATGTGCAGAGCGGCATATAATCCTTGTTAACCACTGGGTTTGTACTATGGCACTGTAATGAGGATATCCAATTTCCAAGATTTAAAATCTATTTCATGGAACAAAGGGTTGTGGATTTTGCCTTCTCCAAAGTTGAAGTTTTAACAGACAATCAGCTGTATTTAAAAACTAGACTAAGCGTGTTAAGTGTAAGTCTGTAAAATGCTATTTTCATATGGAAGTTTGTGATACCTGGAGACCCTGGAGCCCTCTTTAATGGATCAGAGAAAGTATTGTTTTTCAGCTTGTTATTACATAGCTCTTACAATTTCTTGCATTTAATATGAAAATATAAAATATTAGGAAAAATAAAACAATGAACAAATACAGTTAAACAGTCAAGATACGGTGTAGTTAAATAGAAGACCATCATATCTACTCAGAGTAGCAATTCATCTACCCCTGTGCATCTCTGTGTCTCATGCACGTACACAGCAGGTAAGATCAGATCAGACTAGACAAGTAAATGTTTTAGAGGTTTTTGCAATACATGCTTTTGAAATGTTCTTGTTTTTAGGGGTGGGTGGGGGGTACTTTCTTGGACACCAGCAAGCAGCCACTTGCTGGGCAATACATTTTAGATAGAGCAAGGCTATCTGCTCCAAACTGCCTCCATTTTTTTATGATTGGCCAAGCCAGCTACTTCTTCTTGATTCCAGCTGTATACTTAATGATATCATGAGATTGATATTGATCTTCTCATCTAATGCTTTGCAATTACGGCTCTACAGAAGACGTTACCATGGATGGTTACTCATTAAAATAACCTATGCTCTTTGTGAAGCCAACAATCAATCATTCACTTTCTCATTGAAGTCAAATTAGGATTGTTATAAAAATGTTCTAATTTTCAAATTGGTCTCAACAGAGGCAAGCACGTTGAATCATTATCCAGACTGGATCATATAACTTCAGTTAAATTTACTTTTTTTTTTAACTAAAAAAACTAATGGGACAGTTGTTATGTCTTAATTATTGTGTTTTAATCTTATGTCATATAGGGAACAGCAGAGGTAATTGTGCATGAGGACCTTAAAATGCACAATATGAGGATCTATACTTGCCATGAGCCAGATGCAGTGGGCATCATCTTGGAGGGAATCCCTATGCTGACTGATCTTGGCATAAACCCTGAAACTCAAGGTTCCATCAGAACCTCCCAAACTTTTGAGGTCTTTCAAAGACTTTATTACGGCGAAGTAAGGGACCCAAGCACAGGACACCAAGATGGGGGGAAGATTTGAAGAGTTTATGTACAAAAATGCAATGTGTGAGGATGGGGGAAGTCCAGGCAGTCACCAGGGAAAACAACTGGGGGTGAAGTGAAGTCAGGGAGTGATTGAATCCAGTGCAGATACAGACAGGTGGATGGTGGAGATCCTCTCTGGTTACTGGCAGACAGTATGGCACGCAAATGTTCCACTTTGGCAAGGGTGGTTGAAGATCTGGGGTATATATATACAGTGCAGTTTGATGAGTAGATAAGGAGCAGGTGAGTATGATTGACTGGGAGTGGAATGTGACACAGGTGAATAGAGGCGGGAACCAGCAACCAGAGAGACAAGGATCCGCCAACACCAGCAGCCTGACACATAACACAGAGACTGACAAGGACACAGAAACATCGGGGAAGGGGAAACACAAGAACACACTAGGAAATGTTTGATGTGGAGGGAGCATGCATGACAGACTTTTTGTTGGACTCAATATACTGTGCCCAAAATCAAACTTCAAGTTTCTTTGCCTCAAAAACAAGCATCTAGCTTAGACAGTCAAACATGGGTATTGGCCTTGCAACCACGAAAGGCTGTTTTGTCGTGTGTGTTCAAGAATGTTTTATATTTTTCTGAGCCTGATGAGTGCAATTCTTTATAATGTACTCTATAATGTACTTCTAATGTTTTAGTGCTAAAATATTTCAAGGGTATACACACTGAAAGACATTACACATTTAATTTGCTATTATTGCTTTATTTTTACATGTTTAAAGTAAACATAGGTTACAAGGATAGCAGATTCTTGAGAGAAACTCAAAAGAGATACTCGATACATTAACAGATACAAAGTTCAGATGCTTTAAAAGCCAAATGTCTCCAAGAGATTTGGCAGAACTGAAAACAGACATTATTGTTGATAGTTCTATATTCACTCCTTGAGTACTACTTACTATGGTACTCTTCAGAAAATGAAGGGGTGTTAATCATCACTGAAATCATTTCTTAAAAAAAGGATTTGAGTATCTCTCCGGATTCAAGTTGCACACATACCAAGTCGTTCTTAATTGAGTTAAACAAAATGGGTCATCACATTTTTCATATTTCCGTAATGGAGATGGTTTAGTTTAATAGCTCCTCAGTCAAAATGCCAGGTACTTAATGGATAAGTGTGTACAGAGTTCAGACCTTATATGCAAATACAAGTGATTAACTGAGGGAGGCAATTTGGCTGCCAAGACATTTGAATAAAGACTTACACAGCTACACTTATTTATAACCCGCATGGACCAACAGTAGAAATGACAGAGACACATTTAGGAGAATAATTTTGATCATTTTCAAACTATGTCTTGTTTTCCTGTTTTTTGTCATCATGAAAACTAATTGTGTTTAAAATCCTCAGTTTTCTCTCAGTATTCCTTTGTAAAATGTCACCACGCCAATCCAATTTTTACACTCACAACCAATATTTGCTGAAAACAGTCAAATAACTCCATAACTGGAGTCTCTGGAGTAGCAGGAATTCCTCATCTGCCGACCAGGCAGGTGTTGTACAAACTTAAGTCACACATTTGAACATGTAATACCAGCTTTGTACTCCAAGATATGTGAGGGAAACATGATTTCATTATAGAGACAACATTTTTGTCTTGAACTGAGTCACTCAGGTAACATGGCCCCTCTCCAGGCTTTGCAGTGACCCTGGAAGTTCAACTAATTAAGTGGATATATTTGATTTAGTTTAGAGATGGTCAAGGTTATGGCCATTGTTAGGGTTTGGGTCTTCCAATCTTAGTCAAGGCATTATTTGTATTCAGCATAAGAGGAAGTGCTATCTGGGAGGCTCAATTGAGGGCAAGAGAAGCTAATGAGCTCTTTTCCCGGGGAGAAAATGCAGTCTACCAAAATATGTTCCAACCTCTATACTCCAGAAAGTTTGGACTCTGATAAAATACTTTTGGAAGCTCAGGGAGACAGATTTTGACTGAGATACAAAATTGTCCATGACACCTGGTTGGTCTGTACATGGTGGGGTCGTACAGTTTGCACATTGCATTTTGTGATTTCATCTTTTTTCCCTTGTTGCATTTCATTGGTACTGTACTTCTTTTTGTACAGTGAGCTGAGAAAAATGAGTCAAAAGTGAGAACAGAAATGTAAACATTTTGGCTTTAGAATGAATTAGCAATATAAACAGGAAGAAAAATGCTACAGCAGAACATTTTCCTATAAACGCTAAATATATAACACACACATATATACAGTATATAAATAAAAAAGCTATAAAGTACTTCATTTACATAAACTAATAAGACATTTCTCTACATGTCACTTTGTGTGGCAAGACTTTAGTGTCAAATTTGTGAATTTAGTGTCAAACTGCTCATATATAATAATAAACTATATATATTTATCATGTATGTCAGTATATTTCAGGGAAAGGATGTAAAAAAACTTGTTTGACTTTGCCCGCTTGAATGCTGTTAATTTGAAGTCCAGGCGAGCAACTCTGAGCGTGCAAAATGTTTTTTCATATTTATTGTTGTGAAACAACAGTTTATCATAATCACATTACATAAAAAAGAGCATATATATGACGAAGGCAATATATATTCTTTGTCAGTTTGATGCAGTTATTCTTTATTTTATAATTGTGACAGCTGCATACTTCGTTGTGGAGTGAAAGCAGCAATGCCAAAGGGCAGCTTAGAGAAAATGTAAATCAGAGCAAAGATGTGCAGTTTATCTTTTCTCTCGTCAGCGCCATCGGGGATGAATGGGTTTCTTTAAATAGCTCTGATTAATTAGAGGTTTTAATTGGAAGGGTGTTGGTGGCAGCAGCGTTCTCTCTAGATTCTCAACTAGACATTTAGGGGAGTGGTGCCCATGTCAAAAGGACACCTGGCTGACTCAGGCACTGTGCTTAGTCTCCTCTATATCGACAAAAGCCTTAACCCTCGCTGCATCCTCTGTGTAAGTGTCAGTGACTTGCAACACTGTTTGCTGTAGGTGCTCACGCCACGTCTCTCTTTATATATATTCACGCGAACACTAGAGTTGCTTTTTTCTCCCTCTTCTCTTCGTTTTTGCTCTTTCTGCTCTGTTGCATCAGCACTCCTTTCCTCTCTAGTGTGAGTGATTAACGCTCCCTTATATTCTCAACTCTCTTTGCTCTTTGTCATTGTTCCTTGCTTTCTTTTGCGTCACCATGGGCCCCACTTACACTACATCCTTTCAAACTATTTATGAATGATTTTCCCTCCTTAATAACCCATTTTCACCCTTGATAATATTGTCAAGTTAGTGATGTGAGAATCACAAATTACTTTTATATTGAATGTCTTCCTACTGAACTGTAAATAATGACGATTTGCCTCTGTGTTTGTGTGCATACTGGTGTTGTTCCAGTCAAGGCTCACAGGCAAATGCACAGCTGTGCAACCTTTCTACCTCCTTTCTGTTAGTCATGATTGCTGTCTTGCTGCTCCTGCTCATTACTGATTTAAATGAACAAGATGAATCTGAACATACTTGAAAACACTCAGTACAAAATTCTAAATGAGTCTCTTACTATTAATTCAAGTATTTTGGCTGCTGCCTACTGTGTGTATGTGTGTAGCGATTCTAGCCTGTTGCCTGGAGATTTTCCCTCTTAGCAAGATTCATAGATCTTTTTTTCAAATGATGTACAAATACAAAATGTTGTCATTTTACAGTAATTTAAAGAAGTTATGTTTTTTTATTGTTGATTTTTTATAAACTATTCTGCAAGTACTTGCCCAAGTGAGTGACACAGATTGGCCTTTCCCACCTTCTGCAGCCTGCTTGGGTATGCACAGTAGCCCCTGGTGATTGATGAGTGGGAAAGGAAAGAGGAAATCTATCCCCAGGTTACACCGCAGTCCTGTTGATGGATGACCCCTCAGAGGTCTTAGCAGAACTGATGGGTCTTGGGGCTCAGAGACCCCAGAGCTTGGAGTAAGAAGACAAATCAGGGAGGGAACTATAGAGGCGCAGAGACAGAGGTGGGAGTATGGAAAAAAGATAAATGTATGATACAATCTGTCACAGTCATTTTCTGTGAATGCAACAAAATAAACCCTGTTTTCCTCTCCTGAAGTTGAGCTGTATGAAACTGAACTGTGAACTTATCAGGTTTATGGTTTGCCCCATATATAGTCACACATGTCAGAAATCATGGTTTCTTATGCTCAGGTAACCTAATTTGTCAGAGTTTAGTTTCCAGGCAAAGGTTTCTCTCGAGCTACATAAAAACCATGCAATTTAGGATTTAGTGGCATCTGGCGGTGGGGTTGCAGATCGCTCCTCACACTTCCGTTCCATAAAATGTGTGGGAGAACTTACAGTGGCCGGGAAACTCATGAAAAAATCAAAAGCTCCTCTCTAGAGCCAGTGTTTGGTTTATCCATTCTGGGCTACTGTAGAAACATGGCAGTGAAACACGATGGACTCCGTAGAAGAGGAACTGCTCCCTATGTAAATATTAAGGGCTCATTCTAAGGTAACAAAAACACAATTCTTATTTTCAGGTAATTACACGATAATTAAAACATAATTATGAATTCAATTATCTATCTTCTCTATCTCTATCTATCTATACTGCATTTCTGTCAAGTCTGTTCTGCTAGATGCCACTAAATGCTACACACTCGCCCTTTAACTTTAACAATTTAAAACCTTAATAAGTTGAAGTTGTTGGGTGCAGTACACAGATTGGGAGGAGGGGATACCTGGGAAGATCGACCAATGGCACAAATAACACTTGAAATATCCAACATAAAAACATTGCAGTAAAACTTTAATGATGTTAGGAAATATATAAAAAAGTCAAATTACATGTCAGCATGTGATGGTTTCAAACTGAGGGTGAATAATGTTCAAATACTGGCAGTTGGCTTAAGCTCTCGTACCTCCTCATTGTTCTGTATTCTCTCCAGGTATCCTCCCATCATTGAAAATAAAGTCAATGTGCCTTTTCAGTGCGTGACAGCTTGAATGTCAACATCACCCTAAACAAGGTTTTGTATGGGAGACAGACTGCCACTCTTGTAATCTTTCTGGGACACATATTTGATCATCCTCCTGGAGTGAATTAACTGAAAATCAATCACGATGATGCACAGGGAGCGAGGAGAAACTGACACAAAATAATATAATCTGTGTTTTTATTATCACACGATATGCAGGCGATGCTCCTGGGGGCTGGAGATGATTTGGGGAAAATATCATGTCTGACAGGTTTAGACCTGTGAATATAGACAACTCCTAGTAGGCATGGCTCTCAATGTGTACTTCTTTCATGAACAAGTAATAAATACTTCTACATTGGTCTTACGCAAATCTTGATTTGAGTTCATGGATTTGTAGTTGAGAAAAGGGTAGGAATAATTAATATGCTTCTTCCTACACCTTTTCAAATGTAATATTTAATTTGTGTTGTTTATAAGAATTTGGTAATTGATTTCGTTGTTTAGGGTTATTGTCAATTTCATTTTATTGTTATTCTTTGTTTTGCTTTTATGTTTGAAATAAATAGACTAACAAACTAACATCCTTAAAGCAAAAGTGATCAACTATTCTCACAGTGCAGCAAATATGGTAATGAATCTCTCCAGAAACTTTGCAGAGTTCTTCTCCTCCCTGGACTATTTTAGAGATTCATTACTGTATCTCTGCACACCAGAAAACTTACTGTGCCATTAAAGGTTTGCACCTTTAATGGCACACCAGCCATTAAAGGTGCAAAACAATGGCTTCCTTTATGACCATACTGTTTTTTTGTTTTAATAAAAAAATCAAATATGAACAAGCCCCTCTCTCACTCCAATGCAGCACATGTAGCCACACCTGCCTTTTGCTCTATGGCTGTGCCAGAGGTCCAATGAAGTAATATGCCACCCGGTAGTATCCACAGGGGTGGGCTGCAGTGATAAATTGGCATGGATTAAATGTCAACCCTGAAGCAGATTCACCCTCACTGGAGCTACAGTGAATCTCTTTATTTGAGAACAGGTCAGACAAATTAGTGCAGGCTCCATCCTCAGCTCATATTCGTTATGTATGGGAAGACAATTTAACTGACAGAGGCAGCATTCAGAAATGAGTGCACATAGATGGACACAAGGGGACAGTGGTTCAATCTTGAAACTCCAGTGAGTACAGTGCATGTGTCTTGGGAAAATTTGACTGCCTAATGAGATCCTTAAAATAGATGCATCTCTATATCTAAATTGCAAAACATGGCGCTTACTAACATGGTCCCAGTTGGGAATTTGCTTTTTTTTTTTGCACAAAGAGACAAAGTTTAAGACAGTATAACTACAGTCTGAATTCAAGCAGACAGCATGATGAATACAATTTAAACCACTGCTGTCAGCCTCAAGACCTTCTCTTGGACATCACAAATGTATTTTGGTATCTCACTGAAACACTTTTTGTTACACCATCTTTCTCTACTCTTAGTATCTCAATCATATCCTCACAGCAGCAGGAACTCAGTGTAGTAGTGGCATTCAGAAATAAAGGACAATTAGATCAAACATTGTTTGGATTACAGGAATTTATTTCTTCTTTGGCTACGTTTCAACCCAATCAGAAAGCTGAATGAGAGCTGGAGAGCTCACCAGTATGAGAGCATGAGGGTGTGCTTGTGTGTGTGTGTGTGTCTGCAGAATTTTGAAAGTACTATTCCTGTTCATTCGCCTAAGGGCTCAGTGATTTCCCATGTGAACGGCAATTAAACAAAAGTCTCTAGTGAAGGAATAAGATCAAACCCCACAACGTGAGAATGTAAATCGTGCCATATTTTCATAACCTTAGGCAGGCACTGTAGGTGTCTCTTGAGGAAGACCCAGTGTTACAATTCCTTTAGAAAACTTAAAAAAATATTTCATAGTTCCTTGTCTACTGTCTGATTGCTTAAAGTGGCTGTGATGTGATTTACAAGCACTCTGGCCCCCTTTTGGCAAGTTTGCATTTGTATTTTAATTTAACAGAGACCTCTGCACCGTGCCGGTTCAACAAGCAACTGCTGAAATTGCTAATTGGCTTCTCTGTTAGTATATACTCTGCTCTCCCACCTCTAGTCAGACCCCCAGACATGCTGCTATTCCATTATCATGCTAATGCACCAGTATGCAGGGACGCATGATACATACAGAAAGTACAAGATGTGTGGTTGCCCAGAGGCCCAAAGAACCATTACTGTTCTTTTCAGAAAAAACATTAAAACTAACTTAGCATAAATGTGTGAGCAGTGAGCCATCAATCATTTACCTCCCTACACAGTTCCAACTGCCTCATACATTACAGATGTTAATATCTTCACCATCTCGTTTTTGCCCAGCTTGGACTCAATCAAAGGTTGTGGCAGGGATAACATTTCCTAATGTAGATGTAGCTTGCAGTTGTGATGAAATTGTAAATAAGGCACACTCACCACACTTTTTAAAAAGCTGAAGAGGACAGACCAGCATGTGTCTTGGGAATGCTGGTTTGCCTGGCAGGCAACCAGGCAAGAGAAGAGGGCTTGGGATGTAGAAAGCTGGACAAAATAACTGTTCTTGGTCTCTCTCTTTCTCTCTGATGGACGGCTGCCCAGAACTAATTTGTTACTGGTAACAGGGGGTTTGAAATAAGAGCACAATGCTTGTTCATAGCATGAAGGGTGGTGGGGCTATTTTTTCTCTCTAATGAACACAGAGAGGAATCATACAACACAAACTGCCTGCAGTGGTTAAAATGCCTCAAAATCTAAGAACTCGAAGCAGAACGTGAAATCAGTGAGCTGCGTCACACCCTGATTCACAGATCTTTGTGAGCTTTCTTTTTCACTACTTGAGATGCCACTGGCACCTGTCAACAGCTACTTAGTTCCTTTGAATGAGCTGTAGATTTATAATACACCTACCTTTTCAGTATTGCCTGATTGACTTCCATGATGTGAAATAAGTGCTGCACTCATTTGGCAGTAAACCAGAAAAGGTTCTGCAGTGGTAGAGATGTTCCACTGAGGTGGCTGGTAATTGATGTATGGCTTCAGCCATGTTAGGGCTGTGTAGTGGAGAGGAGGGAAGCAATTTGCGGCTCGGCTAGGGGCCCTCTCAGCAGCTTCAGTAAGCACTCCAATTTCCCTTTCATTCTGCCCAGTGCTTTTGTCTGAGGATAAACGGCAAGCTGTGAATTTCCACTGATCACATGGGCTTTCTGTTGCTCACACACACTCATGGATGGATTGGGCTTTTTGGCCTCTTCAAAAGAATGTTTTCAAGGCGGAGCGAATATAAGCACATTCCTTGCTTCTAATGCAAGAGCAGGACACATGCCATACAAGCAGAGGAGGAAGAAAGGGGTGTGTTTGGGTTTTTAGCGGAGAATTGATTGAGGAGTTGTTTGGACTGACAGAAGAAGGGACGAGAATGAGTTGGTTGCATTTTTGGCTTTCAGCTGCATAGTGAAGTGCTCCCATGTGTGCCTCTGTATAAATATTCATCTTCCTCAGTGTTCTGCATCAACAGCTGAAACACTTTCATCTATCTAGATTTGCAGTTTCAGAAAATATGTCACTCCTGGGTTGTGAACAGCATCACAGTGTGAGCGCAAGAATTAACTTCTTCAGTCTCAACTCCTAGGAGTTTATTATTTCTGGGGTAGTAAAGTGGCAAAAATGCAGAGTAGATGACAAGTTTAATTGTGTGATTTTTATTATCTTACTGGAATAGTTTTGCTTAATGACAGTGAAAGCTATACACATTCTTCAGTACTATTCACCAGGCTATTCTTTATGGAAGTTCATATTTCTCAAGTGAAAATGCAATTTAATTTCCCATATGTGTGTGTGCACATAATGTACGACAGCATGCATATTGGAATTTAATGGCCTAATTTTCAGCTATTCATTTATATATTTAAAAATGCAGTACTGCCACATGGAAACTGACATTTCTTCTCATGCTTTTAGCTGTTTACTTTGTAGCCAGGGATTCTGTTGGAGGTTAATGCAACAGGACCTGTTTGCCTTGAGGTGACAAATTAGTATTATGGGTTTGGTGAGGACGGTAGAGGAATACTTTAAAGTTTCCCTGCAGGAGCTCAGGGTAGCTTTTCAACCTGTTGGTACACACATTTGAATAGTGCTCAGTGGGAGTCTATGCGACATATTGCCATACAGGAACAGATCAAGATAAATATGTAAAGAGTGGAAACAGACATTTATTTTCTATTTAAATATTCAGTAATTATATGGAAATTCTACCATTCAGTTTCATTTTTGAAATACATACAAAAACATATTAAGTTTTTGTTTGGATTTCAGTATTGTTAGTCGTTATATTATAATGTATGCTTTTAAACATGAGATTGGAAATAGAAATGGAAATAATTAATTTAAATTTTGTGTAATATATTCTATAAAGTAACCTACAAATAGTATATATCTGTACTGAATACTGCATAGACTATGCAAATGTTTTTGCTGCAACTGATGGTTATCATAAGTACTTACTGCTGATGAAAAGCCTTGTCTGTGTTTATCCACTATGTTCAATTTTCAGTTATTGCAAGGACATTAAACATGCCTGTCAGTTTGTGTTTCCAATGAGGTCCATCATGTTATGATAAACAGGGTGGGACATTTCTCTCCCCCATGCTCTGTATTTATGTCACACACACACACACACACACACACACACACACACACACACACACACACACACACACACACACACACACACACACACACACACACACACACACACACACACTCACACACACACACACACACACACACACACACTGACACACATGCACAAGCATTCCAGTTTCTGCCCTGCTGCAATTATAATTTGTCTTCCTCCCTACATACATCATATTTTCACAGACGGTTTGTTGTTCCTTATGGATGCTGCAGAAGGAATAATAATAATAATAATAATAATAATAATAATAATGGTTATACTAAAAGGAAAAGAAATCTTCACTATGACTAAAATGCTCAAAAACTAAAACTTGGGTCTCATCAAAGCTGTACTTTCTGCAATTTCTCATATATTTAGTTTACTGCTGTTTTGCATAATTATTTAGTTTTTGCTCCCATGGTAATACTTTTCCCTCCCAGCTGACTGTAGCTTCCGTGGTAATGCTGCTCTTGCTTGTGCTCACATAGAAATATACAAGCTAATGTTGAGTTTAGTAAAGGGGGGCCTCGGAGCCCTGGGGGCTGGGACTGCTGTCTACATGGTCCAACTGAAATTATGTGAATTATTGTAGCACATCTGAAAAACCTCTTGACATTAATTAAACACCCCTCTGCTGAAAGTAACTCCTGATTATCCCTTAAATTAATCCATAAACCATACATCCGTATGCAAATCCATATCTTTTTATGCCTTCATTTTCTTAACTGTTACTGCTTTTGCAGATGTGATGGTTTAGAGAGCCAATCACCCCTTCCGTACATCATTCATAATGCATGAGCCAGGTCATATCTGTGGGTGATCAAAATGTCTATTTAGCTGCTCTGTTCCTTAATTCCTCCTATTATTCTCATCTATTTTCCAAATGTGCGCACACAGTCAATTTCCTTAAAACAGATTAAATATATGTCATATGTTTTTTTTATTCTGGGAAGTTATTGGCAATTTTGTAAATGTGCTTGCCCTTTTGATCTTTTTTTATTGTGCCAATCTCCTATTAAATATGACAGGATAGGATACACATTCTAGAAAGACTGTAAAAAACACAATTTCATAGTTCATATTGAAACCGCAGAAACCTTTTTCTTTTTATGGTTGTAAGATTATTAATGAATAAGAATATAACAATTTTCTGAGCCAGAATTTATATGGTAATATCTAGAAATAAGTAATATCCAAGATGAATAGTTGTAATAGGCAGTTACAGATTTAGAAAGACTGGTGATTACTGATCTGCTATCTTTGTATTGGAAAAATGTAAAACTGTACAGTTGTTTGAATCATTATTGAGAAGCTTCTGGGTTGTTCTGTTATTAGTGATGGCTTCTGAAGTTTAATGGCAGTCAGAAAAATGGACAGTTTTGGGAAAATGGCTCTAATAAACAAAACCTGAAAATACAGGCTTACAGGTGGTTAATGGGAAGGCAGTCCAAAACGAGTCCAAAAGGGCAAGACAGGCATGTCGCAAACAGGTAGAAGGTCAAAACCATATGTAACAAAAGGAAGAAAGCAACTACACAAGAGTATAGCGAAACAAAATTGACAAACTGGCAGGAAATAGATACAAGAGGACTAGAATATATAGTACAGTGACTGATGGGGTAATGTACAGCAGCTGAATACAATTGGGGATTGGCAACAGGTGAGAAGGAAAGTGTGTGTGTGGCACTGAAGGCAGGGAAAGAGGTAGAGAGGACAAGAGAAACACAAACAGGACCAGGCCAGCAACTGAATGTCAGAGTCTTTTAAGCGTGCACCTTAAAATGCATGGTCATGACATGATAACTAGTAATTTGAATAAAAGGAAGGAAAGACAGTGATTTAAATCGATTACTTATCTGAAGCAAGTTTTGTGTCTCTTCAGTAAATTTTTGCAATTGCTTTGCACAGTAAAATGAATGGAAAGCGGTCGCTGTCTGAAAGGCAGATAAAACATAAAGAAAAATCTAAAAAGAAAAAAAGTGCCTTGGAGAATGGCCAACATTAATGTACATTTTTAAATGGACAAAAACTTGGAATAGTACATAAATTATTTCTATGATGTCACCCATTTAATAGAGAGAGGGAGAAAGAGTTTTTTCCTGTGACCTTCAGATCATAGGCTTTCAACTAAAAGACCTAATTTGTATTTTCTTTTTGTGTTGGTCTTCCCTGAGTTCCCACTATGTCTGGAGTTCAGGAGTCATAAAGTGTCCATGTCAGATTTGCCCACCCACTGTCTGACTGTTCTTGCCCTTCCTTTATAATGGGTGTCCTGAATATGCAGGGGTTGTTAAGCAGACTTGTACCTCTTGTAACCACACAGCCCAAGAGCTGCTCAGGGAGTAATAAAGGACCAAGCAGGAGGAGACACTGAATAGCAATGGATGAGCAAGTGCAGCAAAGGGACCTCCGAGCTTGCGCATGTGTGTATTTGAGTGTGTGTGCATGTGTCTGTGTGTGGACTACTGTGATGTGAATAATAACTCTTCTCGTTCACCAGTGTCCCTGAGTGTCTGAGAAGTCACTGCAAATCCTCATTTTTGCAGACAAAGCACAATGCCAAGGGGGAAGAAATGAGTTTTATTTTAAAGCTGTGTCTCATTCAACAGATTACATTCCTCTCCATCTTAGGTGACTGCACACAGCTCAGTTATCTAGCTGCACTGACAATATGTGGAGACTGTCGCCCAATTTTACAGCCTGACTTATAATGCAGCGTTGTTACGGTGGCAATTTACTCTTACTCAGAGTTTGTGCTTGAGGTTATTGTGTTCATATTGCCTGGACCAAAGTGGCTCCGTATTATATCCATATTTTTCATCCAGCCAACCCTAAACTTTGAAATAGCAATCTTTTTTCTGATAACACTTAATCCCACAGTTTTTTTACTTCATGTTCTCCTCCAAAAGCCTATTATGTGTTGCTTGGAGCCATTGCTAATTGAGATTTTTAAGTTCTATTTATGATTTCAAACATGAAGACATTGTATTTGTTTACATATATACACAGTTTTGCTCCCCTGCAGTTATAATGCCATGGAAGGAAGGAAACCTGAAATGCGTGCATTCCTTCCAGGTCCATACAATCATTTCACTGGTCTCTAAATTAGTGGCTTTTAAGAGGCAAGGACGTCTTTATGAAGCTATATTTTTTTACAGATTGAAACAGGTAGAAATATTTTGTGAAGGGTACAAACCCAATAAAACATTCAAGAGAAACCTAAAGGCAACATTTTCGTTTCCTCATACCTTCAATAGCCGCTTTAGGATTGAAGAAATTAAAAATCCTCAAAATAACAAATTGCTGTGAAAACCCCAAACAGTAGCTCAATCACACTTCATGCACACATAAACAAACTCTCTCTTGCATACACACACTTACAAAGCCCTCTAGGAACTGCATATTTTCATTGTTCTTTTTGTCGCCTGTATCCATAATGGTGTGCTCATTTGTGTAGAGAAATACATAAACCCTCCTTCTTCTCCTCATCCTCCAGGACAAACCTTTGTATCAGCAAAGCTTTTCCAGCTTTAGCCCAAATCCTTTTTGTTATTTTTTTTTAGTGTTTACCTGATATTTGTTCACTTTATGCTCACTATAGAATAAAAGAACAGACACAGATTTTTCAGTCTAACTTTGGCAGCTTGTCTTGCGCATGTGTTATAGGGTCAGTGATGCAATCTTGACTCTTGACACA
This sequence comes from Scomber scombrus, assembly GCF_963691925.1. Classification (NCBI taxonomy): domain Eukaryota; kingdom Metazoa; phylum Chordata; class Actinopteri; order Scombriformes; family Scombridae; genus Scomber; species Scomber scombrus. Next base: position 11,058,079 of record NC_084987.1, read on the forward strand.
GTCTGAACTGTTTGTGGGGTTTGATAAAATCACAGCAGTTCTTGTTGTGTTATTTGGGAACAAACCAGTTGGATTTTAACACAGCATGAAAGAGTGAATTAAATGTGGTTTTCAGCACTGCAGTGTAGTCATGACTAATGCATATCAGATGTTACATTGTTAATCTTTTTAGTCGTGTATTAAAAGAGGTTGGTACTGTACATTATTGTCCTTTTTGTGGTTTTTGAGTGAACATTTTATTCATTGCCTCAGACTGCTCTCTCGATGAGAGAAATGAATCGATACTTGCTCTGTTTCAAAGCAAACAGTTAAAGAATAATTGAATGAGTGCCCCTCAGACTGAGACAAATGACTCTCATCTATGAGTGATTGGAGTTGTTGCCGCCTTGCCCTTCGCTACCTTACATTTGTCCCTCTCCCCTTTCTCCTTATTGCCTCCCTCCACGCCGCCAAATTGAAATTGAAATGAGCCTCAGTGGCATGACAACAAACAATACCTGTCTGCCAAATCATTTTGTAGACACTCCTGAAACAAACATTATAAAAGTTAAGATGAGAAAAAATGAAAGTTTATTACATACCTGTATTAGTCGCAAGAGGTTCTTTCAGGTGTATTTCTGCTTCATTATCTATTCCCTGTTGAGATCACAATTGATGCTGGCACAAATTGCCTCAGAGAGAGTCTGGCAGTCCAGTGCTTTAGAGCTGAGAGAGAAATGAATACAGTGCCCAATTATGGATATAGATGTCTGGTTTTATTTTCAACAATATACCTTAAAATTTGGGTAAGTGGTCTTTGCTCTGCTTCATTGCTCTGCTTCATTGCCAAGGATATACTTTCAGTGTCAGGAACTATATGTTGCAATTTTATCCTTATGTGGTCTGTTTTTATTTCCTCATGTAAGAGGATGTAAAACTTGTTCTCCATTGTCAGGTGTTGAAGAGCTTTAATTTACATGTTCCATTAATTGCATCAAGTATCTCCCAATAACTAAGTTCTGGTTCATCTATTATCCATGGCTTCATTTAATTAAAATCCACCTGAGTGTTTTTGCAATTGTGTGACCTTGTATTTGTTTTTAATTATTGGCTACACTATTCTTTCCATTTTATCAGACATCCTTTTAGTTGTTCACTATTTCAGAATACTGACAATGAAGAACAAACATGAAACATTGTTTGAAAATTAGAGGAGAGTTTATCATACAAAAGCTGTGTAAATGTTCTCTGTTCTCTGTGTTTCATTGGCATACATTAGGTGATAGCTCCTGCTGATGATGTCAATTTTTTATTGTAGTGATTGGACTGACCTGGCGTGCATGAAGGAAAGCTGGGACAGCTGGGAGTTTAATTAAACCTGAGTCCTGTGAGGCATATGCACGGATCATATTTACAGTAACACCTGCTATCTGTTTCTCTTTTACTCTGAACTGCTTCCACTCTCATCCGGATGTGTGTGTTACTGCATAAGACACACTACATTATATGTACAGAAAGTGGGACAAAATCTATTTAAAGAGTCCATGTTAATTAAAACCACAGTCTATAATAAGAGATCTTAGTTTGCAGTGGTGCAGTGGTGTAGTTTCTGTTGGATGGTTTGGTGAGATGTTGTTTTAGAGTGCTGGGGTGCAGCTTTCAGCACCGTGCAGGAAGCATAAATTACATAAAATCAAATGAAAAAGGCTTCAACCTTTTTCGCTGTCCTTCTGGCAGAAAACGTCTCTGAAAGTTAGGAGGAAGTAATTCATAGCCACACCCACAGTACCAGACAAGTCCATTATGCTGTCCACTTTTCTGAGGCATAGGAACAGAATTTAAATCATAACAGCATGCAAACTGTTCACAAACCCTCTTCCATTAATGATAAATGATGATATTCAGAGATCAAAAAGAAGATTGTTTTTCACCTCATTGTGTTTTATGGGATTATTCAAGAAGGTCTTTGTTTTCACTGATGTCTGTCCCAATAATGTCACCTCTTTTTCAATATGTGTGGAAGATAGAGAGGTGATTAAATAACTATCTTTACTTTATAAAGTGGCAGGCTTTGGAAAGTCCTCCTCCATCTGTGAAAAAGATCAGGATGCAGAATGACCTCAATCTCTCACTCAACATGAGAGCTCACCATTCACATTTCGCTTTTCACATTGCATGTTATTGCTTGTATTTCCTCTCCCATGTGCGTGTGATACCTTTCATTATATACATACTGGGCACATTTAAAAGTTTGATAGCTCTCTAATGATTTTCTCAACACACACACATGCATACACGAACAAGCAATCACAAAATGAACTAGCATATAATGTCAAACAAATCTTAATAAATTAATGTCAGCAATATTTTAATTATGCATCATGGTGGCAGACTGTTTTAGTCATATTAGCAGCTGTGAGCCCCATTTCATGCATGATGTGCACATGCAAGGCATATGCACAGAAAACATGTGCTGCATGCTTCTTCTGCGCTGCCTCCTGCTGTAGAGCCTGTCAGTGGCTGTCAGGTATTGCGTTTTAGTTCGATAGAAGGTTGTAAAAGAGTAGGGCACCTGCTGTGGTGTGTGAGTATTCTTCTCCTTGTTGTCTCTCTTTTCTCTTTGTGAAGACCTCAGAATGGCAGGACTTTTCTCACCCTCCTCTGCCCCCCTCCTGTTTTGTCTGACTCTCGATTTTTCTCTCCTGTTTGGCCTGAAAGATCCGCATTTCTTTCTTTATCCTTACCATTTTGGACCTCTATCTCCCTCTGTCAGGCAGTGAGATACAAGTTCAGCCTAAAAGCAGTGATCCACAGAGGGGTTGCAGATTTCCTGACAGCATTAAAGAGCAAATAAAGCAGACAGTCAGAGTGCTGGTCACACAGAGGTGAATTGGGGTGTTGGAAGTCACATATATGGGAGAGAAGAGGATGAAGAGGAAAGCAGGGAGGATGGCGTGAAAGGGTGGGAGGCGTATGAGAAAAACCTGCACGGCGTGTTTGCTTTCAGTTGAGTTGTTGCTGTTGAAGTCTGGTAATAAAGCGTCAGAGATTCTCTTCAAGTGACACTGTTTGAGTTTGTTGGCTGTCTCATGTCTTCCTTGTCTCTCTCTGTTTTTTTCCCCCACCAAGAACCAGACAGACACCCACTGCATTGCATAATCACAATCATTTGGTGTCCTATATACTTCACAGTGCTGTTATTAGTGAGTGGGAGGAACTGCAGACCAATGGGAAATATAACAGACACCAAACTTTGACCCTTTTGTGTCTGCACCTGTCATTTTTGTCACATTATCTATATAATATGTGTATAGGAACTGCTGTCTTGATCTTCCCTTTGCTCTTTTGCTGACATTGCTGTTAGTTGCTGAAATAATATCTGACCAGAAAAAATGTGTGTTTGAGATAAAGAGAAGGATATTGAATGTGAAACGATTGAAGAAGGAAAGACAGATTCTTCAGATACATTTTTTAGCTCATTGCAAATGTCTACCCATAGAGACTGAGATTCTGAATCAATCTAAATGAACAGACATACTGTATGATTGCATTTGGTTCCATGGCCTTTGATTATGAGTCCATGTCTTGCCTTTCTCTACTTCTAAACACTCAAATCATTTCATCAGCCGCTCTTCTTTTGCTCAGCTGCTCATCACAACCTCTTCATCCCCTCTCATCTCTGGCTCTGTGTTTTCAGCTGATGAATTTGCTGCAGTAACAAAGGACTTATTTACACTTCTCTCAGCATCTGGTTTCTTTATTGCAACTTTCATTTCAGCCACCCACTCGTGTGAACGCCTTGTCTAACAAAGTACCAGAAACTATTGATTTGCTAACCACACAATTAGCCTTTACTGCATGATTTACGGAATGACAAATGACCAGGGGAGCATCTGTTCAGGGTCTGCAGTTCATTTTCACTCTCAGGGAAAATGTTCTGCAAACAGAAGAGTCTATAACTGTCACAACAATCACACCTCTCCACATTTTTTTCTATACTCATACACCAGTGCACACAGATATGATAAAATGCTCATATATTCACATTTACAAATAGAGTAAAAGTGAGGCAGTAAAAGCACAAGTTTTCTTCCTTGTCCAAAATAATGACTATGCACCTGTCTGGCAAATACCAACTCTGTCACATCATTTTAATGTCATCCACTGGAGGCATTTAAAAGCCACACTTCCGTTGCCTCTTTGGTGAAATGTGATGGCCACGCATATCCTTCGTTGACAATAAATCTACATCTTTGAATGTGTTAAATTATCACTTTGCACCAAGTATCAATTGGTCAAATCCAGATCTAGGCTGCCATTGTTTGTTCATCCAGCGCCTGTGTGTAAAACGGCAATTTGAATAGGGTTTTCTTAAGTTGAGTCATGTTGCTCCCACTTTGAACAACTGCCACTAAAGCTTCAGCTTTAATTGAGCCATAATAGCAGCCCTGACACTAATTTAATCTGAGGGATCAAAAATTTAACTTGGTTTGGCTGTTTGCCTGCATTAAGAATTCAAGAGAAATTGGCCTGTAAGTAGGAAAAGTTGCCGTTGTTAAAAAACAAGGCCACATTTAATTTATTTTGTTCCAGGTCCATGGGCTTCCAGGCATCCTGCTGTTTCCAGTCTCAGATTGCTGTTTTGTATACTGTGTCCTTCTCTCAGCTCTTCTTATTCACCCTCCACTTTTCCTTCCTCTGCATCAGAGTTTGGTTTAGTGTCTTTTGTCGCCGGATCCTCTGTTGCAGTCGGCATGGTGTTTGATCCTCTGGGTGGCCTGTATGTGTATTGCTCCAACTCTCTTCTGAAAGTCAAGCACACACTGATGTGAATAATTAAAGTGCTGGGGAGAGGCTGATTCTTCTCTTTTATAGAATCCGACATCCCCGCAGTGTTAGCCTGTTTGTCTGAGCGCTAAAGCGTTACTGAATCTGTTTGTGAATGTGTTCTCTGATGTTCCTCCCCTCGTTCCCTCTTGAGACCAGCAGGAGCATAATCACTGGTTACAATAACACTGTCAGGAAATTAAGATTTTCTGGGCCATTGCAGTAACCGCCAAAGTTCCCACCCCTGCCGTCATCTATTGCCTGACACTCTCCCTCACTAGTTTCATGCTTTTCTCACTTATTCCTCTACCTGTCTCCCTTTCTCCTCTGATGAGATTTGGAAAAGGGCAAAAAGAGCCTGACTGTGATATGAAATGTTCTGATTGTGGTTTGGACTTCTGTGTCCTTAAGGAAATTGAATTGACCGGCGGTTATGTCTCAATACAGTGAGCTCAATGACCTCCTCCACCTCACTCTTATCAGCCGAGCCCCAGACTCAGCCTGGCCATGTTGCCAGGCCATCTTGTCCATGCTCGCATCTGGCAATGTGGGCAGCTACAGTGGGGACACAGTGCCATTTTAAATTTATGCTTCAGAGGACCAGGATGCTGTATTAGAAATCCAAGTTATCACCGTGGTTAGAGAATGTACGCTTTGGAGATTCAAGAGGAACTTTTGGCTATTTTGTTCCTCCACTTTTCCCCACTAGTGTTCACTCAATTACACTTAAGAGTCCACTTCTTTACCATTGAAATTCCTCTTCTATTCTGCTCTCCTCCTATCCTCTCACAAAGCTAACTGCTGGCCCCCTTGTCTGCTGCCTTTACTAATATTCTACCCTGCTCTTTCGTTGTCTCTTCTCCTCATCCTGCATGCTCACTCCACTTTCTCCCACTTGCCTATTGCTCAATCTTCTTCAACTTTTCCCCACTAATTCTCCTATATGCAGGATTGTAAACACAAAGCACATAATTGCTCCCTGTGGCTCCATGATTTTCTAGTAATTGCTATAACAATGCTTGCTGTTTTGCTAATGTCCCCATACTCTAGTCTTTGCCCAAGGTCACTTTTGATACAAATAAAAGAAGGCAGATAAAACAAACTACCCAATAATTTCCACACGGCACACAGGAGGAAACCTTAATTTCACCTGTTGGACTTTGTTGAATTGACCCTTGAAAGTCAGTCGTTTTCATATTGCTGCCAGTTGGTTTAATGAGAGACCATTTATGTGTGTTACATTTATCAGAAGAAACAACAGAGTACAGCAGCCTGTTGCAAAGCATCACAGCCCTAACAGCGGGACTTCTTTTGTATGTATGTATGTATGTGTTTTTGTCTGTGTCCACCCACATACTCTGTTGATGTTAACCTACACAGTGAAATGCAGTCTGCTAAGCTCACCAGCAAGTACACTAGTTCGACACCACTGCTCCTCAGAGACTGCAGCATTTTGGCTGCCATGTGACATCACCTGTTGCTGCTACTGCAACAACTTGATCATACTAGCCCAGTGCGAGGCTGTGCATGCATTGTCACACAGATGAGACAGGGCTTGTGATGGAGGGGCAGCAAGATGAGATGGAGATCCTGGTCCCTCTGTGTCCCTGGGTTGCTCTGGTGATGGACGACTTTGTGAATGGTTGTCACTGCAGTGCAGGGTGGCCTGCCACAGGGGTGGCAGTATAAGTGCACATCGTCCCCTTCCTACTGTGATGAATGTAAAATTGATAAAGGCTCATTAATATGCGCAGATAGAGGGAAAACCCATTGACTACCTCAGCAGCTCCTGCTGCTTGTTTTGGGGGAAATTAATTTAATAACTGGATCAGTAAAGCACTGTGATCACAGCCCTAGCTCCAATTTGCATATTAATGTAGCATGGCGTGTGCAGCCTGCAATGTTTATGGACGGGTGGGGCTGAGGCGACTGTTTTTAATTACCTTTACTTTGATTTGCTCTAGCGGTGATGGGGGTGGGGCCCAGCTGTGTCACACTGGAGGCAAGAAAAGGCAGCATATCCCTGATGGAAACTTTCTAATGCTTCTGCATATTTACTAAAAAGGTATTTTGGCATCTCTGCTCATCTCAAATATAAGTTGTATATTTTTTTCCCAAATGCAAGTTGAAGAAAAATAATCACTGCAATACAAATCCATCCCAATGGATTTCTTTCTATAGGTAAGTGGGTAAGCACAAAAGCCTGAAAGTGAAATCACTAAACTGTTATTAAATATCAAGCCTCAATATTTTTTTAAGTATGTGTAAAGAAAGGTGAAATTGTTTTATGCATGTGAGGGTATGATGAAGATTTATGCAATGTGTAAAACAAAACAAAAAAAGAAATAAAAAAAAAACATAGGCATGAATTATACATATCTCAACCTGGAGGAGAATTCAGCACACATTGTAGGAGAAGAGAAAAAGAAAGAGAAACAATAAGAGAGAGATAGAAATTCAGTATCTGAAGCTGCTCCAAATGACACCTGGGCCCCTTTATAAGCAGTATAAATTAAAGTTAGGGGGTTGCAATAAAAAAAAAGTTATAATTAATTTACCATCAATTGTATTAACGGCAGTACTCCTACTACCACAAGGATGATATGAGATGAAAAATTAAATCAGAAATCCTTCCTACATCTCTATTTTGAGCATAACACCCATAAGGTTTCAAACAAGCAGATGCGTACTGAATAAACAGCCGCTACCAAAGCAGATGTAACGTGTAAGATGTTCGATGGTGCTGTGTAGATTTTAAAGAAATAAAAAATTGAAAGAGAGGAAAATCATTTACACATGACATGTTAACTCTGGACACTGTTCACCCATACATTTGATAACATGTCTACCTTATGTATGTCTCAGACCATGAGCAAGGACTTTAGTTTAACAGTCATTTTTATGGTGAAAACTGCTCCCACAATTGCAAATAACATAGCACTGTGTATGTAACCATTGTCCTATTGTTCATTCTCTTATCTGTGTTTTTATCCATCTCTGCTGAGAGTGTTTCTTCCCATTTGCTAAGAACTACAAGGTGGATGCTTTCTCACAGAAGAGAAGGACATACAGGGGGGGGAAAAATGAATTACACCTCACCTGCACACAACACATGGATCATAAGACAGTACATGCCACAGGGTAAGAAATTCAATTACAATTGTATTCTTTTATCTGGGCACCTTTGTGTAGTTCTTGTGTGTGATTTGAATCAGATTGGCTGATCAGAAGGGGAAAAATCTGTAATAATCTGGTGAGGCAAGCTTTATTGCCAAGATCAAAGTATATAAATATGTATGTGTTCACAGTTGCCATGTGGCGCTGTTTACACCTGGATGACATAGCAGTTCTTTTGTGCATCTGATGAAGAAACCCGGTAGAAGCATGTCAGATCAGGATATATTAGTTTGTCCATTTTGATGCAACATAAAAGATATCCACAGTTCCAAACAGTCCACTGCACCAGAGCCAGAGTGTAATTTGAACACTGGAAAGGTGTCTTTGCAGATTATGTACCTTTTGGTCATGGTGCAATTAATTTTGTGTTTTAGTCACATAGAAAGTTGGGTCTTTATAATTTGCTCCCTCCTGCCCATGGCCACTGCCCCTTATGCTTTCTGACAGGGCTATTTTTTTTCTTCCTCAACTTCCTCATTTCTTGCAGAATAGATAGAGGACAGAGGAAGAGGAAAGAGCTCCCTCTGTTCAGAGAGCTCCTCCTCATCTCTTTTGATCTTCTGGAGGAGAGAACAGCATCTTGTCTCACTGACATACAGTAGAGAAGTCCTGTGATCTGACAGTCTTCACACCTAACCTGGATTTCACTTTGTCTGTCACTCTTCTTGCCTCCCTCCCTCACAACCTCTTTACTTCTCTTGTCTGAACTTTATAATATAGAGTGCCACATTTGAAGCTGCTTGTGTTCTATTGCTGCTCATGATCTGCTCTGCATTTCTGATGTCGGGAGTGTTCAGTTTCATGCCCCTATACACTATGTTCTACTAAAATTTAATATTAGCCTGAAACCAAAGACAAATACGAACAAATTGAAGGCATCACTGATAAACTGTGATAAAGTCAAATCTGCCTTGGCTAAAATTAAGATTATGAATACTGCCTAGTATAACAGCTGGTATACGACCAGATTTATTTAAAGCCATTATCTGTGTATGTGATACTTTGCAGTCATATCCCCAATCTGTTTTGGCTTGTCTATTTAAGTAGGTTAAGCAGTGCTTTACCTGTGAGACTAATTGGTTCAAAATCATAAGTGATTTATCCTAAACTTTGTACTTTGCTGGTGCTTTAATAAGGGATATATTTATCTGATTTGTGCTAAAGAATTCATATCAAGGCCACTGCAGCCTCTCCAGGCAAGACTACATCTTGCCAGCTTAGTTTTGACTACAACATTTAAAGGTATCCATGGATTTTTGAAGCAAATCCCTATATTGTTTGTGTTAATCAGGCACTCGTGCTACAAGCATAAAGGTGATGTGATTCAATTTTCTTTCTTTCATAAACCCAACCTCCAATCCAACATCCACCTGAAGGCCTGTAGGCTCTGAGTCTATGTTCCCCATGAGAGGATGGTTATTATCGTTGCTTTTCAATCTCTGCTGTACTCTGTGATTGCTTACAGGGAGATATGGTGTCAAAGCCCTTCTGTAGATGCCAAATATCGGCTTAAATCTTTCCCACAAGTTGAATAATTTAACAGTTTTTGGTAGTGTCCTGGCAAAAAACAGGCTGCAAGCTGTCATGAGACCAACATAAGAACTTTGGTAGGAGGGAAACACAAGGGACAAACAGATCTCACTGCCCACACTGGTAACTATAAGCTACACTTGTTATCAATAAGTCTAACAACATTGACATACAGAGTCATTTTGTCCATATACTTAAAGTTGTAATACTTCCATTGAATTCACAGACGTGTTTGCTTTTTAATGCACAGATATGTGTAGGTGGTTGAGGGAAACTATTGGAAGCAAGCTGTTGTGAGTCTTTGAGAGAAAGATTAAATGTACTGGGAGGTACATACACTGTATAGTACACTGCATATTTTATATATATGGAACATAGAGGAAAAAAGCTGTATTGTGGTTGCTTCTGTGAATTTCCACATAAAATTCACCAATGTTGAACCTGACCGTCACACATACTTACTTTGCTGGTGAAGCTGCAATTTGTGATGAATCCATTCAAATAGTTTGAACATAGGAAATATTTACACACCGCATATGGAGTGTTGATTCTCTAGAGTCAAGTATTCTTCCTCAACACGTATGAGCTTGATTTTACTCATCTAGCTTGTAATACCAGTTGAAGGGGAACGATAATCCCTCATGTCTAACTCAATCCATTTCACATAGTACATTTTCATCAAAACATACTATATGCTGCAAGGGAATGACAAGATGGATGTTGTCACACATTACATCCACAATAAATCTTATACAGTGCAAGTTGTCACAGATGATCATCCTCATTTTTGCTAAGCAGAGCAGCTGCTACTCGCCATTTTCCTCTGGTCAGTTAGTCTATCAGGAATGGTTTATAACAACCCAATTTGAACACTTTGCTTTTTAACTTGTCATTTAAGTCTTCATTATATAAGTCCTGTATAGCTCTGTTGTGAAGTCTCAACTGCTACACTGGATACTGCACATCTGGCTCCATCTTGCAGCATTGTATTTGCTAATAAGTGTTTAATTTCTTTTCTGAATATAGCCTACATATTTTTGAAATAGAAAAAAAGTCATTTTGAGCTATGTTGACTTGTACTTATTGGACACTGCTCACCTCTGCTTGTGGCTATATTGTGTTGTTCGTATTTATGCATCCTGATCCCTCTTTTCTACCACCACGCTAAAGGTAAACTGTTGTGTCTTTTTCGCCAGCAGCATCTTAATTACAGAAAGAGGACAGAGATCCAAGAGACCCTGCAGTTCAATGTTTCGTGGTACATTTTTACTGCCTCAGTGAGGTGTGCGATGTCAGGACATCAGGGTTATAAAACCGAATCACCCGTGGTTGAAGCCCAGAATGATTTTACTTTACTGTCCTTCACAAAACAGTACCTAATGAGATTAGGAATGCCAGCGCTGAATCAATGAAAGCTCAAAACACAATTAAAGAGCCAATTAATGAGTAAAGTTCTCTATGGAGTTGTAGTGGAGTAAAATTACCTCCTCTCTCACTAACCTGTTATTCCATCTCCACACTCCAGCACCTTCGCATCCTTTTTGAGTTCAAACATGAATATAAAATGTCGGGGGGAATAAAGAAACAGACTGCAAGTTATGTTTAATCATGAGGAAACAAACGTTCAAAGCACTGTTCAGAGTGCCTCTGTGTCACCCTGAGGGGCAGGAAGTGTGGTTGAGGGTACAATTAATGAAGGGGGCTGATCAAGAATTGTGCTGAGAAGGAAATGGTGAATTAGCAGACATATGAAACAAGAGTGGCACCATTTGTGAGCCTTGCTCGCAGCATACAAATAGTCACAGCTGATGTACTGACTGAAGGGACAAAAAGCAAATGTACTCTGCATCTACGCTACAATTTAATCAAAGAAGACTATCTCAGGACCCGTTCCACACAGAGATGATTGTGTTTCAATCAAAATGAAACCCTTCTTCCTGAGGATGGCTGCATGATTAAAGTGGGAACTGGGTTTGCTTGTTAATTCTTGAGTTACTGACTCCATTTCTGTTCATGTAGCTCACCTCTGTGCACTCTATCAAACCAATTCTCTAACTGCCATACCTGCACTCAATCAGTTCAAGTGGCTGTGGGAATGCATGTTTATAGCCACTAAATCAAGTCCCCAATGCCTATTGTTCTTTTTGGTTTTCTGCTCTGCATTAATACAGACTGATCATGTTGAGAGATGGTGGTCTGAATTTTTAATTGCATCAAAGTAATCTGCTTTAAAGTGCGTGTGTGTGTTTGACTGTGCAACTGTCAGGTGCCAAATTAATTTCATGCATTTTTATATTCTCTTTTATAGTAAATGCCCCCTTTAATACGTTTTATCAGTTACTGTCCGGTTGCCAACTTTGTAAATCAGGCACATCTCATGAGTAAATCTTGATTCACTTTGCTTATTTAGTTCATCACACAGATTTGAGTCGCTCAGTTATCACATCATCATCTAAACCTCCAAGCAGCAAATTTAGGTCCAGAATTACATACTTCACTCGTTCCAGTTTAGTATTGTTCCAGTCATGGGATTTCATGTAAATAAGATACTAAGTAGCACAAAATAACCAATCATTGCTATTTATTACAAACATATTAGCAACTATTTGATATTGAGGTTAACAACATACTTTCAATGCATCTACTGCTGGTATCTGTGCCTGAATTTGGTAAATATGTCAATGTATCCATCTCTAAAAATTGTGCAGATTACGTAAGTAATATTTTTTAAATATTTTTTATGCGTTAACATTATAACCCTAATGCCTAAGAGGACTTCTGTTTAAAGCAATGTAAGTGAGATTAAGTAAAATAAACCTGCTGGGTTTGAGGGAAACTCTACTTTGCCTTTATCCCTGTTTAAGAAACAACCAGCAATGGCTGTGATGCACAGATAAGCCTGAAGTCTGCTGCGCTGGACAATTTTGCAAATAAATCTGCACTATGTGTGAATCTTTGCTTTAGGAGATTTACACACAGTGTGAGCCAGCTTAGTGATTTTAGGCTTCTTGACTCACAACTTTTGCCACTTTCAATCTACTTTTTCTCTTATGCTTGGGATGATCCTGAGCAAAGAAGATGCATGAGTGCTGTTCCTCCACAGCAAGAGTTGTGCACCAACAAGTAGGCCTTGACTGTAGATAATCTATCTTGACACCAATACGATGATGTGATACAATACTCAAATGGTGCCACTATAATGATTTGATGATGTTCGTTATGACCTTGATCTTTAGCGTTATCATCACTACACTTACTGGCCCTTGGCTCTGAGCATTAGTTGGCACAATAGCACACTCACTGATGCTCAGGGAGCTGATATTTGCCTCAAAAGAGCTGGAGGCAATGGTTATATTGCTGGCAGCAAACACTAGCAGTAATTGATTTTTTGATGAAAAAAGTTGTCAACAAAACTTATGCCCCGCACCCTCCCGTCCCCTCCCCCTTTCAGTGCTACTTGTTAATAGCATAGCAATTTGTTTTCATTTCTCTCACTGCAACATGTGAATTTGAAGGAAAATGAATTCAAGATGAAGAAACAATATTGATTTAGGTCTCCCTCTGCTCAATAATATGCTTTTGTTATTGTTTCTACAGTTGGATATTTGAGCTTCAATGTGCAGAATGATGTATGTGCAGAGTTTGACACTAGAAGGTTTTTCATCTTCATTCATCTGCGGAAAGTGGAACGTTTTTCTATGCTCATCACAACTAGTTTGGAAGCCAATCGTGGACCAATATTCAACTTGTGATGTGGAAGTCTTTTCTCAGTGCACAAACACTGAGAATGGATTTTATAGTGAAGTTGGAGACATCTTGTGCAAACTTTTGAAATTAAATGTATTTGCATATTCATAGATTCTGGAAATATTAATGAGGGAGAAGGAGTTGATGCCATTATAAGGATTTGAATGTGGTAATTATGCTTTTTTTGTAAAGAACATATGAGACACAGATTATTGTTCCAGGCAGAGTACTTCAATACATTTGTTAAAGACATTTTACTGAGTGCCCAGACCTTGCATATTACTTGTTTTATAACTAAATGCATTTATTTATTCATTTTTTTCTTTCATGAATGGGTAGATGCTTTGAAATTTCTCAGATGAGTGCATTATTTTCCCAGTCTGCTAGCCTTACTTTTCAGTTTGTTTGGTCCTAGACATTGCATTATCTGTGTGCAGTCATTATTTCCTTCACTGTTTTCTGTTAAAGGAAAAAGTTTGTTGGTTGAAAGTGTAGGCCCATTTTACCCAGTCATGCCTAACATTAAATACCTTTGTGTATAGGTGAAAATGTCAGCCCCAGACATTATTAAAAGAAGACTTTTTACAATAAGTAACCTTCTGCCCTGGTTTATAATTGCCTGCACATTCAGGATTGGCCTTGCTGTTTTTTTCAGTGGTGGCTGACTGTGTAGTCCAATGTTTAGACAGTGTGAGAATAAAGAGAGGATTCTGTAGGGGATAACTGGATATTTTTCCCTTCAGCCATATATATTGTTCCTTTGATAACAGATTGCATTTGTATCTACATTTCAATCTAAATACAATTATTTTATATAATTATTAATGCATAACATAACATAACATAACATAACATAACATAACATAACATAACATAACATAACATAACATAACATAACATAACATAACATAACATAACATAACATAACATATCTTCCCTCTCCAGTACAGTTTTTACTGCAATCTCTTGAGCTGATGCTGTTAGATGCTCTGTACTGTATTGTGCTTTAAATGTCAGCCACTGTGTATGAACTCATCAGGGTTCTCTTCAGAAAAAGCACTTTATTGATAGAAAGGTCATCTAAGATGAATAGGATCACCATGGTTACAGAGGAAAGGGAAAATGGGACCTCCCACTTTACTTAATGTCTTCTGTGTCCACCACAGCCTCTGCAAAGAATTGGTGTACCCTCACATGGTTTATAAATGAAAGGGATAAAAATGACAGCACAGTGAGCTGTTGTCCTTTTGCCAAAGTGTCCTCTATACAGCAGAGAATGCCAATGTGGCTTCAGGATTATTTTGGATAGGAAAAAATAAATATAATACAATGAAAGGTCTGCAGTCTGAGACTTTCATGTGAGCAGAGTCCCGCTGTGTGCCTTGTGTCTGAACATTTCTGCAGAAACCCCTGAGAGCCGTGCAACTTGCGAGATCAAAGCAGATTGGAGCCTGACAAGCAACAATGTATTGAAGCCTATGTTTTCGACTCAAATGTAAATCCTCTAAGAATTTCTTATACATTTTGTCTCTCTTTCCTTCTTTGTACTTTTCAACCCTTCCCAATGCCACCTGCTCCTTTTACCAGATGTCTTGCTTTAACTTTCAGTTCACCTTGGAAAAATAAAATGTTCGCAGTGAGTGGTATTACTGAGTATAGTGAAGCATGCTGTTTTATTACACAGAATCCTATGTGTAATAGGGCTTCTTTTAGATGGAAAACATGGAATGAAATGTTGGTTTGCCTTGCTAGTATCTACATGCTGTTACCTCATTAATTTATGATTGAGCTCGGTTGGCAGAAGCTACCTGGTAATAGCAAGATAATGATATTATTCCAGGATTTTAATTTCTTTAACATTTTGATATTTAGAATGTTTTAAAATGTTAAGGAATTTAGATTTAACACTGAAAAACAGCTTAAATTGTATTAACAACTTATTTTATACATTTTTTGTATATGTC
The DNA here is from genome assembly GCF_963691925.1 of Scomber scombrus. Lineage (NCBI taxonomy): Eukaryota > Metazoa > Chordata > Actinopteri > Scombriformes > Scombridae > Scomber > Scomber scombrus. Next base: position 11,073,303 of record NC_084987.1, read on the forward strand.
AGTCAACAATAATGAATATCAGCATTTCAGTGTAATCTCATATTACAGATTTGCAATGGTAGTTACTATCCTGGTAATTGAATTGATAAAAGAAGAAAAAAACAAAACATTAATCATATCTAAAAGAGGTTAATGTATTTGTGCCTTTTAAGAAGGAACCACCATGAATGAATGAATAAGTTTAAAGACAATTTTACAACAACACTATGAGTTTCTTCTTTGTTTTTCTACCCTACCCTCCAAAATACAGTGAAAAATCAATTTGAAATGAAAGGGACAATGAAGTACAAAGTCATAAATGGTAAAGATTGATATTTATTTCTCATCACAAATAAAAAGAACCATGCTTACTCATCACAGAAAGAAAAAAAAAGAGAAGCGCTCAGTCTTTGTATCTTTACCGACCTTGGTGTCGGAATGTATTTTCAGAATGTGAATAATAGCACTCTATGAAGATTCTTTAAAAAAGTCCAAGCCTATGCCCATACACTGAAGTCCCCAACCCACACCCCCCATAACCTTTACCCACCTCCACCCCAATCCTTTGTCCCTCCCCGAACGATGATCACAGCATTACAGTATTTGAGTGAGTCAGTCTGAGGTCTCTCAGTCCCCAGAAGTCTTAATAACCTGGAACAGTGTGACATTGTAGAGCACCTGATGTCCATTGTTCCAGGTGTACAGGACCCTCTCCCTAGGATTGTAGTCCATCATGGAAATGTGGGAGTATTGATTGTGGAAGGGGATGTCTGTGTACTCATAGCTTGATGTGTTGGTGTAGTAGGCAAAGTAGATCTTGGCTCCAGCCAGGTGGGAGTTGGTGACGTAAAGTGTACCACAGATCATGAATGACTCTCCAGCACTGCGCTTGGGGAAGCCTGTGTCCCATGTCTGCAGCACTTCCAGACTCTGGGGCTCCAGGCGGCTGATGACAATGTTCCCCGCATTTGGGATGGTGGTGTAAACAGCCCACAGGCCATTCTCATCCGCCATCAGGTCGATGTCAGAAGCGCCACCCCAGGAGTAGGGAAAGGTGTTGTTATAGCCGGCCCCACTCAGGCTGCGCTGCACCAGTACACTTCGAGAACGAAAATGGTACTTAATGATTATGTTACTCTGGTACTTGTTATAGTACAGTGAGCCGTTGTAAACCACGTGGCCAGTGCCTGCCCAGGGATGGGGCAGCAAGTGCTGCACAAAGTTCTGGCCCTTCATAAAGTCATTCATGGTGCGGTATTCCAGGACCCGACGCCCCTTGAAGTAACCATCCATGGACCACACCTGTGAAGAGAAGTAAAAGGAATCTGTGAGGGAATTATACCTATTACAAGTACAATTAAACATGTTTGAATACAGTTGCTGCACATATGATTTTTCATCTGTGTGCACTTTTTGCTGTTACATGTTCTGAGCATTAATAAAGTGTGACGATACTATTACAATTTGGGGCTCTTCTGGGATGCCTAACTGGTACTTGGCTCAATCAACCTTCACCCAAGACCCAGAAAGTTGACCTCCCCTGAGGATGGCTTGTAATCATCTCCAGGGGTTAAGTTAGAGGAGACTGCTGAGGTTGTGGGTGGAGAGACTGTATGATAAGGCATCCCATCCGAAGAGGAAACAGTATTGAAGACCACAAAAGGTGCTTTAAGGTAAAGAGTGACATTCCATAGGGCTGAAATAATGACTAATATCAACAAATGTAAGGTCTAGGAGATCTCTGATTGTGGGTGAGTGACTGTACAATAATAACAAAATGGAAATAAGTCACAGCAAACCTTTAACTGACAAGTCTGATCTAATGGGATACACAACAATTCTGTGTGCGAAAACATGGTGATGACTCCCGTAAGCTATCTTTGAAAGGTAAAAGCAAAGTAGACTGGAAAGTATTTATGATGTGGAATTGTGTCAGACAGTGGAGCAAGAGGGAGGGGAATAAACTAAATGTCCTCAGCTCTCACATTCACAAAAGGAACAGGATCTCCTCCCTGCCTCAGCTACATATAAGAGACACCCACTCCCACCACCTGTTATCCATTTTGACATTGATCTCCCTCACAAACTTTACCTGGAGATCCCAGTACAGGTGGAAATGGATGCAGTGGGGCCATAAACACCAAGCGTCTGCTCCACCTCCATATTAGGAGAGTGTTAAAGAGGCTGCTGCCAAGCAGCCTTGGGTCTGACACAAATGATCACCGCAAGCATGACACCTACATTGCATGTGTGTAAGTTCTATGACAAAAATAAGTGGTTTTGAAGTTTTACCTGAAATAACTATAAATGTAGAAAGCAAAAGTATTAAACTGAAGATGAATGAAGATGAATTTATGAATCTTCCAAAATGTAATGGTAGATATATACAATTGGAGCAACAGGCACCACAGTAAAAGAATCATACTTTATGCCACGGTCTGTAGTCACAGAAGATGGGGATAGAAAAAAACCCAAAACCCTTCCTATCCCTTTCCCACACATCGCCCTGCAAATCTTTTAACTCAAAGCTTTTAGGCTTAATCTTGCACTCTTCAGAGGAAGGAGTTAAAGTCACCAGAGTATCAGACTTCCCAGGTCAATATGTACAATTAGGCCGTGGCACGCCACTGTACATGAACCAATGAGGTGTAACCCTTGGGACGCAGGCCAGTAACCTCAAGTCTGCTTTGAGAAAGCACCCACACAAACATGACATTGCAGCACATGTTAATGCAGGCATCTGATTTGCACTGGACAGTATGAGTCCGTGAAGGAGCAGATGCAGAGTTGGAGAAGCACAGGAAGGTAAAGAAAGCAACTTCATGTCAACTTCAAATTGTCTCACCAGTTACAAAAGTACCACAAAAGCTATGGGATAAAGACAAATATGATGTGGGATTAATTAAAGGGGCTATCAGAGTGAAATTGCAAAATTGCCACAACAAATCCCAATGTTAAAGAAAGTACATATTTAAAGGAAACAATGAGAAGATCTGTAGTATATAGAAGAATATTGTTATGCTATACGTAGCAAACCTCTGGCAAGAATATTGTGATGTTTCATTATAGCTGGTGGCAATGCCCTGAGCAAAGTAAGCATGATCTTGTGCATATGTGTTGAATATTTATTTGTTTGAATGTGAATGTATGTCTTCATGCAGTCATGCACACCTGATTGTGTGTGCAGAACTATTGATCTCTATGTGTGGGAGTGAACATGTTGCCTGTGCTCTGCAGTCAACCACTGCTTGTGCCCCCTGCCCTTTCCAGTCCACGTTCACGGAAAATAAATCCATTTAGCAGCTCTATCTTTTTCCTCAAGCACTCTCAGTGGATCGCTGCACTGACATTGCCTTTCTTTGGCTGCATCTTCCATCTCATCTCATTCCCTCAATGCTTCCGCTGAGACACAGTTCAGCTTTTAATTGATTCAATTAAATTGCAGTTGGCTTAGATATTTATTTTGTCCTTAACATATTAAGGAGGGCAGTGCTAAGATGTAGTTCTCATTCTTCTAATACTCAATCCATCATTTTTCTCCCCTTTCTCCCTTTTCCTGCCTCTATTTCAGGTGAAGAATGGGCAGTTTTCACTTGAATAAAAATTCCAGGGGGGATGAGGAAGGATATGGGAGGAGCTGGGGGTGGCGAAGTACAGCAGCTGAATTATGGAGAAGAGGAGATTATAGAGCATTAAGCATTGTTGCTCTTCTGCCTGCTAAATGAGTCCCTAGAGCTGAGCAGGAGGCAGGAACTGAGCCAGGCCAAAGCTTTAGCACATAAAGACCACGTTTTTTTTTCTTTCCGGTCGTCTGTTTTGCTGTTTGGCACTTCAGTGACAATGATGTTTCGCAAATATGATTATCATGATTGGTGCGGGTGTTTATACAATATTGCTGATGCTATTAATACAATCAGTGATTGATCTAGAGTATAATGTGATCTCAGCATGTCAGGTGATTAAAGAGAAAGATCAGAGCATTCAATCAACAAAATTGACCTTTTCTGTCGACAATATCTATTTAGCCTGTCATGATTCAGGGTGGAAATGAAAAAGGCCACTCTCATATTTCCTTTTAAACATCATCAGTTTCCATTCTCCCCTTCAGTTGGCTAATAATCCACTCTTCCAGTTCCACTACCACCACTCCATCCACTCCCTCCACTCACTAGGGCCCACATCTCCCCCTTCCTCCTCTTCATCCCTTGTGTCTCTTTTTCCCTGCTCTTTACCATGTGCCTGCCCATATGAGACCAGTTGTCATATCTAATTAGTTGAAGCATTACTATTTCATATGTGTCCAAAGTGTCTCAGCACACTCCTGGTAATTACCTAGGTGATTTAGAAAAACTTTTTGCCCAAACAACTCATTCATTTCTCCACTGATGATGAAGTGATTAATCAGCTGGAGTTGCAGTGACAGAAGGAGACAGGGAGGAGGGAAAGAGATGCTATCCATCAGTGACTCAGTTTTGCATCCCATTTCTCTCTCATTCTCTCCTCCTCTAGTGCTCACAAGAAGTTCTACTCAGGCAAAACAGTGAATCAGTCACTGAAGTATCATGACAGCATTGCTGTGAGGGATATTTTCCCACTGAGCAACTGACAGAGTTGGGCTTGTTTTTGACAATGACTTTGGTTCTACTTTATCCTCTCTATGTTTGTTAAACTACAAAGTGACTAGCAAGGATTAAGAGACTCACTCTGTTGTCTGAGCTGGGGATCATTGTATCTGTCATCCAAGAGCCGAATCTTGACCCTGATGCACGTACTGTGATGGGATTACTGACACCAGTGAGCTTCCCACAGCCTAGAGATTAAAGAGAAAGAGGCAAAAAGGCATACAGATTTATGCATGTTTATATGAAGATATACACACTGTGACACTGACACACACAATGTAATTTCACTAAGATCCTATATATATATATATATCCTATACATCCTATATATTTGTGCTAGGTAAATCCACTCTACAGCTCATCTGAAACATGGTGTTCCACTAGGCTTGGTTTTAAGCCCCCTTATACACATGTACGCACACGCATGCACACACACACACACACACACACACACACACACACACACACACACACACACACACACACACACACAGACACACACACACACACATATATATATATATATATATATATATATATATATATATATATATATATATATATATATATATATATAATGTAAATAACCCAAGACAATAAAAAAACACCAAAAACACCAATAAGAAACACCACTGACCTAAAGGCTACATTTATAACTGCAGTCTTTTTTGTTAAATCATCGGTTTATATATGAGGGATTTTGTAAAATCATCAGTTTAACCTAACACATTACATACGAATCAATTATTCATTCAGGCTTTCTAGGCCATTTTTTCCTAATTTATGCAGATAATTTGAGCACTGAGCAGAGTGGAAATGTTGCCAATGCACACCAGAACTTTGACCATCCATGATGTTAATTTAATCAATAATTTATATCTGCATTGCTGTAATTTAACCTCTAATTGGCTAAGTGCTGTAATGGTATTTGATAATGAATTCCAGATTAAACCTTCATTCATTCCAGATGACCATCCACACCCACCCACCCATAACCATTTGCATATATTTCATACCTAGTTTCTGCATGCAGGAGTGGAGCCTGGTCTCCAGCAGAAGGACTCTTTGGCGCAGTTCCTCATAATCGTAAGCCCCCATCTCTTCTTGGATGGCCATCAGCACCAAGGACAGATTCCTCACCTCCTCCCGAAGACGCAAGATCATCTTGGCATCGGCTTTGTACTGTTCTAGCACTGGCAGCAGGGGGAGCAGCTGGGTCACCTTGTCTTTCAACTCCTAAGATAGCCAACACACAGACAGAGACATATAAAAGCAAAGGGAGTCAAGAAGATTAAACCCTGGGAGAATAACGAGGACGGGGAATGAGGTCCACGGTCAGTACAGGGTATTGTGTGCAGAGCAGTTACTCTTTCAATTTTCAACTGTTGCTTCCAGTTCATAGCTCATCTCTCAATCAGGAGCTTATATTGTAGTTTCATCTGTTTGACTCTAATAGCACCTGAATCTATCACTTGACTCACAGTAGAACTGTGGCAAAGTATAATTTCCTGTAATTACATGTATTCCTGACTATTTATGACTTTTGGTACACACAATGAAATTGTTTTTTTCTTTCATGAGCTTTATCATAAATTACTGTGTACTTCCCTTCCCCTCCTAATATTTATGTCCCTTACAATTAAGCATAAACTACTCTTCATTTGTCTTTTTTTTAAATTCTCATGAATTTTGTTTTTATCTTCTAAATATATTATCTGTGAAGAGTTCTCATGATTTACATTGTGGCTATGCATGGATTAGAAAGCCACTGAATTTACATCTTCAATGCTTGTTTGTCTGAGTTGGTTTGGGTGATTGCATTTTCAACTACAGTAAGGAGCATGGTACCGCTGTGTATAAACTTGGTCTATGACTCATCATGTATTTTAAAATGAAAAGAACAATGTGTCCTTAGGTAGGAGTTCAGGAAACAGCAGGAAAAGCCAGGCTGCCTGCTCTGAAGATAGAATTCTCAAGAGAGAAATAGGTGTATCAATAAAGTGTGGCCACCACAGGGGGGGCTGTTTCCTACTTGTTAAGGTTTATCGTAAATCTGGTGATGGAGAAGCTCTCAGCCCTGTGGCGCCGCATCATAAATCTCATTTTCCCCTTTTCAAGCCACGAAAATTCAGTGTCGTTAATCTCCCATGCTCTGCCATCGGCAACTTTGTACTGCACGCATTCATCAGCCAACCTGCTCTGGTCAAATCCAGCTTTCTTTTAAATACTTTTTTTTTCTTTATTGGATTGTGGATTTGCATTCAGACAAGTCCCGGGAAGTAATGCATTCCATTCTGCATATTTTTGTCATCTCAAACTTTACTGATGAATTGGCTAATTTCACAAACATCTTCATTACCTCCATTGGAATGGCTTTCATAAAACATGCTGAAAGCAAAGCACAGCCATTCATGCTTGTCACTGTGCTGAGGCAAGGTCCCAGTGGTAAAACACACTTAACATTTATCAAGGCATCTTTTAATCAAACTATTTTATGGCCCATCTAATATCTGTAAGAGTGTGAGAAATGTGGAGAAAGTCTGGGCAAGACAGCCTGCTGACAGGAAGACAAAAAGGCCCACTGATAATGGCAGCTGAGCCTTAGCTTGTAGAGAGATAAGGAAGAGATAAATGTGAATATATGTGCCTGTTATCTAAGAGCAGACACCGGAATGTTAAGTATATTGGATGTGGGGCTGAGAGAAGGGAGAGAGGGGGAAAAATGTAAAGAGAGGAATACAGGAAAAGCACTCTTCATCTATAGGTCCTGGATTTTAATAATACAGGAGCATGTGAATTTGCTTAAAATTTCCACTGCGCATGAGGAAGTGACTTAGAGATAAGTTTGGACTTGAATTTGTGTATGTATGCAGCAGACCATTAGAGTCATACAGAATTTATTGTCTGTGAAGAACAAAAGACTGCAATGCATCTAGCAAAGTTGGTGTGCCCGTGGAGTGCACTGTCTCACATAATAGCATCTGCATTCACTTTACAATAACACACATGCACTGTACTGGAGGTGACAGCCAATTACCTGAAAGCCCTTCGGATTGAGACTGCGGGGATTTTCAGAGGCCACCTTCAGCTTTCCGTCTACCACTTTCATGAGACCCTCAGTGTTCCTTACATACTGTAGATCTCTGTACGTCCGCAGGTCCAGCACCTCCATTGACTGGCTAATGTTCTGAACCTGTCACATACACACACAGACACCACCAAATCCCCAGGACACACACACAAACAGACACACAAGAATTCATTTTGTGAATGTTACTCTTACAGAAATAAATTTTTAACACTCATACATTCGTCATCAGAGATACAGCTCTAGCTTGGCATTAGAGCTAAAATGATTTGGGGATTAATCTATTAGTCAGTTGACCAAAAAGTAATCTGCGACTATTTAATCAATAAACTGTTTCAGTAATCAACAAAACTTCACAAAAATGTAAAAACAAAGCAAGAAATCCCTGTAGACTTTGCGAAATGGGCATCTCTTTCTATTTGCTTAAAGTCCACAAAAAATGAATTAATCAATTGAAAAACTAATCAGTATATTAATCAGTAATAAAAAAAAGATTTTTAGTTGCATCTGTAGCTTGGCACCTACAGTAAATGAAAGACAACTCCTCAAGTGCCAAATTCCAGTCCATGAATAAGTCAAAGATAACTTGATGCTTTCCAGTCTATTATCGTCATAATCACTGAGTGATAAGCACTGTGACCTCACAAAAAGAAAATCCAAGGATAGAGACTGACTGGAGCCTCCCAGACTTCCAGTGTTCACTTGGGTTTTCTAAAAATGCAGGTCCAGTTAATTGAAAACTCTCAAATGCCCACAGGTATGGATGTCTCAGTCAATATGTGCTGTATGCTGTTGAATAAGAAATTCATGAGTCATATAAAACACACTTAAAATGAAATATAAAATATACACTAAATAGAAAGCTAACAGACATCACTAAAAACAAAGGAAAATAGAAGTAAGAGTAACACAGATGAAAGGAGTGGAATTTGGAAACACAATCGTCCAGAATCTACCAAGATAATACACAAAAATATCCAATAAAAGCCACCAAGGCCCTCTTTAGTGTACAGTCATGATATGAATATCTTTTCTCACACAAAAAAGAAGGGTAGAGTGCCACTGTGACGTTAATGGAAACATACAAAATGTAATGCAAACAGAATAAATCTCATGGAGGAGCATAAATGTTGTCAAGCTGGTGTTTACTGAATCTACATTCTCAAAGAACTCAGCTTTGCACTATGTTTAATTTTTTACTAAGTACTCAGCTTGCTCACTCTTTGACAGCCCACTCTATTGCTGCATAACAAGCCTACTGTTTCATACACCCCCTCATCTCCTGCACGTTGCACTGAACTGGCCAGAAATCATCTGAACACTGACAAATGTTTCAGGGCTGTGGTGCATATAGTAGACGCACATGTACATATGTCCAACTATCCACACAAACCGACACCCACCCACACAAATACGCACAACTGAAACTCTGGGCACACAGAATATATTTAATCAAATCGCTCCCAACAAAAACAAAAACAGTCCCAACTTTCAAAGGTCAGAGTTTGGCATGAAGTCTGTTTTACACCAAATGCTTAGCTTGCCTCCTCTCTGACAGCCCACTCAATTACTGTGTCCAGCCTACTGTTTTCTATACCCAACTCTTCTCCCACATGCCTCATGAACTAGCCAGGGAATATTTGGTGAGAAAAAAATGTTTTTTCCCCCATATAAAACATATTAGACACCAGTACAGATGGAATACTTGGGGGAAATGAGAAAGAGTAAAAATGTTCCACTAGCCTGGATACTGAACAAGTGCACTGTCACAATCCTCCTCCTGGGCTGTGGTGACATTTGGGATCGTTCCATCCTCAGAGCTGTGGTAACTGATCCACAAACACACACTCACACACACCTACATGCCATTTCACGCTTCTTCTGGCCACATAAGATACTCCACACCCTCACACTAACCAGGATCCAATCTGTCGTAGGTGTGTCTGCCTCATGTCCACTGTAATGACACACAGTGTCCCAAATCTAAAAAGTGTGCTTGTGTGTTTATAAGCATTTACGCATGCACGCTTTACTGTGCACTCCAATCTCATTTGATCTCATCTTGACGCAGTCAGTCGGACAGAGGGGTTAAAGGGGGGACAAAGTGTTCAAAAAGTGCAATCTCACACCACCTTCAGGGTCGGCTTTGCTTTGGATGGCATTTTGTCAGGCTTTGCAGAAAGCTGAATAGAGGTTGCACAAGGCTATTTTACATTCTTTCAATAGAGGGTGGTTTTGACATTTGTTAGCATATCCTTGGCTCTGTGTCTGTTTTGTTTCGTTATTTATAGCTTACATATAAAAATATTTTTATGAGTATACACTCATGTGCCGGGGTTTAGAGTTTCCATATGACAAAAATGATTAAGAAGAATATAAACACACATAATGACAAGAAAAAATAAACCATATTCACAATAGGACTTTGGACTTACATAGAGGAAAATATTGGTTGGAGCCAGTTTATATAGGCAGCCGATAATTGGTTGATTAGGAGCAGTGATTTCAGTGCTTTTAGAACTGATGTGACACTCTCACACAAATGTAGTGGCAGAGAATTTCATATATTAGACCCTCGGTGGAATATACTAAACTGAGATTGGGGGTCTGAGGAGACAAGAGCTATGTGTGGAGTAATAAAGGAATTGATAATTGTACAGTATGCAAATATGTCATGAAATGAAGGGGGAAGGTGTTCTTTTTTAGGATCTATAAACAAATAAACCAATCTGGAGACGGTTCACTTGATAAACTCTGAGAATGCCTGGATTAAGAAATAGAGGCTGAGAGGAGTACCTTTGATGTACACAACTTATTATTCTTAGAGCTAATTTCTGAAGTTATATGGGCTCAAGTTTGGTCTGATGAGGAGTAGCTCAAGCTATATTACAATAATTAATTAATGGATAAACCATAGTATAATATAACACAGTCGTTACCTCAGTGCCGATTTAAGTGACAGGTTTTGCCTAATATATCAATACTCTTGGTCATTTTCATATGGTCATGATTTGAGGGTGGTGAACCAGAGCAGTGCATTATTTTTTATTCCAAGATGTGAATCTGAATAGGTGAACGAATGTGTCAGATGCCTTTGATGAGTCTAAAAAATACCTGTTGTGTTTTCCTTTCTGTTTCTAGCTTTGTATATTACATTAATTTGAAGTGCAAGCACTGAATATGTTAAATGTATCTTTCTAATCCCATATATACAGTTGAAACCAGAAGTTTACATACACTGTATAAAAAGACATATAACCTTTTTTTTCTCACTGTCTGACTTTATATCAGACACAACTTTTCCTGTTTTAGGTCAGTTAGCATTACAAAAATTATTTATATTTGCTAAATGCCAGAATAATGAGAGGGATATTTTTTTAGATAATTTCTTATTACTTTCTTCAAAGTCAGAAGTTTACATACACTAAGATTACTATGCCTTTAAACAATTTGGGAAAGCCCAGATGATGATGTGATGGGTTTGGAAACTTCTGATAGGTTAATTGACAACATTTGAGTTAATTAGAGGCACAACTGTGGATGTATTTTAAGGCACACCTCAAAGACACTGCTTCCTGTGCGTGTGACATCATCGGGAAATCAAAAGAAATCAGCCAAGATATCAGGAAGAGAATTGTGGAATTCCACAAGTATGGTTCATCCCTGGGTACAATTTCCAGATGCCTGAAGGTGCCACGTTCATCTATTCAAACAACTATACGCAAGTATAAACACCATGGGAATGTCCAGCCATCATACCGCTCAGGAAGGAGACGGGTTCTGTGTCCCAGAGACGAACGTGCTTTGGTGCGAAATGTGCGTATCAACCCCAGAACAAAAGCAAAAGACCTTGTGAAGACGCTGGCTGAAGCTGGTAAGAGAGTGTCATCATCCACAGTGAAACAAGTCCTGTACCGACATGGGCTGATAGGCCACTCAGCGAGGAAGAAGCCATTACTCCAAAAGCAACATAAAAAAGCCAGATTACAGTTTGCAAATGCACACAGGGACAAAGACCTTAATTTTTGGAGACATGTCCTGTGGTCTGATGAAACTAAAATTGAACTGTTTGGCCATAATGACCATTGTTACATTTGGAGGAAAAAGGGGGAAACTTGCAAGCCTGAGAACACCATCCCAACTGTGAAGTACGGGGGTGGCAGCATCATGTTGTGGGTGTGTTTTGCTGCAGGAGGGACTTGTGCACTTCACAAAATAGATGGCATCATGAGGAAAGAACATTATGTAGAAATATTGAAGCAACATCTCAAGACATCAGCCAGGAAGTTAAAGCTTGGGTGCAAATGGGTCTTCCAAATGGACAATGACCCTAAGCGTAACGCCAAATTAGTTAGAAAGTGGCTTAAGGACAACAGAGTAAATGTTTTGGAGTGGCCATCACAAAGCCCTGATCTCAATCCTATAGAAAATTTGTGGGCAAAGCTGAAAAGGCGTGTGCGAGCAAGGCGGCCTACAAACCTGACTCAGTTACACCAGTTCTGTCAGGAGGGATGGGCCAAAATTCCATCAAACTATTGTGAGAAGCTTGTAGAAGGATACCCAAAACGTTTGACCCAAGTCATACAGTTTAAAGGCAATGCTAACAAATACTAATGAAATGTATGTAAACTTCTGACTTTGAAGAAAGTAATAAAAAATAGTCTAAAAAATTATCTTTCCTATTATTCTGGCATTTAGCAAATATAAATAATTTTGGTAATCCTAACTGACTAAAAACAGGAAAAGTTTCGTCTGATATAAAGTCAGACAGTGAGAAAAAAAGGTTATGTGTCTTTTTATACAGTGTATGTAAACTTCTGGTTTCAACTGTACATGATGTGTTTATATAATATTGTACTTAAGATGTGCAAGTAATCTTTGATAGATACGTTTTTAATGTATTTTGATGTAGCAGACAAGATGGAGATGGGTCTATGATGTTTGAAGACAGCTGGGTTATCAACTTTACAAATAGGAATAATCTTGGCTATTTTTAGTTCAGGAGGAACTGGAACTGGAGGATCTTCTGTGACTGGTAAGGAATTATTATTATTATTCAGTATTATCATTGAGCTAGGTCGAATCTTGGAGGGCAGAGTTGGACCAATTTCTGACAAAAGGATATTCAAATGGTTGGCAATTAATTATGGATGAGTGATAAGATCCCTATCAAGCTTAAATTCATTAGGTAGATGTTTGTATTTATTTATTTTTTGTTGAGGATACAATTAATTGCTCTCCAAAGAAGGGTCATGTCATTTTGGTGTTTAGATAATTCTACATTGTGGTATTTAGCTCCTCTGATAATGTGATTTAATTAATTTCTATAATAAATTGGCTCTGGTCCACTTAAATTATTTTAAATTGTCTGCTCCACGTGTAAGGAATCAAATGAAGAATTCTTAGTCGGCACAGTACTATTAGGTGCTCACACACACAGTTCTCACAGATCCACACACACACACAGGCTCATACATAGTCTTTTAACTTCTGGCTTTCCCTTGTGAGCAGCTCAAATAGCGTTGACCTTAGGTGTCCTCATTAGGCTGGGCTGTGGACTGTGTTAGACAGGACTGCTTGGATCTGAAAACTGGCATCTTACAAGCAGTGTGCATATACACAGGGTAGACTACATAACATGAACACCCACACACCAATCTAATACAGCCCTGAAATAAATATGTTAGTAAAATATTTGTTTTCTGTGGAGAAGGTGTCAGAGCGGTTATTATTTCATTCTGTGACAACTTCTGAAGCATTATTTTGTGGTATTGTCATATTGTAAGGGGCGCAATACAATGCAACGACAGATACTGCAGCCTCAAAATTTTGCACTTTGAATTTATAGCATTCTGACATCGACTTAAAAATGTAACATTGTAAGCTTCACAAAGGCAGCAAAGTTTACAGTACTAGATTGCTCTATATTTAGGGCTCATCATTGCCAGATTTTACTGATTTTCACTGGAAAATCCCTTATCTTTAAAAAAAAAGAAGCAGACAGGTTTAACATGATTTCCACCTGTATTGTATATCTTCACCTAAGGTAGTTTTCTCTCAGCAAAAACACACTGTTCACAACAGTTACAGTAAACAAGATCCCGTGGCGATGTTGACAGCTCATAACATGTTTCTGGTAACAGAAGGCGAGGAGAAAAATGGGCGGAAAATACAAATGAGCAGCTGCCTCAAAATATGTTAAAACAATTAATGGCTACACTGTGCTACAAAAGGTATTTTCAAAATCTGATTTCCATGTAGATGTCTGTGTTACAGATTCTTAAAAATCAAATTGTTACTGGTTTGTAATAATAAAAATAAAAATCAATACATTTCCAGACAAATATTTGAATGCAAATGAGTCATAAATGTATTGGACAGGAGATAATGTTTTTGTATTTATCTGAAAATGAAGACATCACATGCACATGCCATCACAGTATTTTTCACACATGTACATACAAATTCTTATAAAGACAGTGTATGTAGACATACGCACACATACATTACTGTAGGTGAACACAACCATTTCCTCTGCATATCTCTATCAAACTCTCTTTTTCTACCTGAATATACCTTCTCTGTTGGATTACGCTTTCTATAAGTGCAGCTTTTGTCTGTTGAAGCAGCAGCAGACAGAGACTGTCAGGGGAAAAGCCAAACTTCAATGAGAATGAATGCAATATGTGAAATCAGGTGTCTCATTGATCCATCAGGGCCTCAGAGCCTATTCAGCATCTCAATTTACCACCATCTCTCCTCACAAGACCACGTCAATGTCAGCCCCTCCCGTTTTCCTGTCTCTCTTCTCCTTCTCTACTCCCAAGCTGTTGCTCGCTCTTTGGATGTTCTCTTACTCACCCATTTGTCCACTAAATACAACTCTGCTGTCAATGGGTTGGATAGTTGAGAACATTTGATTCAGGCTAAAATAAACTTATTTAACATTATTTTTCAGAGGGCATATTCACAAACAATCAGAGAACTCTCAGAAAACTCCTAACTTAGCCTTACATCTCTTGCAAGGAGTACTAGCTTAGGAGTGATTTAGGAAGAAAAAAAATGTAATAATTCAAAAATGCAATGAAGGGAAAGCAACCTTTACCTTAGTGAGGCGAAAGAAATATGCACTCTTAATGGTAATGGACATACTGTAGAGTGGACAGGGAAATTGATAAAGATAGTATTTAGTTTCTACTACTTTAAAATGCTTTTTAATGTAGTGAACATCTCTTCTGAATAAACTGTAACCCAGTTCACATAAAGTTAACACGGAAGTGCCTTGGCCTTAGCAGAATGCAGGGACGCAGCGTGGTAGACGATTGTTTTCCTAGGATGGCGAAGTCATGACCTGACCTACGCTGCCTCTGATTTTTTTTACCCTATCCCTAGCCAATCTCACTCCTGGTGCCTTAACTGAACCAACCCAACAACTAACAAAGACAATGAGCACTAGCCAATTAGAGACAGAGGGGGGCTGGTTATGACTTCGCCATCCTAGGCAAAAAAAAGACGCATAGTAGGCAGGCTAGACAGCACAAGTAAAACGCTGGGTGACACTGTAGGGAAAGAGCCTGAAGCTGAACTGCAAAATGTAATAAATATACAGTAAAACAGTGAAAACATAACATTGTTAAATCAGATGGTAACAGCCTGTACTTTGTTAGAAGCTTGTCGATGTGTGTGTGTGAAGGAGACTCACTGAAACCTGCAGAGTGAAACAGAGGAACTCCTTAATTGGCGAATCGTGGTAAAAAATAAATAATTAAAGCTAACCAGTAGCCTACGTGAATGGGTCCTGAGCTAATACAGTTACCATTGAGTGATGAGCAGTGCAATTAGCCGACTGGTGTAGAGCTCAACTAAAGGAAAGCTTTTTGATAAAATAAGAAAAAATATATAAAAACGTAGAGTGTATAAATGCTTTACTGAACTAACTGAACTGTTTAATACTGAGGCAACAAGTTATGTTTTGTCGAGTATTTTATTTAATTGGTATAATGAATCTGATTTTAAAAATAGAACAGAAGACATAAGTGTCAAGTTTTTAATTAAAGTAGGCTAATATCTCTTTAATTAAAAAAAAAGTTGTGTTAAAAAATGTTCAGAAAAAATATAGTAGTTTAGTTTTATTCGATACATTTACTGAAAAGGTTATTTAAAATATGTTGATTGTGCAGTTTACTTTTTATGTGCAATATTTTTTTGAAGTGAAGGATAATGATTCCTGACATATTTGAAAGTCAGTTGATTAATGAACAATTCTGGCCATGTTTATGACTGCATGCCAGGCTGTTTGAATTGATCTGAAGCTGATGATGAGCCAACCCAGATGAGACCTCCAGATTCCCGGATTGAAGATCCTTCAATTGGAGATGCCAGAGGCAAAAAACTGCCAACCTAACCCCTCTTCTGCCATGATGGAAGGGTAAATATCATAAACTGAACAAAGCCAGCTCCACTGTTGCATTCAATTCCCAGCACTATTTGCTGAACCTCACATCCCAGACTGTGACTTTACTTTTGTTGACTTGATTTGGAAAAAAACACTTGCATCCTTCACTCTTCTACAAACGCATTCACTGTGCCTGTGAAAAGACTGAGTCACAACCATCATTGGTTTAAATGAGTAGACTCAGTGTTCATAATATTGTGTCTTGGTTATGCTGATTTTCTTATTGCTGATGCAATGAATAACAAACTACTGTAAGGCTGTATTATATTGAAGTGGGTATTGTTTTTTGATATTGTCACCAACCTAAAGTTGGATCCGATATTGAGAATTAAAATTTGCCTATGTCAGGGTGCATCCAGTCAGACATAAGAATAGCTGAAAGGAACTCAGTGGTTCAAACACAGGGAAAAAGTGACAAAAGAAATAAATTGTTTCTGAATTGAAACTGAGGTGTCTTTGTGGAATTGAACCATATACTGAACCTAAGGTTATTTCATTTATTTTCTTGGTTTTCCAAAAATAAAAAGGTACCAGTCATTGAATATTGCAAATAGCCATTTCTGCTTACTGTTTGAGTCTAATATCCTCAGATTCTGGTCCTGTGCACTTGTAATCTTTTTGTAACTAGTTATTAATTTACTGTATCATCTCTCCTACCAGATGTGTTTGGAGCCATGTGCTACACATGCTTTAAAAAATAGCCTATGAAATGTTTTAAAACACATGCATACTTTCACAGTAGCCTCTTTACATGCTGTTAGTTTTTTACTTTTGTTGATTTGCTTACGTTTATTTACCATGCTGGTCGTTTTAGCTCTTAATCTATTTGATGTTAACGGGAGAAAATGGCTTGACTTTTATCAGTTTATGTGAATACTGTTCAGTCTATACAAGTAGCAGCATTAGTTAGCATGTTGAGTAGCATCTTTTTTTCCCAGCTGTCAGCAAATTCAATATTTGTCCAGTTGACAAATATCTCAGTGTTGTGATCACTTTCATTTCTGGCAATATGGGAGATGTGATCATATCTCTAATGAGATCGACCACAAACATTATCCCTGCACAATCTAATCTGTAGCGTTTCATTAATTTACTGTCATTCATCGTTTGGAGAATATTTCTCCTACCTCTTTGTCTTTCTTTCATTTTCTCCTCTGTTTAACAAACTCTTAAGCCTCTTAAAAGACCTCCTCCCTACTCCTAACTGAGTTCTCTTAAGAGCTAAGATGCTTCGTGAATAACTTTTAACTTTACCTGGATCTAGTCTTAGCTGTAAGGGGAAATTCTTAGAATTTGTAAAAATTATCAGAATTCCGTCACTACTATATATATATGTATATGAATACGGCCCCAGGTTTCTGTTATTTAGTTTGTAAGAGACAGGTGGTTAAAAATTGAGAAATGCAGTCTGTAGAGTCCTAAAGCAGCTGTGGATCACTAGTGAGGTAGTCTTTCACCCCTGATGTGTGTGTGTCTTTTAGTGAGTCAATATGAGTTGAAAACTGGCATTGTGAGGACATTTATGGGTTGTGAGGACATTGAGACATCTTAGCTAGTCCTAACAACTAACAAGAAGGGCAATTTTATGGTTAAAAATAGGTTTGAAGGTTAAGGTTAGAATTGGGTTTAGGGTTAGGGTTGGGTTTAGGCATTTAGTTGTGGTGGTTAAGGTTAGTATAATGGGCTAGGGAATGCATTCTGTCAATGAGTGTCACAAGGATATAGAGACAAGTATGTGTGTGTGTGTGTGTGTGTGTGTGTGTGTGTGTGTGTGTGTGTGTGTGTGTGTGTGTGTGTGTGTGTGTGTGTGTGTGAGTGCGCACACAGGAAATTACATTTGCTTACACTGCACTGTAGGTCAATAACACTTCACTGCATGTAAATAATACATAGATTTATTGTCTGGTTGCTGCAACAGTGTAGCATGCTTGAGGGTTTTGTGTTTTTCTATATTACATTTATATGCTTGTCCAGCCTGTTCTTACTCCCAATTCATCACATACTGAAACTTGGTCAGGACCCTTTGGCATCACTTTGTGACATCCTGCCTATCCCTTTAGTGTAATTGTTCAACATGCACAGCAGTCTGATAGACTTCTATAGAACTCCCACAATGTCTGAAACAAGCAGTGTTTCAATTTAGTGGCCGCATCCCTCGAAGGACTCACTCTACGAAGGCGTGTCCTTCATAGACCGCGAAGGCCAAACCCAGCGTTGTTAAATGAGACGCTGTAAGGTGGTGTCTACGGAGGATTTCCTATTTGCATCACCAGCTGTTCCCACCAGAGGCAGTCATTTTAATTGTATTATTGTGGCAACCCATTCAGGTCCATTAGCACCACCACTGACTCCCTGCTGAACCAAAATATACATGAACACATTTTTTCTCAGGCCTAATATTTGTCAAATCTAATTCAAGACTTGTTAAAGACCTGCAGACATATTATTCCACTTCTTACTTTATTTATTTTTTTAATAGTTGTAATGGCCGCTGTAAATGAAATAAACAACGTATTTAATAATTACTTTGTTTTAATTCACTCATTCAATATCATTTATTTTTAAACTAATCTCTCAAATAGAGAGAAGAGCCTGTCCATTCTAGCTCTGCTCTGTTGTGCTCTAATCTCCTCTGCCTCTCTCTGCAATCTAATGTCTTTTTTCATGAGCTGAAGAAGCTTATCCTCTATCTGTTTCTCTTAAGTGGATCTGACGCAGAATGGACGTTCTGCAATTGGAACAGCTGCATACTTGCTGACAGCACCAGCTCAGCTCCATCACAACTACCTGACAGTAACGTTAATGTGCAAGAAAAACAAAAACAAACCAAAAACAAACCTTAACTCAAAGCTCACAAAACACTGTTTGCTTCCTGTTTTCAATCACAGCTTTTAACTGTGGTTTCGGGCAGTTCTTAGCCCTGAGTTGGAAAAGTTTTTATCCCAAACCATGATCTTTCCCTAACCCTTAAAAAAGTGTTTATTGTACCATAACTTAACCAAACCTTAAGAATAGTGTTGTCACACCGTAAAACAGAAGTGATGTGATGCCGCAAAATGACACTCAAGGGGCACCCAGTGCATTAAAAAATGATACCATGGGGTCTTGACCAAATTCAGTATTTGACGAGTGGGGAGTGATCTTGTGTTGGCTTGTCAGATATGAGTATGCACAAAAAAAGAGTGTTAACTGGTATTTTCCCTCAAGAAAAATACAGAATGAGACGAAGTCTGAGTAAATAGATAGATTAGTGTAACGGTTTGAGAAGCACTTGCTGTTTAACTTTGTAAACAAAGCATTTGCTAGCTTCACTGATTTGTAAAACTGTTCATTTTCTTAATTTTTTCTCTAATGGGTTTATATTTGTAAAATAAAACAACAAAACATTATAAGCCACGGTTCAATAAATTCAATTTCATGGGTATGTTTAGGACATTTCTCTTATTAAGGCTGTTCATGCTTATTTCACTTTCAGCATCTCTGTTGCTCAAAAAAGAAACAAATAATGGCCATAATCTTCTGATTGGTGTTGTGTTCATCTGCAGTACTGATCAGCTGTGGAATAAGGGACGTGAGACTGTTCACTTCAGCAGCTTGCATGTGACAGACGGCGCCAGACACGATCGAGCGCAGTGTAGTGTGGTTAATGTTTGTGTGTCTGTGTGGGCAACGCAATGTGAGTGTGTTATTGACAGCTGTCACCTTCTCCATGAGCTGGCGAAGCTGTCTGCTGCGTGGGTCGCGGTTACACATGTTCTGGGCTGGTGCAACCACGGTACAGATACACTTCCCATCTGCGTCCTGTGCCGAGCTGTAGATCTGCCAGCCCTCCTCCGGGCTTGGGTACAGAGCCTGCAAAAACATAGAGACATATCTTAAACCAAGCAAAGAAACTAGTTGCTTCTGTCTGCTGTAGCTGCTACCAAGCAGGCCTTTCAAAATGCATGAGGGCAGACAAGACATTTTATTCTGCCAACATGTATAAACAGTCATCTGAAATGTGTTCCACCCTTATAAACATTTCTGAACTAATAAATGTATCCAATTTTTGAAAGTGTTTGGAAGGGGAAAAAAAGACTCTTTAATACATTCCATATCGTGATTAGTTGTGCCCATTCTGTCACCAAAAGTTAGCTGCAAAGTCATAATTTCTCCATGGCATTCTCTCTCTCTCTCTCTTGCAACCTTGTCAAAAGTTACTCTTCCCCAAAGGCAATTAATGGCTATTGATCTCTCCAACTACTCGAAATCACTTCAGTCACAATCACAGCAGTCTAATTTTAGCATTAACTGGAGAGCAACAGAGAGAGATAGATAGATAGAGGAGAGAGAGAGAGAGAGAGAGAGAGAGAGAGAGAGAGAGAGAGAGATAGAGAGAGAGAGAGAGAGAGAGAGAGAGAGAGAGAGAGAGAGAGAGAGAGAGAGAGAGTGAGAGAGAGAGAGAAAGAAAAGGTAAAGTTTGACGGAGGTGATGTTCACAGCAGTAAAGACACCATAGGAGAGAGATGGAAGATAGACGAGTCAAGATAGAAGACAGAAGAGGTGAACTACACAGCAATGGTTGCAGATTAAGATAAGACAAGAACATGGTTGGATAATACACAAAGGGACGAAAAACACAACGGCATGACAGAGATAGAGTGAGAGCTTGATGGGGGATGGGGAAAGACAAACTGAAATTGGAGGCAAATGGGAATTTCAAAGAAAGAAGGAAGAAGGATGTATCAGGCCAGGCTGTGTGAAAGCAGAGCATCTAATAAGTTTGGACACAGAGAGGAAATGGAGCTGTTCGGGATCGATAATGCAGCCTGTTACCAGTGGAGGAGGGGTGAGACTGAAAGGATGGATGTCTGTCTCTGACTAATCCAATCAAAAGTAGTGCTGAGCGCTTGCAAACACACACACACAAACACACGTACACATGCAAAGGCCCGGGCCAAGAGATCTGTTCATTCACACTGCATCTACACACACTCAGCATATAAAGCAAAATGTAATGAGAGAAGGAGCAGCCATTTTAGTGATGAAATTAAAGACCTATCCGCATAAGTGGAAGGAAAAGGCTGGAAATACAATCTTGCGGCTCGGCTCTGTGCCGCTCTCCTGCCTCCATCTGAGCAATGCCGTACTGTGCTCTCGTCTCCTTAGGTCGGGGGATCAGATTAAAATGTCTTAGGGGACAGGGGGACTGTGTGATTGGAGTGTAAAGTAGCAACCACCCTGCGAGCCAATGTGCTCACTGTCACATCTTGTCACTCTTGCCAATCCCTTGGCCTTCCATCCTCTTTCTCCCTTTTCTCTTCTGCACTTACTGCCTTTCCCACTTTGTCCCTCACGCTCTCCGAAAGAGTGAATTTTAAATCCTACTTACTCTAAATGAATTGTGGCAAACAGACTAGAGTTATGCGAGTGGCCCTGAAATATGCTGTACTGTCAGCCATAACAATTATACCTTACATTATACATGCCATTATTTTCAAATTTTATTTGTGTCATTATATTCAGGGTAGGGGTGTGATGATACATGCAGATCACGAGACGAGACGAGACACGATATTGGGTTCACGAGATCGAGAGGAGACAAGATTTTTACACTATTTTTAAGAAAACTTCAATGAGGAAGTATGTGACTGGCCTGCAAAATAATGCAGGTGCATTTTGAAATGTTTTAACTAATCATCTTGTAATGAATGTCACTTCAGTTCTACTTTCTAAGTTTGAATTATCATACGCAGTATACAATATGCAAGCACTGTAAAAGGTTTCCCCATATAGATAGATATTTTATAGATAGATCATTTTGGTATTTATGGAAATAACAACCATAAATACCAAAATTATATGCAATCACATATACAAAAAAGTGAATTATAAAGAATAGAAACAATTCTAGTATATAAATATTAATATAAATGAAATAAAGAGTAAAATTATCACAAATTATAACACAAGCTAATTAAAAAAAACAGATATAAAAGTAAATTTCACAAATTCTATATCACCTAAATACACAAGTAGAACAACATATAAATTGTGTTATAATTTAGTAGTGTGACTCATTTTACTTTTTGCATCATTAGGCTACGATAGCTGCTCCTCCTACCTCAGGCTTTCAGTGTAGAGACCTGAGGTCCAGCATACTGCTGCTATCTCCTACTTCTTTGAGATCTTCTCAGCAGGTTGAAGCTGTAACAAGGTTAATGATCCACACGTGACATTATAAAAAGAAGACATGACGTGCAAATGAGCTGATCATCATGTTTTAATCTCGCGATTGTGGTACGAGATCTCGTCACACCCCTAATTCAGGGTATATTAAGTAGACTCATACAATTTTAAATGAGTACATCTAAATTTAATTAAATATATTCTATTCTAATTTTCTATACATACCATTACATGCATACATCGGTTAGCATATTTCAATATGACTGAATATCTACTATTCACATGAGTCATAGTTGAATTTACTGGCCCTCTAGCTGAAATATCATCCTATTATTTCTGATGTGGATGCATAGATTGCATAGATGCAATGGTTTGCACAGTTTTCTCAATCAGTCAGCACCTTTCTCATCATTAGACTTCCTTCTTTGAGGCAATCCAAGCATCAGAAGGCTGTTAGGTGGAGAGATGACAGAGGTCTACAGAGGCCAGAGTTATAGTTAAGGAAAGTGAAAAAGAGGCAGTCTCCACAGCAGAACCTCTTCCAATTTCTTTCAACTGTCTATTTCATTCTGCCGTTGCCTGGAGGGGGATTCTTTTTTCTTTTCTTTTTTTTTACCTCTATCTGCTTCTCTGCCTGCATCTCACTCAATGTCAGGATTTCTGATTTATTGTAGCATATGTGTGTGAGAGTGTGTGTGCTCATCTTGGTTTAAGTCCATGTAGTTCTATATAGATGCTGGTGTACATGCAAGAGCACGTACATGTGTATGCCTGTACATATAGTATTTACACAAATTCATACATGTTTTCATCATGCAGGCATTTCGATTTGCAGCAAACCCCTCAAGACTGTTTGGAAATCCCTGCAGCCGTAATGCATGATTCCCACTGAAGTGTAGGGGAGCATATGCAATAGCTGCCGATGTGTATAAGATAGTAGATCGTGCTGAGGCAACAGTAGGGCACACTGACTTCTCATTATAGTTGATATCCTGCGGTGTTAACAGGTGGAGGTTCGTTAGCCTCAAACTGCAGAATCCACTTAGGTTACTCAGACTGTGAGGGTATGTGCAGCCTCCTGCTCCCAATAAAAATACCTCATATTCATAAATGTGGGGGGCTGTCTGCCTATGCACCAGATATGCACTTTTGGCAAGGAAGGATTCTTTCGAATGGATGAAGAATTGTGCACCAATTTTTCCATATTGCTATCAACTTGAAAGGGAGCCGCAGTTGTTAACCTGACTTTTTTTATTTTATTTAATTTTTTACAATATCTAACATAGTGGGCAGTAATATGGAATACGTTCAGAGTTCAAGTAAGTATTACTGGAGAAACGTCAACTCCATTACCATAATGCTTTCTTGATTTTCCAACATGTTTAAACTCATGCTGTGCTCCTCATGTGGCTCTCCAAAGCCAAGGAGTTTTCACAGCAACACATCTTCTCTTCCCGTCATTAATATTTCATAAATGCTGGGCTGAAATTAAGAGCTTATTTGAATCAGTTTCAATTTCAATACCACCCACCTATCCATTCTGCGCTAACTTCCCATTCTCACAGCGGCAGCTGGGAGAACAGGAGGGAGGAGGTAATTCTTAAATGGAAATATCCCTATATGCTTTGTGCCTGAGCCACATGCAGGGAGATCTATATATCAGCGCTCATAAGCAACTGATCTCTCGGGGTGCAAGTTATATGTTTTATAGCACTGGCTTATTTTTGCAAATATGATTAAGTCCTGCTCTGCAGCGAGCAATGGGTCATTGACATTGGTTCATTTAACATAGTGTTCACACAGCCTATCAAATATCTCATTAATGTCGGAAAAAACGCTTCCTCAATTTCTAATGTTATTCAGATTTGCATTCAGGATATGCAAATGTTTGTATATTTGGCAGGACAGGCCACGGAGTATTATATAAGAGTAGTGATGACATGTAACACAACCTGTGCTATCATTGTCATGCTATCACTTGCTGCTAGCTGGGAGCACTTCAGGTCTAGGGGATAATCCTCTCCTCCCAGACACAGACAGTGGTTTCAGGAAAGAGAAGGCATTCAGCTCACTGTTCCAGAAATTCACCCATTAGAAGAGAGGGATGAAATAGAATATGTAAGTGCCAGAGTTGAAGCTGTCACAGTCATGGCTGCTATGCAAAAGCCCATTAAGGAGGTAGACAGCAGTAATGAGAACAACAGGAAACTGCATAGGGCAAAGGAGATGAAAAATCATTTGGGCTGACTCACAAAAATAAAAATAATTCTTTAAGATTTCTGGCTTGCTCCTTCTTTTTTACCACCCCAGGGTTCCCTCTGCTCCCGTGATATCATATCTGACCGCCTGGGACTCTGATAGCTGACCATCAGCTGCTGGCATTTCTTCCAAACACAACCTACCATCCTCTTTATAGAAAACCAATAACAGCAAGACTTACTGATAGACTGATAGGCAGAAAGGGAATAGTTGTGGTTTGGGGGAAGAGAGGTGTCTCTAATTTCCTTTAGCTTAGTTCAAATGCTGCCCATTTGCAATGCTGAATGACAACTTCAGATAAATCCCTGCTGAGAGAGGGGAAGAGGAGATGAGAGGTGTGGTCATTAATAAGCTAAAAAGTAGCAACGAATGCTGAATATTTCTCCTCTGTTTCCTGTACACTGCAGACAAAACAAATCACATTCCCCAGATAACCTATATACAATATGTAGTTTAAAGGCAAACTAACTAAGTTGTGCCATTACTTGAGCGCCTCTCTATGGTGCGAAGAAGCTCAGAACCCTTGTGTTGTTAATGATTAACAAAGTTCAGCAGGATTATCCAATTATACATTATAGCTGGCGGTATCACTGTCGAGAGTTGCAGGACAGACTTCCTCTGGCATTTCATTGGACTGAACCTGGAGCTGGCTGCTGTAAAGTCAGAGCTAAATGAGATCATAAATCTACAGCTCCCTACTTTATGAGCATGACGGGAAGTCTATTATAACTTTCATAAGCAGCAGGCAGACAGGGCAAACAGGCTGAGGCAGGCAAGGGGCCTGAGATATGGAGAGAGCTGACTGCCACACTGTGAACTCAGCTCGCCATCATATGTAAGAGAATGCAACACCACAGAGGATGGAAAGAGCATTTTGAGAATGTGGAAAACATCAAGGTGAGACAGTCAGGTTCAGGATAACAAAGTAGGAGGTGTAATCTATCTCTTTCTTCTATTTCCATCCCGTAACTACAATGCCAGCTTTGTTTATCCAAGTTCTACAGCTTCACTTTCTGTTTCCCTCTTTTCTCTCTCTCTCTCTCTGCAGAATAATGTTTACTGCCAGGCATTAACTTCTCTGAATGCTTTGCCCCAGCAAAGTAGAAACATCTGTTCCAGCTAACCACAGCTGGCAGGTCTATACTTTGGCCAAACAATCAGATCTAATTTTTCAAAATTGCTGGGTATTTCTGGAATTAAGCACACACAGATAAACAAGCAAATATGCACACCCACTCTTCAGATGATCACTCAGTGAATCCTCAATGCACAGACCAGCAGCTGGCCTTTAAAATAAAACTCAGTGAAGACTCCTAGTGAAATCCCTAGTCTCTCCTGCTCCCAAGGAAAATCGATTACCACAATCAGCGCAGCATGGTTACCAGTCAATAATATGACTCATAAACTCATCATGCTCCTCTCCCTGCTGCATCCTTTATCCTCCCTACTGCCTCTCACTCTCTCCCACTCCATCACTCTCATGACTGCCTCCTCTCCGGCGTGGTGTCCTGCCCGCTTTCCATCTGCAGCTCACTCGTTCCAATCCGGCTCACACTTGAATGACAGAGGGGGGTGGGCAAACGTGTCAAGCGTTTTTTGAAGTGGGGGGGGGGGGGGGGGGGGGGGGCTTTAGTTGGAGAACTCTTGGAGAATTCAGAGAGAATAACACTCACCGGTGAGCAGTGACAACTTTATACATTTTGAAGTAGGCTGCTAGCATCATGCCAGGTGCCCTGGTGGAAAGCATGTTGCATCGTCTCTGCTGTTAGACTTGTACACATCTTGCAGCTCTATCATGGCTGGTGCTAAATAGAGGAGGGAGGTGACAGTGGTAGGGTGGCTAGAGTGAGAAAAACACTACATAAACTGTTAGAAAACAGTCAGGGCTTCATTGGAGGAAAATATGGATTGTAGAAGCGTGTGAATGTAAAATTATCCGATTGCATTTGAAGGACAAAGCAATGAGTTGGGCTTAAGTTCAGCCACATGGAATTACACTCTCATATTGGCAAATAAACCATGTCAAAAGCTTGATTACTAATCCAACTATAGAGCCTTTAATCAGTACTGATTTGTACACAAGCTATCACATAATTAGTTCATGTATCAAAATAATTTAAAACTATATTACAAGATTGGCTTCACATTCACACAGTTTTGTATTTACCAGCCTGCAGAGGACACCTGACAGGGTCTAGACTCAAATACATTTGGGTGAAGGCAGCGTGATAAAAACATTAAAGTGAAGTACTCAAATAAAAATCTGCAGCAATGTTTAATCTTTATTCCATAGCCAAGAATCGATCTTTACAATCCACTTTACTGGACTGCACAGTGGATGTAATGAAGTTTACAGTCCCACACCCTGACAGACAGAGGCTGGGTGACCCCAATCAGATTCTGAGCTCTGGCTGCAATTTGTTGTTCCACGCTTCCTTTTGATGGTGAGAATATTTTTCTTCACTCTTCTGCCTCACAGCTTTCTTATTTAATATATCAAAGGCAGAGTCGACACACACATGCATGCGCGCACACACACGCATGCACACGCACACACACATTGCTATTCTGTCTGTTTTGCAGTATTCTGAGTATACAGCTACAGTATGTGAAGATTTACACTTGATGTATGTCCTTCCTATACATACAAGTGCTTGCATTTTACAGCGTTTATAAATAAGTTATTTTGCACTAGTGCTTCTTTAATCATACGTCGTAAGTCTTGGAAAACTTGTTTTCACGTGTGATGTCTCTATAGTTTTACGCCAATGACTTTTGCCCAATTTCTCATTCTTAATCTCAGTGACATTTAAAGACTGATCATGCAACCCTAAATCATACAGACAAT
Source organism: Scomber scombrus (assembly GCF_963691925.1). NCBI lineage: Eukaryota > Metazoa > Chordata > Actinopteri > Scombriformes > Scombridae > Scomber > Scomber scombrus. The sequence goes on from NC_084987.1 coordinate 11,100,722, forward strand.
GTGCATTGGATGGTTCAGAATTGACTCCAGCTAAATGCAGATAATATCAAAGTTGTTATATTTGGTGATTAACATTCAAAGCAAATTCAGCAGTCTCAGTCTGGTGAGTTTTCCTCTGCTAGGTTTGAGGTATTCTCTTTGAATTTAGCTTCAAGCATCATTAAAGACCACACTGGGTGGTATTCCACTTTATAAACAGCACTAAAATCTGACCCTTCCTGTATCCTTTGCCACACTGAGAATTATTCACTCATGTAATGGCCTACTTATATTACCGCCATCTGCTTGTAATACTGTAAAATGTGTTTGACTGAAACTTTCAACAACTATTTCAACATTTACCAGGAAGAATGTTGACAAATAATATAAACATACTCTTGGTATGACACCTGTGCTGACTTTTTCATATTACTTTATCTATTTGACACTGAAATTGTTTTCATGATATTTAATACATTGCACAGTGAAGCATTTGAGTATTTCATAAATTTTCAAACCATGTTTTACTTAACAGCCCCTTAGGTCACCTCAGAGATGTTAACTTTCCCAGCATGTATTGAAGACTAAAGGGGACTAAGCCTTTGCAATCAAAGCTTAAACCAAGAAACAGTTTTCCTGCCAATGATGTTATTGATTCTGTCAACATTTTCCCTGCAGTCCTACAAAATCAATTGTTTCAAATCAGTGTCTTTATACATACCAAGCTATAACTTAATAACTCTCTCACTTTTATTCATGCAAAATTATCTTACATCTTTTATTCCATTTATTTTCTCCCTGACATGTGTTTAAACACTGTTTTTGAAAAGTGCAATACATTATTTTTCTTCTATTTTTTAGATTGTATTTGTCTATCTATATTATTATGAATAAAAAAGAAAAGTGCAGTACAAACATTGTTTATTTATTAAAAAATGCATTTATTTTGATTATATGTAAGATTATTTATTTTGGATAGCTTATTTTGATTGGACCATAGCCTGACTCTTGCAATGTTAAGTGTTAGGGTCCCAGGGTCTCTTTTGCTCATTAAGAAACATGGTTTTGCACTATCCAGATGTGCACAAGCATCCAGGCAGTGTTGTGTTCGGTGCCATCGCAGCAAGTCTCATATATACTCATTCAGCTGTGTTCTCGGATCAGCTGGTTAGAAGACAGGCGCAGAAAGCAAGTGAAGCAGACTTTGAAAATAGCTCTAAGCTGGGAGAATGTGGGACGCAGCATGTATGGGTGCCAGTGTGGGGAGCAGCCATGCAATGGCCACTGGCATACTAGCACCAGAGTGTCACAAGACTGGAGTTAGAGTGTCTTTGATTAGAGCTCTAAACATTTTGTTAGTCCTGACTGTCAGATCATCGCAGGGAAATGTCTCATTAATAGTGATGGGACTTTGAGGAGAGGTTTTACATCAAAGTTTTATGCACTGCCATTGTTTATGAGGGGATAATATCCCTGTCTTAAAGCAAAGACAATTCCCTTCACAATAGACTTTTATACTGTAATAATTCCTGGCACCATTAAACTGGCTCATCAGTTTTGATGAAACTTTGATGGCATGAGTTTCAACAGCAGCATTCCTCCTCCACTGGATGTGAATGAGGGTTGCCTCAAAGAAATCATCCACTCATAACTATGTATAATTTCATCATATCCAATTATTTGAAATGCAAAATAAGACTTTGAGTCATGAGTGTTGATTAGAATGAGTTTACTGAAAAGAAACCTGGCAACATTCTTTATTCTTCTTGACCCTGAGCAGGATAATTGGGTATAGAAAATAAATAGATGGATTATGCAGGCCATACCCCCCAAGGGAATTTTGGGTGTTCAATGGGATTATAGAGTTTAAGGCTGTTAATAATTCAAATACACTGACATTGTTACAGAGATTAGATTATCATTTTACTTTGATGATGTACTCAAAATGACCCGCTGAGATATGCACACATTTTAGAAGAAATAAAGCACAGGCTTTTAGTTTAGGTGCTTGACATTTTCACAAAGGTAACACTGTGCTAAGATGCCTTTTTCTGCACAGAAAGGATTTCAACCCAACACATCACTGCAAAATTAAGGTGACATAGAGTGGTGGATTGATGTTTAAATGAACCATTATAAATTATAAAAAATCCTCTTCAAACAGATGGACCTTCACCCTTGAGACAAGAATGCCTAAACATACTCAGAATACATATTTAAACACACAAATATACACACGCACACACATCTTTCCAGATGGTCACAGCTCTCTTTGGACATTCAATTTCATTCCATTATTTTAACCAACCAGGGCATTTGCTTAATTTGTAAGGTGCAATAAAAACACACTCAGGATAAAGGCAAAGACAATCTAACCACTGATGAATCAGAAAGTGTCTAATTCATTCCTCAGTTTGATATTTCTCATTGTCACTGCCGCCTCCCATTAACACAATGAGACAGAAAGGCATATGCCACACAGAACTTTAACTGAAAGAGCTTTTTAATGACAAAACACTTCCAACAGCCTTTATACACCTACATGACTTGCCAGTGTGTTTTATTTTAGGAGAGGAGGGCTCAGAGGATTTAGAAACAGATTTACAAATAGAACAATGAGGGAATAAGACGTACTTGAAACTGTAGCATTGTCTCAACCTCCCTGTCTTCCCCATCACCTCTGAATCTGAGCACAATCCGTCCCACCCTGGAGGTGACTGACAGATGGGATCAGCCTGAACATCACTCAGAAAAGCTCCCTACCTCCCGTCACCCTGGCAAAAACATATGATTTACCACCGCCATCCACACTGCATCCGCTGCCTCTCACCATCACTCACAGTCACAAGCCCACAATTCAGCTTCATTACACTTAATGTGACTCTCACACCAACATGTATATCATTCACGCTTGGTTGAAACATTGCTCTCACATGCATGTCTACCTCCATAATCTCTCTCTTTTTACTACAACATAGCCCTTGAGACTCACGCAGTTCCACTCCCCCGCCTGAAACCTCTGTACTGTTTTTGTAGTTAAACATGTAATCACACACTCAATAACATGCCTCAATCTTCAAATTTCTTCACTTTCTCCCCATCCTCTGCTGTGTCACTCTCTTTCATCTGTCTCTCTGACTTTTTTACATTCAGCATGCACAAACAAATCCAGTGCACACACACTTGCAAAAAAGTCTTACGCACGCTGACAATCCTCTCGGAGGTGCCCCCTCTTGAGATTGTGGTCCCGTTGAGTCCCACCAGAGAGGGCAGAGTCTGAGACATCCAGTTGGTCACCATGGCCATGGTGCTGAGCACCGCCCCGATCTTTAGCATGGGAACGCTCATGTTTGCTTCCTGTGGGGCACCGGTGCAAATGGCCCAACGACCAACCCTACCCTGCCCTACCCTGCCCTGCCCTGGACCTCAGCTCCAGTCAACCCCAGTCTGCTCCAGACAGCCCACGCAGGGAACCAGCCAGTCAGCTTCTGCCTCAGTCTGAGCAGCAGCAGCAGAGCCCCCAGAGTTGGTGAAGCACATTTACTAGACTCTCACACCACTGGCTCAGTCAAAGGGACAGCCAGAGACTGGTTAGAGGAAAGCAGCTCCAAATCCAGCAGCATCACGCTGGAATCTTCCCTCTAAGAGTGACTGCCTCAGCCTCACCCCCTCCCTCTCTCTCTCTCTCCATCTCTCTCTCTCTCTCTCTCTCTCTCTCTCACTTTCCATTTCTCTTGCTTCCTCACTCGCCCCTTATCTCTCTCTCTCACTCTCTCTCTCTCTCGCTTCCTCTCTCTTCCTCAAGATGCAGAGCTGCGCATTGGCTGCCTCTCTGTCTCATCCCCTCCCAATCAGCCTCTGTTCTGCCAGCCCTGTTTTGCATGCATGTATCCATTCTTTTCCTTCCCTCTCTCTTTCTCTGACATTTGGCTGTTCTTTTATGACTCACATCTTGGTGTTTGTGCGTGCACACATTTTTGATGCGTGTAGATCAGAGAGAGACTGATTTCAGATGGCTGATTTGTGCTCTATGTTATGTGACGTGTGTGTGCCCAGGGCGTCCAAGGCACAGTAGACTCTCCTGCAGCATTGGCCTCACCACACTGTCCGTATTAGATGAAGTAGTAGATTAAGTTATGGAGGGGTGGGAGGTTAGATTTAAGGTTGGCCAGTGGCTCATGACAGGGAGACATGGGCAGGTGGTATTAATGTGGTAGAGATCGAGGTGCTCCTGCCCACGGCTGCCTCTGACAGCTCATTCGTCATTCTGCTTCATGACATCTCCTAAATCAGCCTGTAGCATGCAGATGCATACAGTGTCTTACAAACTACACTCTGCCTGAGTCATAACCATATCATCATATTCAGTTACACGCACTGTCATCCTGACAGTCACCACTAACAATGTGTGGCTGATGCTCTGAAATTAGTGCATGTGTAAAAGATGTAAATGAAATTTGAATTGACATTAATAATGAAATGGTGGTTTGGAGAATATTGCAGCTATCAATACAGTTTGGATGTAAAACTGATATATAAAGCCTGCTATACAAGCTTTTCTTGAATAAGGGGGATTACTGTTACTTTTCAGGTAGTATAGTTTCACCATTGTTGTGTTGCATAATCCAAATGCTTTAGCTTTCAGCACAATCATGCTTGTGTTAGATATCATACAATTTGCTTCGCTGCCTGTCTTGGTGTCATCTCACCTGAGGGACTATGCCTCAAGTCTGATTTGTGCTTGATTCGGACGAGACCTCAGACGTGTTCTGAAGTTCAGATTGGCTCTATGGATATGGAGGGTGGGTGGGGGTATGGGGGTGGGGGTATGTATTTTGTCTTCAAATCATAGCTGTCTGAATGTGCCAGTCATTACTAAAAAGATGGGTCAGATGGAGTGAAGTATGAAGGGGTATGGAAATTGGAGGGTGTCTCAAATTTCTCCTTGAAGCACTTCTCTCAAAAATATCTGGCAAGATACCGGGCCTCTGGTAGTGTCATTTTACACCCTAAACAGTCATGCATAATGACAGAATGGCTTGCTCAGAAAAAACGGCCAGGTCATCTCCCTTTCTTGCCTGCATCCTGGTCTGCTGACTTATTCATTTTGTCAGCCTTGGATGGGCTCCCCTCCCCACCCAGTCACATTGTGTGAGTGATATGGTCTCCTCTGTGTGGGTTGTTCGGTGAAGTGATATGAGGAGAGACAGCTTTCTGAGCCCCATCCAAAAAATGTCAGCCCTCCTCAGCTCACCTACTGGCTCCAACATCAGTCTTGCCTCTGTGAGGTCTTCCATTTTTGCAGCAATACTGCCCCCATGTGGTTACCAGTAGAATTGCACTTAATAAACAGTCTTGCACTCAGCCAGTGCCTGTCATTGTTGTTGTGCAAGATTGAACCTGGTGACTGTTAGTTGTCACTTTGTGGGTGTGTGTCAAGGAGATGTAAGGGGGCATATGGCAGCATTGTTTAGAGTCGCACTAACAGAGGTTTTAGTGAGGGGGAAAAGATATTCTTTGCAGGGTAGCATACACACAGGCACGCACGCACGCACGCACGCACGCACACACACACACACACACACACACACACACACACACACACACACACACAAACACACACACACACACACACACACACACACACACACACAAACACACACACACACACACACACACACACACACACACACACACACACACACACACACACACACATACTGCTGGTTTGTTAGTATAGCAATGCCAATGTCCAGGGGCATGATGGAAATAGACTGGTGCCAAGAGACTATCACAGATTACATATAATAAGTTATGACATTTGATTTGTTGTTTATCATCTAAATAATGAAATACTTTACACTGTCACTTTTACAAGCACTTTTAATTATTAAATCTAATGTATATGCAAATATGTATGGAGAAACTATATTAACATATTTTTGTGAATGCATGAGACTTTATATTTAGGGTTTTTTGCTTCCTAGGTTTGTGTAGGTGAGGAAAGCTGTAATTTGTAATGTGCCATACTAGTATTTCCTTTATGCACAGTCTAAAAAGAATGCAGTATCCATCATATTCACAGGGTGGCAGCAAAGGTTTAAACATGGATGTTGGCATTCTTTAACCTTGTATCTGTATTTCACCAAGCACCCATAATCAGCTCAATATGAAAATGATAGTAAAAGTAAGTGAGAAAAAGAAAATCCCCATCTTACATGATTTAACCAGTCACCCAGTGTATGACTGTTGCCACTGAGCTGGAAGTAAGCGGGACAATTTACTGATTGTAGAACAAGGAACTTATGGCTACAGCACATTTATCTCTTAGTTTTTCCTCTAGAAACTCCAATTTGTACAGTTTGTCTTCCGAGTAATTTGATACCGACCCAATTTGACACAATGCATTCTCGAGCCAAATTTTACCATTAGAACTACCTGTCTTACCCCAACCTTTACCTTAGTGGTAACCTACACCAAAGTCATTCTTAACCCTTATAGGGCCCTGAGTTCAATTCAGAACCAAACGATCAAAAAATAACTATTTTCAGACTACTGTCTTATCCTGATAATTAAATAAAAATGTGCATGATTCTGGTGCAACAATCATTGACATTCAGCAAGCATAAAGGTAGTCTCTGCTGTCATTTCATTTGACATGAAGAGTTAGAAGTTTCCACAGTCTAATAATGGCTATGACTGAATTACGAGTACCTGTAAAATTCCTACAATATTCTTGGTAGTAGTCAATATAAGTTTATAAAAGATAAGTTATTGTGACTTTAGCTTTAAAGCAAAACTCACAAAGAATTTTTTATGTCTGCAGATTATATCCACATCTAAACAATGTCTTGGTAACTATCATTCTACATCAAAGTCTGCCCATCAAATCTTTATTCTCTGTTCTTCTTCTTACACAATTCATTTCTCTCCCCCCCACCAGAGAGCACTGTGATGTTGTTATTCTGTGCCAATAACAAAACTCCTACATGTACAATAACTAAAACCATAAGAGCCACTATTAGGAAAATCAAATCTCCTGTCTCTCAGAGGTTTTCATTTGCACCCTTTATTCATTTTCAATACATCTTTTGATCACTGTCTGTGATTAATGTATGTTGTATGTATGTATTACATGATCAACGTAGAGTGCTCCTGAACTCTTTCAAACTTAACATTTTTCTCACAGAGTTCAGGTCAGATGCCATCTTTTGTAGAGTGATGGACCAAATAAAGGAGGGAAATAATGAGTGTGATTAGGACAATCTGCCACACCTCAAAGAATTCCAGGCTCTGCCAATCAACTGTCTAATCATATAGTCTGTTGGCAGAACAAGCTTTCATTAAATATTAGCTAGAGAGGAAGTCGGGCATTTAACCTGTATTAATTTAATCCTTTTTGATTAATTTTCACAGCCATTCCTCATAATTTCCACCCTAATAATTGGCCAGCCTCATTTTCTCTGCTACTCTGCTGTGTCATTATCTCCAATTCTCTGTCGCTCTCTTTTGTTCTCCTTTTCTGTGAATTTTATTTAGCCTTTAACTTCTCTCCTTGCCTCTCTCTCCCTGTTGTTTCACTAGGCCCCTCTGGCAATGAGAAAATTGGCATCATATCATGTGTTTCTCCTTTACCCTGCATGTGTCTTAGCTTCAACTATTTCTATCCTGAGCTCATACACTCTAACTGTCTTATTGCATGCTTGGACTCACATTTGCCCTGCATACTGTAGATACAATATTGTGGAAAATCTCTATGTGCAGCTTTTTGGTGCATGCACATGAACATACAAACATGGCCTGTGCTTTATCCTAAACATAAAAAAAAATCCACTTTGCACTAGCCTGTAGGCGAGCTCTATAAAGGGCATTTTTAATCAGTTCAAATGGCAAAAATGCCCACCAACTGCAGAAATGGCAGCATTTGTGCACACCCATGGATGGCAGTAGAGCACTACAAAGCCCTGAGGCCATAAAGACAAGCTCTGGGTGAGATAACAATTCTGGGGAACAGAAAGCACCAAACACTAGCCACATTCTCAAAAAGCACAAACACACAGCCAGCAATAGATTTACAGCTGAAATACAGGACCAAATTACACCTCAGCTAATTACAAAGACCTCCTTCATAATGATGCAGAGCTGTTATGACTGAGGCAGCGAGGCCGCAAACAAACCAAGCCCCCGTCTGAGCTCTAAAGCTGGAGTCATCTGGCTTTAAGAATACTGGCTATTTTTCTGAGTCATAATTCATTAATTAGATGATGGACATGAAGGCCCACTGCCTTCTAAATATATCAAGATCAAAATCATCTTAAACAAGTGTGACCTCATCACCATGGCAACTATTTAAATGGCATAAATAGGCTGTAGCCCAGGGTTCAGGCAGGCAGACGCATTGGTGTGCTTTCAACATGGAGTGTTTAATCTATTAACGGCTCCTGTGGGCCTTTGATTAAGGAAACTCATCTGGGCTTTTCCATTTTATACTAGAGACTCACACCACTGTAGAACTACACACGTGCATCAACCCCAGCACACATGAAGTACAGAGTTGAATATCGAGTTGAATATGTTTAATAATTCAAGCAGTGAGCATTACACACAAATGCATTGCGACAACAGTCTCACTCCATTTGTGGACACCAAGGAGGTGATTGACAGTATATGAATCATGACGTGGCATGATATATGTGGATTGCATTAAGACCTGGAGACATACATGGGAGTGTAACCTTGCATGCATCAGCACAATTTTACAAGATTAGGCACCAGAATCACCTATGATCATGTATGACACTAAGACCTATGTGTGTGTTTGCATATGCGTGCTTATGTAGTAATATGTGTCCATTTCTGTGTGAATGTTTATAGATGCATGCATTAATGTGTTTGTGTGTTTCAATGGTTCACCATATTTGTGTCCACTTGCGTGAGCAACACTTTCTCTCCGCTGAGCTGTGAAATGTCTACAATATTCTCTAATGGTGGCTGCCACAGTGTTGTGTGAGGGACCCGTTGGAGCTGTGACTTGCACGTGATATACAGGGCCTTGGTCGCTATTGTATGAAACAAAAGTAAGGAACAAAACAGAGTCAATGCCCAAATCTCAGCCCAATAGAGCTTAACTATAATAATGGCTGTTAACGGTGAGAATCGGTCCCTGTAGTGAGAACACGTGAGAAAGAAAATCAATATAGTAAGTGTGTCTGCCTCACTGTATTGACTGTAACACACCCGCAATGCCCTGTGGTGAGTCTATCCATTGTCTTTACAGTGTAGCCTGTAGAGCCCATTTATCAACCCACACTGAAGACAAGGAAATACATTCATAATATATCATGAAGCAAGACTGCAGATCTGAGACCAAGAGTCAGACCAGGACTCTTGCCTTGATGTCTTCAGTCGGTCTCAAAAAGCTATATAAGTAATTGCTTTTACAACAGAATAAACACTTTATTGTTTGTATTTGTAGGACATTCTTTATCTGCTTGTATTGAGATTTTTCATCAATATCCTCAGCCTGAGTGAAACCTTCAACTCGAGACAATATTGCAGCATTACACAAAAGGAGAAATTGTATATTTTGAATAATTTTATATTCTTTTTCCTGAATTCTAACAGCCACCCAATCTGCCTTTTTAATGACCCACCAGAGGGACTGATACATTTTAAGGGGCTAAATTGCAATGATATTTACATTGCCAAGTTTTATTTGAAAAATTAAATACGGTGTATTTGAGCAATCCTAGTTCAGTGAACTTGTTCTTAGAGGCTTCATGAATATATTGCTGGAACATGCATTCACATTTTATTCATAGAAGAATTGATTGCTCCTGATTGCTCCCTTGATTACAATCTCAACATTTCATGGGGGCTTATACATTATTATTTGTAGGGTATTTGGTATGAATGAATGGTATATGGTTGAGAACCAGATAGCTCAATCAGGAACAAGCAGGGCACCACATTTTGCTTGAGGCTTGCTAAAGAAAAGCCTTGATCAAAGCAATAGTCAAGAGCGACATGCAGCAATCAGCTGCCATGTATTCTGCAGCACAGCATGGCTCTATCCACTGTTCTGCATTTACTCATGCCAACAGTACCAGCTGAATACGACTCAGTGCAGCACTTCCTGTGGCAAATGTGCCCAGTTGAATTGCCCACACACACACACACGGAGGCACTGGCGCACACATACATGCACACAGATACACACTCACACACACAATTACTATGATCATTTCCTTGCTCATCCAGCCAGCATGACCTGATTACCAATGTCCCACAAAACCCACCCACCATTTTCTGGATCCAATAGTAGGAAGCCACTGCCACATCCTGACCTTTTCTCCCATCCAGCTAATCAAACATTCTCTCTGTTTCGTAGGGAAAGCTATTCCTGTAAATGGATTAATTACTGACAGAAAATTGGGAGTCTTCAGCCCGGCAATAAGGCAGTTGAGGCTCAAAGAAAGCCTTCTAATTGAGACTGCCCCGCATGGCCACTAGTCTCTACAAAAAGACCTTCACTTAACCTGCAGTGTTTGCCTTGTCACTATCACCCAGAATAATTGAGTTTTTGTTCATCCAGATAGTAACTTCTCATGCAGTGAGTCCTGGAAACTCAGTTTTATACAACTGATGAAACATTTCTATTTTGGCTAGCTAATACTCAGTGTTCTATATTAGGCTTCAATATAGATTAATACTGTTGCTACTGAGAGTGTTTAAAAATCTGCATCTGCTGCTGCATTCGATTCTATTGTCTTATTACTGTACAGGCAAAGTGCTTTGTTTCCTTAATGATGCATTCATCTGTATCCGAAGAAGAGCTGAGAGCTGATCTCAGATGCCATGCACCTAGTGTCTTGTTAGATGTTTGAAGAGACAGCCAATGGACAAAGTGTCTGCATTTTCTCATTTGGTCTCTGTCTGACTCATTGTTTACAAATGTCACCCACTCACAGAGTGAAGGTATCACCATGATTACCCTATCACTGTGGTAGGTCACACAAGAGGAAAATAAGCCAATGAACCACTAAATAGATAGACAAAGAGGTTATAGAAGAGACCGTGGTGCTTAGAAGAGGCAGAAAGAGAGAGACAGAAAGAAACCAAAAAAAGAGAGAAAAGGATTGGTGATGCATTTGAAACTCCCCGAGGTGATGAATTTACATCTTGTCTGTTTTCTGCCACGTCTGCAACAGTGAAACTAACAGGACCAGAGATGAGTGGTAAAATCCTACAAATTACAGTCTGGATGACAGAGTTTGCTGCAGCCAATTGTGAAAAAACAAACATTGTAATGCTCTGTGCTCGGACATGGTCAGAAGCAAACAATGACCAGAGCCCATCAGCTATGTACTGTATATTAGTAATGAAGGGACAGAACCAGCCTGCAGTCTAGTGTCCAGCTTCTTTGTTGGATCTCACGCTGAAGCTTCCATTTGTATCCTCTGTCTTCAGGTCATTAATGCTCAGAGAAGCTGTAACATTTAATTAGGGAGACATTATTAGTACAACACAGGCACACTGTGCAGTCGAGAGAAATCCCAAAACAGCCCCTAACTGAATATTATATTTACAGCCACATGGAGTTATGGGCAAAAATGGTTAGGAGAAACTTGTAGATAAACAAATTAGCTTGTCACTGTGTGCTTTTATGGAGTGTGCCTGGCTAGTGGGAACAGTAGAACAGATTATTAGTATAAGTAAACAGTCTTGTGTTAGCCTGTGCTTCTAGTATGCTCCCACAACACCCTGCCAATGATTCCGGCCATGTAATCGGCAAAGTCTCGGCTGCATTGTCAGAACGAGGAGCTACTGATCCATTCAGTGATTACACAGAGAAACAGACAGGAAAATATCAACAAACTGGAGAAAATGAGTATACAGAGCAGAAATGAGGGGGCTGTACGTTGAATATTATAAATGGGTAATATTCTGTGGAGTTAGTCGAGTGTGAGATGAGAAGAATTATGAGTGGGAAGGTGTTGGCAGGAGGAAGTTGAAGAGAAAGGCCCTAATGGAAAAGAGTAGGCATTGAGTTTGATGCTTCACCACATGGGGTTGCAATGGATCATCGGGCTGAATCTTTCAACTATGGATGCAATATTCAGCAGGTAAAAGGCAATAAACTGTATGGTAAATGTCTCAATCCATCATTCGTTCCAATACAATTTCACTGTACGGTGTATGTTCTTGGACATGCAGGCATCTTTTTGGTGTTGTTTTTTTAAACAAACAAACAAACAAACAAACAAACAAAGCGAAGCAGCGTCTCTGTCTGTGTCTCTGGCTGCCGGATTCCAGTTTCAGGATGTTGTGCAGCAGGCTCTTGACTCTGAACACGATGCAGGACCAAGGTGCTTAATGATAATATTTGTGAGTGCAGCCTGGGCGATATGATATCAGAAAGGCCATCCCATGCATTAATATTCCATTTGGCACAATGGGGGAATGGGAAATTATTTTTCCCTTAAGGAGGCACTTCCTTTGCTAATCATAACACAAATGTTTTCATATGCTGTCTGTCTTTAAGACATTGCAGTCTGCTACTCCACTGCTCATTACTCCTGGGGCGTATCATTGTTGACTATTGCCTGATTGCTTTGGGTGAAATGGAGAAGAATGCATTAACATTAAGATCCAACCTCTAAGCATGGAAGTTTAGAATGACAGAAAGACAGAAATACCCTTTAATAATGAGCTTGAGAGGGTAACACATTCCGGGGACATTCCTGCCACCCACAGATTAAATCACAAATTTAAATTTTAATGACACCCATGCAAGGGCCAACCTCTGCACAACAACTGTGGTCATGTTAATTTGAAAGGAAAGGCTTATGTAGGAGGACTCTCCACTCTTAATAATTTTCAAAGTCCCTCTTTTTTAATGTTCTTCTTTTAGCTTAGTTTCTGATTGAACATATCATCTCCGTAAACTTGTTTCACAATGTAAATGCACTTTAAAAATGATCTCTTAATATGTACAGGTAGAGATCAGATGCAGCTTAAGCTCGGCCTCACTGTTAACATTTAATGGTCTTGTTCTGAGCTGTTTGGATAATATCAATACAGATTTAAGCATGGCAGCTGCAGATATTGATCCAGAATATACCTAGTCGAAAAATGTGCCTGACAAGCGCGAAGTACTTCTCTCTGAAGATCCCTGCAGCTCACTGCATGCTGTTATACTCTCACTGAGCAGAGTAAGAGATGAGAGCTGGGCCTGAGAGGGCCAGTAGCCCGAGGCACTAAGGCTTAAAGAGAGAGACCTCTCCTGAATACCTATTCATCACATCACCATTAGTGTGGCTGAAGCACTCAGCTCTGCTGCTCAAAAATATAACGAGGATAGCTGCATAATATCCCATAGCATACTAAGACATGATGGCACTATCGCCTGATAAACAGCTAAGCCAAGTCTTCAACCTGCTTGTTTTTCACCTTGTGGTGCGGCAAGATGCAGACATATAAATCTTGCAACAAATGCACAAGCACATAATCTCAATAGTAGATAAACAAGTGCACACTGCAATCATTGTGAGAACAGGTTTTTATCAGAGCATGACGTTTCTTTTTTCCCCTCCCACAGAAATGCCACTCTACATCATTTTCTTCTCTCATCTTGTCTGTCAACACTTCATCCTTTCTTCCTGCTTCTTCCTGTGTCTCTCTCGCGCGAGCGACAAGATGCACATGCCATTGTTTTGTCATGGTTGCGGCCGTATTGATTAAGCAATGTGAAGCTAATTAAAGACAATCTGCAAGGAGTGTCAGTGCCAGTGAGGGGAATAAAATCATGGTGATAGAGCGATAGGCCTCTAATTATTATTCTCCTTTTGGTTAGGATGGGGGAGATAATAACCCTGCAGGCACATTCAGAAGGCACTCTATCTGTCTATTTCTCCCTCTGTCCTTGCCCGCGATCTCCAATTTTCATTTCCAGCTCCACTCTTTCTTTTCCGTTCTCTCTCTCTCTCTCTCTCTCTCTCTCTCTCTCTCTCTCTCTCTCTCTCTCTCTCTCTCTCTCTCTCTCTCTCTCTCTCTCTCTCTCTCTCTCTCTCTCTCTCTCTCTCTCTCTCTCTCTCTCACTCTCTCTCTTTCTCTCACCCTCTTCTCAGTCATGCTGCCCTGCTCAGCGACTCCACTGGGCACGTATTTTTTAAAACAGTACACATCCTTTCACTTTGTACTCTGACACTGCTCACCAACCCTGATCACCTTAGCATCTTAAGTTCACAGCATTTGTCTGCTGTGTGTGAGAGAGTGTGTTACTGAGTGCATGTTGTGTATGTACATTATATGTTGGTATTTATTTGCAATATACACACAGCTCAATACAACTCTTTTCTTATTTGTATTTTCTCCTACAGACATAGTTGCTTTCAGATAATTTAAATGCACAAATGTATAACCACTGCCAAAAGTATTACTAAGGGACTGGAGAGGCAAAATGATGCTTTCTTTAGACTATAAAGTAAATAAATGTTGTTCGTTGTGCAGGCTGTCTTTGTGTGTGAGGCTGCAGATTATTGAAAAGAGAAGGTGAAATATGGCACATACTGAGAACTCAGGGCAATCTCAAGGCTGCTGTCTTAAAAGCATGTTTTGCTTGTATACTCAGTAAATAATCAAAATGGCATAATGAGCAATGTATTTGTGGCATTGCCGAATATACAGGACTCCCTTTAAGAAAAGTTCCTTTCAACTAAATGTGATCCAAATCCAAGCCCTCTGATTTATGAAAATTGAATGCCAAAGTCAGGGTGTTACATCATTTGCGTCCAATTTTGCGTAATCGATCAAAGCTAGATCAAGTTTCTTTCAGTAAATGTCATCAGAGCTAAATATATAATTCCATTTGACTTTTTCTTTAATTTGATACATACTGAGTTCCCAATTAGCTGCATAAATGTAAGTCAGTCTCTCTAGTTCTGACTTCTACTTCCAGATGTTGTGTTAACATCCAGTATTACACACCACTGTGTCTGTGTGTGTTTTGTAGACTTGGAGAAATCCCAGGGGTTTAGAATCAGGCAGCATAATGTAATGTAAACTGGTGTTCCTTCCACTGGAGCATCTTGTTATCTCCCCTCTCCTACATGTAGTGTCTCTATCAAAGGACCTCTCTACCTTCCTCACCGTGGGGCTGCAGAGAGCAGCTATGCCAGCCTGCTTGATATGCAGCACAGTCTGGTGGCTGCTGGGCTCCCACGCCTGCCTGACTGGAGCCTTTAAGCCTTGGCGCAGTCAGAGAGAACCTCCCTCATCAATGGCCCTACTGAGTGGCTGTGACAGTGCCACGCGGAAAACACATCGATTAAATGGTTTCTCTTGCCACCCGCTTCTGCCGCGCCGCATAGCACTCATCCTTCATTCCCCAAAATGAAAGCTCTGCAATTGAGTTAGCTTTCAACATGGGAGGCAATGATGCCACGCTCGCACATAGTAGTGCGGAGAGGATTCTCTGGAAGAAAGGTAATAAGGATCATGTGAAATAGAAGGTTCAGGGAGTACAAAAGAAGATAAAAGATAGAAAGAGATAGTCAAAAGGAAAGAGGCATAGTACACTCTGAGGAGTTCAAGCAAGATTTACTATCTGAATTTTTTTTTTATCATACCAATTACTACTACAACTCTCAACTTCATAACATGAATGTGAGCACTATGCGTATTAACCAGGGCTTTCGAAGAGAAAACTATGCCGTGCAAAATCTTAGACAGAAAGAATTTGAAAGAATGACACTTTCTAAAGGAAACACGATTTCCCGTGGGTGTGGTATGTTGCCCAACCATGTGATCGAGCAGGTGGAGGCAGAATCTGTGTCTGTTGTTCGAGAAATGCATAACACTCTCTGATACGGGATGTGTGTCTTCCGATAAAAGCGAAGAGATGTGAAGAGCACCGTTCACGTAGCAGCTTGCCCAATCTGCTTGTCTTATGAAAGCTTTTGTATCAGAGCAGGAAGAGGAGCTTTAGGCGCAACAGCCATATTTATATTCCAATCTTCTACACAGAAACCCACATTGCCAGCCTCATAAAAGATTCATCGAGCAGGGGAAAGCAAGGTCGTACAGAAAACTGGTCAGGAGGTGCCTACTGCAATGCAAAAAAGAGCAGACGGACGCAAAAACAAAACAACATTAGGTGAGTCCCACAGTGGCAGTTACTAGGGTTACATGTGTTATAAATCGTATTAATGTTGGCAATGTGTCCAGCACTGACCAAGCATGTCCCTGCTTTAATTGGCATCTGTCACTCATACTATACCCAACGACTGCCAGAGTAGACTCAGCCATGTTTGTTGATATCAATTCCATGCCTTATTTGTCTTTTTGTGTTTTGTGGATCCCATTGCTGAAATGTTTGTGAACTAAAGAGCAAAGGGGAGAGAAAAAGAAAGACAAAGAGAATGTGTGTGTGTGTGTGTGTGTGTGTGTGTGTGTGTGTGTGTGTGTGTGTGTGTGTGTGTGTGTGTGTGTGTGTGTGTGTGTGTGTGTGTGTGTGTGTGTGTGTGTGTGTGTGTGTGTGTGTGTGTGTGTGTGCCTGCTTGTGTCTGTGCCTGTTCTGGGTGTTGTCAGAGAAATGTCACTCTTGCTTAGAGTCACAGACATAAACCTCTGGGAGTCCTGCACCCTCCAGCACACTCACACAGAAGGAAAGAGAGAAAGTGGGGGAGAGAATGCGATATAGGAATGATATCCATCCCACCAGTAAAGCTGATCCGTCCATACATTGTTGACAGTAAGCATACACATAACATCCTATACATTATATGAGCACACTGAATATTTTGAAAAATGAGTTGTGCATTAGTCAGTCATTGTGAAATTTTCTAGAAGCAAGGATAACGGTCAAAAGGGGACACGTGTAAATCGACTTTTCTTTCCACCTGCAGGCAAGAAAAGTAATCAGTCCCTGAGTGTACAGCCGGCTGCTGGTTAGCAACCGGGTTAACCACATATAAATAAGAAGGGTCTAACAACTATATTAAGTACTCAGTCCCAAAGACCTTTATAATGAGGATAACAAGCTGCCCTAGAGTCAGCCAGCTCAGCCCATTAGAATGATACTGGTCATTTTAGGGCAGCAGGCCTCTGGGTTTTTCCAAGGAGACAGAAAACAGCATCAGAGGTCATTTTGAGCCCACACAGCCCTAGAGGATAAGTAGTGGTCAGTCTGCTGTTCAGAATAAGTAAGTAGTCATTTAAAAAATTGACTAAATGTCAAGGATACCAGGACTTTCCAATTTGAAGCAAAGGTGTCCCTTGTCTTCAAAATAGCTCAAAATGAGCACCAACCACCAACCAAATGCAGGTAAAATATGCAAGTGGCAGGTAGACTTGTTTCATTCACTAGACATAAAAACAGTGGTGATCTATCGAGGGTAGGGTCAAATTTTAACACTCTCTGGCCATTTGGCCAATGGACAAAAAAGTTCATTTTGAACCCTGTTTTGAAATATCTGCAAAATACTCACATGTCCAACAAATTTGTTGGCAGTTAATCAGCCTAGCCCTGTATGATGTTAGAGCTTAAAAATGAGAAAACAAACAACAGCAAACATGAAAGGGATTTGGTTTGTCTGTAGGAGTGTCAGTCAGTGCCAGAAAGGGATGCTATGAAAATCTGACTCTTGCACCAGTAAAATGTAATGTCTGCAGGGTTTATTGTGTGTTGGTTATGCTGTATGAAGTTAAGAACACAGTTTTGTGTTTTGTTTTATCTCAAGTCAGGAAGGTCATGAGCGCTGCATATGACAAGTACAGAAAAGGGCATTCCAGCTGGAAAGGTAAGGCCATGCTGGACACACCTTCTCAACCTCAGGGGGCCAACCATGACAGGGACACAGTGTTACTCTGAGCGTCGAGCCACTGACCTCACATGCTTCTCTACCCAGCTTTCCATCTGTTAACCAATTACCACGCAGACTGCTGCATGCTTTAGTGCCTCATCCAGGGCACTGCAGTAGTAAAATCAGTCACCCATTTCACTGTGGGCCACACCGCGAAAACAGCTCTCAACCATCCACACACACTAATATCACCCCTGTATGAGTCATGGACAGACCACATTTAGAAAACTGACCCAGAAACAGGTACATCATCAAAAACCAAAGCACTCACACTGGCACACAAACGTCCCTGTCCATTAAAAAACACATACTGACCACCACTTACTGTATCTACCACCCACACATTATAGTACTTAGGAGGACATTGTATTTACTTGTTCTAACTCTAAACCATAATCACTGTGTCTAATGCTTAGACTTGTCACTCGTAAATAGAATTTTTAGATTTTAACCTGAAAACAACCATCTGAGGACTGAATCATTCCCCACAATGTCCACACAATGTGATTGCATGTACATATTTTTGTCCCAACAATCTGATGAATACATATCACACACACATACACACACACACACACACACACACACTCTCACACACTCACACACATACACACCTCTGATGATCAAGCGGCAGGCTACATGAAAGCACATCAAACATTAAGATGAGCAAGTGAAGAGCAGACAGGACAAAGGCTCAATAGCTCTCTGCACCACGGCCTCCTTTCTTAAGCAGTATTACTTTTATGAAACAAATCTCTTTACAGTGGTAAAGTTCTGACTCACACAAAGTAGTATCATTAGCGTGTGCTGATTCAAGCTCTACCCTAATCAGTCATGACACAAGCACATACTATTCAATCTCTTCGAGCAGCACAAAATCAAACATGATGCATCCTCATTATCTGTGGCTGATTGTGAAGCACAGCAGCACATTTGTATATTAATAGGGAGTGCATGAAGGTAGATGCAGGCATAGTGGCTAATCTAACCCTACCTACTCACTCACTCACCCACGTAGTGCTAGACATGATTGTTACTGACAGACAGGCACAACACAGAAATTGGGTTATGTGGGTTATCTTACTTATGTCTGAACAGAGCAAGAAACACATGCAAATTAAACTAAGCTTACACATTTAATAGGAAAATGTGGCTCATATTATAGCTATTACACTTAAGAAATGTCGACACTATGAGAAAATTAAGGCTATGCTAATTACATAATATGTTAAATTCTCGCGCTTGATTTCAAGTTGTGTCTAAATGTTGCAGCTTGACCCTCTAATTATATTGGCTTGTGTTGTAATGCAATGTTAGCAAAGCAGGCAAGCACTGGACTTGTAATAGCAAAGCAAGGTGATTTTAACGGTTGAGTGTGTGTCTTTGCCTCTCACTGGCAGATTTACACCCCATGCTCCTGCAGCTTTTCATCTGTTTAATTCTCTAGGCGGAGGTTATGCTGCTGCTTGGCAGAGCACACTCTGTCCAGCCTGCTATCTAGTGTCCTTACTCCTGGGAAACGTAGACAACTCTCACATCTCAGTTCCTCTCCAACTGTCATCTGTACTGTCTCACTCCTCAGGATTTACAAAAGCTTTTAACTGATAATAATGGCATAGGGAAGATAAAAAAAATAAGTAAGATTTGACTAGCTTCAACATTTTGGTAAGACTGCTGTATGATATGCTTTTGGCATGGAGACAAGGACAGAAATTTACCACAAGTGGCTCGATCACACTCATGTCTGGCAAGAGCTTTTGTTGTGATCATGCTGCTTTTCCCTCTTTGGACTACCACCAGGAAAAGAGATTTTTGGCCGAAGGGACTCTGCCAGGTCAGTGGACTTTTCAAAGCTGTCTGGATTGGGCAGAAGCCAATCCAGCTGTTTGCCCTGCCTGACTCTGATTGAGCTGAGGTCTGTCCTTGTTGTTCTCACATGTGGAGACTTTGTAGATAGTGTTAACATGGGGCCAGCTTAATGCTTTCCATCGCTTTGGTTGTTCATATGTGAAGTCAGACCTAATATATGTCAGACTTGTTAATAATTGACATGTAGCTAAAAAAAGTCCCTTCAGTAGTGCATTACCGTAGCTACTGTTTCATTTGTGTCATTAAAACCATCTTAATTCAGTGACATTTATATTGTAGCACCTAAATACTGGATAATTAGCTCAATATAAACAAGACAAATGTGTTTGTGCTAAACAATGTTTTAAACACTAGACACCGACTGGGTGTTGATTCTTGGTGAATCATCACACCAATCTAGAATGAGGAAACACAACTTAACAAGGTCCTAAATGGTAGTCTGTTCAAAGTGATTGTTTATTGTGATCCCTGGTAAGTGGAGAATCTAGTAAACTGCTGAAAAATCTAGCCAATTGCTTGAACTGGGTTCTGTCTCCTTCCTTGAGAATGACAACCAATTAGGTTTTCACCCTCAATGCGCTTGGTGTTTGAACAGAAAAACCCCAAAGGAAGTGCTCATTTCCATCACTCTCATCCATGCTAGTGTTGGAAGTCTTCGAGCCAAGACATCTTAAACCAATAACTGCATTCCTCTGGCACTACCTTGCCCCAGTGGGATCACAACATTTTTTTTTGCCTCTTAACCTGAATGTGAATTTTTCAAGTTCATGAAACAATCTTTATACCCAACTACTTAGGCAGAAATTGGGCACCAGCACAAAACTAAACAAAGCAGTCTTTTCCCCCCTTAAACACTATTACCTCAACTCTCAGGGATGCTCCAGCATGCTTTTAAAATAAACTAAAAAGTGTGACAAGAATATTAGTGGAAAATGTGGGTAGATCATTGTGTGATCTGCTGACATTACCCATTTCAAAATGTGACTTTGGTATTATCTAAAGTCTCTGTTAACAAGACTTTATATTTATTCATAAAGATTCAGGGCAAATCTGACCAACCAAATTTCAAGTTACATAATTTGTGATAAAAGGAATACTTCACTAACACTGATTTTTCCCCCCTGAAAACATGCAAGGTGCTCTTGTCGGTATTTACATATGCAGGCATAACTGTGAGCATGTATTCATTGTTTAAATGTTGGTTTCTTGTGGTCTTTATTTGTCTTTGTTTAAAAGGGACAAATTAGGATTTTGCTCATTTTCATTCATTCACCTAATGTTACTTGAAGATTTTAGTAGCTAAAATCTTCATTATAACATTCAAGCGTTGTTAGCGCTGCTAACAAGCTCTTCTTATGAAGTGAGGAATATGTTTCATTTGCATCAGTGGCCACTTAACATGACTCTGGTGAGGCCCCCTCGGCAGACTTCCGGAAAGCTGGCCAATCAGAACAGAGTGGGCTCATTGGGAGGAAGTTCTTAAAGAGATGGAGAGACAGAAGCTGAATTGAGGGGCTACGTAAAGGCTCAGTTTAAGATAAATAAAGAGGTTTTTTTTTTATTTTAAATCATACAAAGCCTCTCTAGTGGAGTCCCAGAATATGAATATAGAACTGGAAATGAGCACAATAGGTCCCCTTTAACAACTGATCATCTTATACTTAATGTGAGTTTCAGTCATCACATTCAATTTAGGTCTTAGTCTACATCCACGTAAACAGAACTTACATAATGTTGTGAGTTGGACTATATGTCGTGGCACAAAATTTACATTGTGATCAATACTAAGCTATTAATATTAAACAGACTAATAAAAAGGTGCTGACATTCTCAGAAAAATTGTTGCAATCGACATTACGCCAACATAGTATAATTTCTACCTCTTGAATGATGATGGTGCACATTGTGCAGTATGTTGTATATTAGGAAACTTTGTTCCAAAATATTATATTAAAAATGGTTTACACCCTGCAGAATGACTGTTGGAGGAAATTCATCTGAATATCCAGTACTTTTTAGAGGAGATAAGATGCCTTGCAGTTAAATCAATTTGATAATACTTTTACAGTCATAATTTATATTCTGGACAAATTGAATATATTTTGTAAGAAATATTTTAAAATAAATGTTGTGTTTTGAAAAGACTTTCAGATCATTTTAGGCTTTGAAGAGTTGGTGCACATCTCTCTCCTCCCCGTTTAATTGGAAGCCAACAAAGAATAACATGTATGCAGCACTGCATACAATAGTAGTGGTATATTTGTATAATGCTAGTACTTTATGCTTTACTTACGCACGCACACACACACACACACACACACACACACACACACACACACACACACACACACACACACACACACACACTTGGTGTGTCCTGTCATGCATGGCTTGATGTGCACACCATAACAAGACATCTGTGTCAAGGTCAAGCATGTGCCCATCTATATCAGTAGCACTAAGGACCCCTGGGCTTTATGGGTACTTAACAAACACATGCAGAGAACGAACAAGTGCATCTGTCTCATTAAAACCGTGTAAATATTTCATACAGGCCTGTGCTGAGACTGTGACTGAAAATATGTGGATATCTCAACTCCACTGATACAGTGTTACCCTCATTGCAGTAGATGCAAGAAGTCTTCAATTCTTTATGTTTGCGGTGTAATCTTGGTGGGATGAGTGGTGTCATATTTTCTCTCAGCCTTTTTTAATATTTAATGTAAACACTTAACAAATTGTTCCCTATGGCCAATTACAGTGTGAACCCTCTGAAGAGGGGAGGCGGTTGCAGCTATTGAGATATGATAGTAAGTCATCTACTACATTCAGTAGTCACATTTACAACTGTTTAACAGTGTCAATTATTCCCCTTCATTTACTGAAGTACATCCATAAAGCTGTGTCAGTGTTAGCAAAGACAAGTTGTGTAATTTAAAATTTTACTTCAAGTGTTAGAAATAGCGATTAGATTAAATTAGAAAAAAATGCAAATTTTCAGTTAATTTCGGTATTAAGTCACAGAAAATATAATAAGTAATTTAATTTAAAGTAGGTCAAAGAGGAAGGTATATAACTCTTTGCGGTTTCATTTGGAGTGGTAGGCGTGCATCTGGGGATGCATTCAGTGTGTGAGCTCTGGAGAATCCTGTGGCTTGTTTCATACATTTTATACTTTGAGCCTGCTACACAGATGTACAGTACAGCATATCATCAGTGCACCTCTGCTAGACAGAAAAGGTCAATTAGAGTGTTCACTCAACCTGTAGATGTGACATATAAAGCACTGATGCTGCAACATATGGAATTTATGTTTCTACATTTTATAGAATTATTGTTAAAACAACATGAACTACTCCTCATTCAATTGGTTACAAACCTCAAAACCTTAGTTCCATCATTGCATACATTGTTTGGGGGCCTTAGAGATTAAACACCAAAGGCCCCATTGATAATATTCATCTACAGGAGCCATCCTAAGAAAAGTTATAATAGAAACTTACTTTGTCTGTGCTCCATTAATCCCCCTAACTGGTATTTTTCAAATGTAGCATACTGGACTGTTATTTTTGAATAGCACCCTGAAATATTTTATTTCAACGTTGTTTTATTTGTAAGGCGCTGCAATCTGTCTGGTGGCTTTTTCCAAATCCTCATCTTCACCGGCGCTGTCCCTGGTCATGAATATACTTGCTGCTGCAAGTATCTGGAGGTGTGGAGCGGCGCTGTCCAATGTACTGATCATGGGATGTTTAATGCACTCATAAATAACAGAAACATTATAGGTACTCTATCAGCAGACCTCCAGTGTCATACTTTTTAAACTGCCACGGGTTATACTCAGCACTGCATGTATGCTGACCAGCTGAAACTCTGCAAGTTCCATGCTCCTGCCTTGACTGAAAGCTTTTCTGGGTCAAATAATTTACCGTCCTTCACTTCAATTTATAACTGTCACATCAAAGCTCGTCATTTTTACCAAACGGGCACGGATTTTTTTTTTTTTCCAGAGTGTCATGGACTACAGCACCCCACGAGCGCTTGCGCACACGCGCACACACACACACACACACACACACACACACACACACACACACACACACACACACACACACACACACAACTCAGGATCTACAACCATTTCTTGGCGCTGGTCTGGTACACTACTAATTACGCATGGCTCGGATTCACAGCAACAAATCACACCTAGATCCTGTAAACAAACTGTCAGCGTTGCCGTTCATTGCTCGGTTCTTTCAGCTTAATCAGCGCTATCAGATAGATCTTGGGGAGCCCCTGGATCTCTCTGTCAGTGATGTAAAGGTAGATAGGGAGGTCTGTAAACAACGACCTCCGGGGCATCAAAGGCAGCAGGCAACCTCCATAAATCACTTATACTGTCATGGTAAAACGTTGCTTTAATCATGATTACTTTTTTCTTAAAGACAATTTCCCTAGCAGTTTTTTTTATTTTGCTCATTGTCATTCACACAACAGATTAGGCCTACATCATTATGCCAGTCTTGAAATGTGTGTGAGCTCAATTCCCGAAATAAAACGGCAAGTAAAACGGGCTCAGGTGGGTTTACTGTCAACTACAAGCTCTGCTTATAGTCTTATCTTCTCTGAACTTTCTTCCTACTCTGCCCTTGCTTCTCATTAGTACACAAGGTGGCATCCTGAAAGGAGAAACCTTCAGAACAATAGCAATTTTCTTGTTAAATGCTGCACCATGCACACAGTCTCCACACTGAATTAACATAATATTTTTTCCTCATTTCTTACTGTGATAGAGCTCATTAAAAAGGTGTAGATTCTTACTTAAATTATCTATATTTGATAACGCATATAAGGACAGTCGTGAGTGCTTTAGGAACTTTGAAACAAAGCTTATTCATAGCTTGCAAGCGTTTGTGCCGGAGTCCTTACCTCACAGGGCATGACAGCTAACATCACAAGCAGGAACATGGCACTGAAGAGATGCATCCTAGTCGAAATGATAGCGTCCCAGCCGACAACACTTCCCGCAGCTCTCCCCCTGTTCTTGTCCCTTACTGGGGCGGTTTCTTCAGACACAGAGGGATTCCTTTAATACTGTGTCGGCTGTGCGCCACCAACCTCATCACCAGGACGCACGGCAGCCCTCTCTGGTTCGGTAAAGCGACCAGCCCTGGTGTCTTTTATGGAGCATAGACTCTTTTGCCGGTACCGAAAGCAAACGCTCCGATCTCCAGGTGTGGGGGGAAACTCTACAGATGCTGTAAAGGGGCGAAGTGGATAGTCAGCGGTCCCTTCCGTCCTGCAAAATAACTGCGACTGAGCGAGGAGAGCGGAGGAGAGTCGCAGAGGTTGGAAGGTGACTGCTGTGCTTGCAAGGTGCCGACGCTAGGAGCAGCACGTCTATGTGCTAGGAGCCCAGTCAAAGAAGTAGCTACCACTCTTTGATGCAGCCAAGCCTGGAGAGAGAGAGAGAGAGAGAGAAGGGGGGGGGGGGGGGGGGGCCTGCTTGCACTGACAATTCTTGCTCCAGTGACTGAAACAGACAGTCAACTAAGATAGATGTATAGAGATGTATAGATGTATAGATAGATAGATAGATAGATAGATAGATAGATAGATAGATAGATAGATAGATAGATAGATAGATAGATAGATAGATAGATAGATAGATAGATAGATAGATAGATAGATAGATAGATATAATTGATATAGATATAATTGATTGCAGTGCTTTTTCCAATGTCAGATACCTTAAGAAAGAGCTGACATCTAGTACAGATAATTCATGCTTTTAAATCCAATTGTTGACTAACTGTAACCATGTACATTTTCAAAGATAGGTGTAGTAGGCTAGCTGCCAAATCTGCATTTATATTATTAATTTCCAATTAGAAGGTGCCAAACCAGAGCGATTACTTGGGGTTTAGGGAATTGTCAAAGATTATTCTTTCCCCAGTTACAATGAAGATATTCACTTAAGACTTGAGAATTAAACAAGTATTTTCCAGGCAGGGTAAGGTTGTGGACACAGTTCCTGTATGTTGTCTGTTTGTGTGTGTTCATGTGAGTGGTGTCACAGTGATTGGATGGCAGGCCTGTGATTCCCCTGCTTTTTTGACAGGCTGTGTTTGTGGCTCCTGGTGATCCCGGATAGTGTATGAATAATATAACAGCCTCTGCTGCCCATTCCACCCTCACCTCTCAACAATATGGCTTACTTACCTAACCAACACCGAATGTGTCATATTTTTAACAACAGTGGCCAAAGCAGATTTTTTGTGTATTAAGTGACAGATAATCTTCATTGTTTTTGAAGATTTTTCAAAATGGTGCTGAACAACAAATGACACAAATACAGTTTTGAAACACACTATTTATAAAAATCAAAGCTGGTTATAAATTCTCTATTCTTTTGTATATTTTGAAACCTTCATCATCAAGCAATGAAAATGTGTATGTTTTTAGGGTTCATCCAATGGAAATCCTTAGTGCCAAGAATAAAGAGGGCAGCAGATGTATGGAAGCTGGTGATAAATCACCTACACACAGCTTAACTGGGGGACACCTGATGGTCTTCTGCAAGGTTTCTCGTGACTGGGACTGCATGAATAAGTGTTTATTTATGCAAAAGGAACAATTACAGCATTTTATTTTCCATTTTTATGTTCTCATGTTTATCTATCTACTTTTTCCCCCTTGAAGGTCTCCTGAATGGTAGGATTTCATTGTATTAGTATATTTCAGTTATTTCCTCATGGCTTTTAACACCTTTAACCGTGGGATACGTTTACAGTGTTTTATGGCCTCCTCCCCTGTATGGTTCAGTAGAGGGTGGACATTTTCCACCCCTGCTGCTGTCCTCAGTGATATGGTGCACACCCCTTTATTTCCCCAGCAGGAAAAACCACATGGAGGTGAAATGAGTAATTTAGGAAGAGAAAGGGAGGGGGGGTGGTGTATACGAAAGACAAGAGGAAAGAATGTAGGAATAATTCCTTCTTTCCTGTGCTATTGTTTTCACCACAGTTATCGTATTTACTGTACCGTCCTGGATAGTACCTCTGCTCAGAATAATAGAGAAGCTCAAGGCTGCCAGGGTGAGTAAAAGTGATGTTGAATCATTGCATGGGGTCAGACTGTCAGTGTGTTTAATGTCGATGCTGAGGAAATACACTGTAATAACAGACTCTTCCCTTCTTGTGGTTGCTCTCTTCCATCTCCATGTCCATCTCCATCCCCTGTTGCAGTTTAGAGACCTGGGGCATTGAGGGAGCTAAGGGACTATTTCTGAGGTAAACACAAACAAAGCATGACCCATTTGTCAAATACACAGAATTTTTCTCTTTTTATCCCCCCGAGTCAGTCCAAGAGGGCCAAGAGAAAGGAGAAAATAAACCTTCGGGGCTACTGTGTGTCCTCTCAGGCAGGCAGGCAGGCATTATCTCTCTCTCACTTTCTGTCACCTCACATGTGACTGCGCTGTGTTACTAAAATGACAATTTTTTATTCTATTCTATTTTTTACATTTTTACTTCTTAGCCCTTTTCTGCTTCATGAAGTAATCTTCCCTATTTCTCTGTTTCTCTCACTCCTCATCTTCTCAGGATGCAATTAGTGTTTATGTTAGGTATTGTCCTATACCTATAGTTGTGTGTGTGTGTGTGTGTGTGTGTGTGTGTGTGTGTGTGTGTGTGTGTGTGTGTGTGTGTGTGTGTGTGTGTGTGTGTGTATGTATGTATGTCACTAAAATATTTGAGGTATTGCAACATATCCACTATTTTGAAGTTGCCCGAGGACTGTATTAAACAACAACCAGCATCTCTGTGCTTCTGCTGGTGTGTGTGCATGCATTTGTCTCTGACTGCCTACAAAAAAAGTAGGGTTCATAAGCATTAAAACACTGCTGTTTAGGTGGGACTATTTGTATTGAGCCACCATTGCCAAGCCTATCATTATATAGATTTTCAATTTCCAGGAGTTGATTCTCTTCAAATAATTGTAAAGCGAGAGGAATTTCAAATACACTGTGAGAATGAACTGTGATGGAGCAATGCTAGAGAATTAGGGGCTTAGTGTTTTGTTCATGGTTATAGTGAATATGAGACAGGTGGATAGGCCCAGTAAGCAAATAGATGGTAGATCATCACACAGACATACACAGACTCCCTAATTGGATTTTGTGAAGTACATGGAGATGCTCGATCCATCTACCAAACATTGGAGTCTGGCCTATAACAGAGCTTGTGGTTGTTATTGATCTCAGTAATGTTACTGCCGCTGCCGTGGCTGCTGAGTTATTATGCAATAGGAGTGAAAGACCATATGCTTCCTGAAAGTATCCAGAATGTTGAATCTACATTAGGCAGTCCAATGGGCACACAGGATAATGTTGAGCTGATGGAGCTTTCAGTCTTTGGATTTAATGTAATACTCACTGATTAATACATATGCACAGGCAATCTATCACACACAAACACACTTCACTACATCATCAACACGTCAATAAATACACAGATGGAGAAATGTTAACTCTGACACGCCTGCAAACATAACACAGATGTTTTAGTCAATTCAAAGCCTTGTGCAAACATTAAAAGCATGCATCTCACCTTTGACAGTCATCCTTCCCAATGAATGTCTAATCAACTTGCACTTGTGTAAAATGTAGGTGAAACACCTCATTCAGTCTTTACACAGCCAAATGGACTGCCACAGCTCACACTCACCTACTGCTGAGTTTGTCTTTCTGCTTCATTTATTAAAAAAAATAGCAAATCTAGATATTCAATGGAAACAAGTAAAATTGCAGGATTTCAAGCAAAAGTTTTCTGAACAGGGTCAGTGCGAGACTCCATTTACAGCAGAATTGTTAAAAGTTTTATGCTAACAGATAAAATGTCAATTTTTAGAAGCTTTGCATGTCAGAACAGTACTAAGACAGGTGCAGCTCACTAATTCTTTTCTATCCTGTTATACAGATGAGGGAAAGCCTTATGTATTTTCATCTGGATATCTGGAATAATGCAGAACACGTGAATGGTGGTGAAGCTCAAACAGCCATTGGGTCTGAAGGTTGATAGTGCTCAGTTGTCATAGCAATACTTGCCTGAGTGCCCAAGGGAGAGGTGTGAAACCCTCAATCGCTGCCTCAAGATGGAATTAAACATGGCTTTTCACACCCTCTCTTGGGCTCTCTCACTGTACTACCTGCATGTAACCAAGGCAACCAGGACAAGGACACCTCAGGTTCAGTTGGGGTTTCAGTGGCAGGGCCCTACCATGCTTCATGTTTGTACCTCGTCATAATTCAGCAAACATCATCAATCATCATCTAGATGAACTGCAAGGCAGTCTGCTCCTGTCACTGAATCAATACAAAACAACGGTGAAGCACTGCCCTCCACAGACTCACAGAAAACATGAAAAATTGAAGGGAGACACAGACTGGCAGATACACAGAGATGGTCTGCCAAGAGGTCCATATTTTATGTGAAGTCACCTAACACACATACACACAATCACATCTGCCCTTTATCTTGAACTATCTCTTTTTCCTCTTCTTCTTCCACTCACGCATCTTCCTCTGTTTCCCTCCACTTTCTTTCTTTCCCAGAACACGTAGTACCGAGATGCTCCCTGAGTTGTACTGTGTAGCCTGTGTTTGTGCTTAATTGGATGAAAAGATGATGCATAATGCGGGAGGAAAGAAACATGAGGGAACCAAAGTCCATGTCGCCTGCGGCAATAAAAACCAGCAGCTATTTATTGTTGACATTTTTCTCTTCAGTTTTTTCTGCTCCATTGAAACAGTGGCAGCTTTGTGTTTTTTCATGCATTTAGGGCTATTTTTCCCCCCATTGTAGCCTGTCAATGTTGTTAAGTTCCTGAGCATCACAATATTTCACTCACCACTAACACATTTTCAAGAGTGTGTGTGTGTGTGTGTGTGTGTGTGTGTGTGTGTGTGTGTGTGTGTGTGTGTGTGTGTGTGTGTGTGTGTGTGTGTGTATGTGTGTGTGTGTGTGTGTGTGTGTGTGTGTGTGTGTGTGTGATAATAATAGTCCTACTGTAATTCAGGAAACATGTCCAAGTTAAGTTGTGATCTTAAGTCTGAAATTAACTTGAAAGAGAGAATAGAAGAAAGAAAAATGTCTCATACAATATCTACATCTAAGCTGTAAAGTCCCTCTGACCAATACTAAGGGGGGTTTGGAGAAAGGTAATAAAAAGCTCATCAGTGGGGTAAGAGCTTTGTGCTTATTCTGAAAGTCACAGCAGCTAACAAAACCACTCCCTCATATAGTGCCCTTTGTTAACTCTCGGTTCTTGCTGTACTTTATCTCCAAACAGCCATTTGGTGGACTGACAATTCCCAGCATGACTGTCTCAGGTTGATATCTCCCAGCACATGTGCTCATTTCCACTGTGTCCCTATGCTTTTATGGTACCAGTTATATTCAAAAAATGAGACCATGACAGAGAGCAAGAGGGAGAGAGGGAGAGAAGAAGAGATAAAGAGCGAGACACTACTAGGATAAAAGAATGGTTTTACATAATTAAGCAGATAGAAGTGATTACAGCAGCTTATCCACAGAGCACGAACTGCGCACATTCAGCCTCATTATGAAGTTAAAGACTCCAAACTGTCGCTGATGGCTTAATTACAGTTCCACAGTGGAACAAATGCTTTAGAGCCATTACAGCAATTCACAAACCTTTTCCTGAACACACAAGCAGTCATCAGACAAGGTGCGCTCTTTCTTGCTTCATACATACCTTCCCACTTTTATCATCTCCGTGCCCATCTCTTCTGCCTGCGATGATTAAACTCTCTTATTTGCCTCTGGATACTGCTGTGACCAACAATAGAGAAAGAGAGAGACACACTTTTTCCTTTAAACTGCTTGTCTTTTACCTCACTCTCCAAATCCTCACTAGGGCATGTTCCAGTCCTCTGTAGTGTTAGTTATGTAGTTGTTGGAAGCTGAAGCTGTCCCTCCAGGTTCCAGACTGCTCTGCCAAGCTCCACGGAGGCAGGCCGGCAGGCAGCAGAGTGTGGACTCAGCACTTCTCAGGAGTTAGTTTCTGAGGCCAGGCACAGGGGCTTTTATTCTCCAGTCTACTTCTACATTATTGAATCAGTGGACTGCCTCAAACCTGGAACTGGACACAGCCGCGAGGCAACATGCAGATTTGATGAATCAATATATTGCAGTGGAACGGCATGGAAGGAAGGCAAGCAGCAAAGGGACACTAGCAGGATTGGATCAGATAGCGACAGAGCAATAAATATCTTCCTTATGCCACGGCTGCTTATCTTTTCATTGCACACTTACATATATATTGACAAATACATATAGAAGTTCTGAGACTTGTATATCACATATCACATATCACACCTACATGTACGAACACACACATACACACACAGACACACTCACACACACAAAAATACACATACAGATACAAAACACACATACCCATGCTCCCTCCCCTGAAGGCCTTCATTAGATAAAAGGAAAACAGCTCTTTCCAGAGCTGCAGTGCAATTATTCAGTGTAGTCAAGCATGTCTCTGTGTGACAAAGCAAATTGCTTTTTCAGTTTGCTGTTCCTGATACAGATAGGGCTTTCAAAATCTGAGGGGAAGCCTCGCGCCACTGCTCCCGACGCTGGAAGAGATACCGGCAGTTATTTACCCCACTGTGTATGGTTGTGTTTACAGATGACTTTACGCATGCCTGTGTGCTGTGAATTGGTGTGCAGATAGCAGCATTTTGCTGTACATAGTAGTGTGTGACAATCAATAAGTTTTGCTCCTTATTGCATTTCAGTGAAATCTGGCTTGATTGATAGAAGCCAAGTGTGACCTGGTCTGTGTAGATAAACCTGATACCCTGTGCACTACTTTTGTCGACAATTATCCTGCGCAGAGTGAAAACAGTCACTTATTTAAATAATGCAGTTTTCCACTGTGCACAGTTGAGGAGGCGCCATGCACGAGGCACCAGGCTTCTTTTAAGAACTGTAGCTGTGCTTCATTTTATTACAGTTTTTATCATGAGTTGTTTTATAGATGGTATAACTTGAGAACTATAAGTATAGGTCTGTAAGTCCATTCAAGTGTCCAGTGAAGAACTACTGGTGAACTACCATACACTGCTCATGAATTTTGAAAAATTCAATTCAGTTCAGCCATCGTTAATGTTATTTATCTCACCTGTGCCTTTTCTGCTTTGACATGTCAAAATATCTGCCATGAAACAGTAGAACATATGTTCTACTGCAGAGGACACTTTTCAGCAAAAATTTAAAAAATGTCACTGCAACAAGGACATTTGGAGGTACATTT
The DNA here is from genome assembly GCF_963691925.1 of Scomber scombrus. Taxonomy (NCBI): domain Eukaryota; kingdom Metazoa; phylum Chordata; class Actinopteri; order Scombriformes; family Scombridae; genus Scomber; species Scomber scombrus. The sequence continues at coordinate 11,132,785 of NC_084987.1, forward strand.
GTGGAGGAGACTGGAGATCCTTGTGGCTAAGGTAAAGAGGTCATTTGTATGAAAGTAGACCGAGAAATACATACTTTCTCATGTCTGGCAGATGATTATCCTTCCCTTCATGTTAGGTTGAATGAGAGAGCTGTTCATGGCCACTGACTCCTTATTTATCTTATCCCTGCTCCCTCCAGTAGGGTCCCAATCAATATCCAGGGACATGGAGCGAGAGAGGGAGACAGAGGACAAGTCATCTGAAAAGAGAAAGAGGGGGGGAGAGAGAGAGCACAAGGACAGAGCAGAGTGTGGAGATTTATTTGTGCTGCCTGTCTGTTTGTGGCCACACACAGGGAGACAAATGTTTATGGGAAGGTTCAGGAATCTCCTCTGTGATTACAGAGCAAGACAATTGATTTCGTAATGACTTTCATCTCTGTACAATATTGACTGGCTGTATATTAGTTGGGAGTAATCTTAGTTTATGATGATACTTACAGCTGATTGGAATTCAAAAACAGGGCAATGAAAGTCTGGCAGTTATTGGGAAGCGTTATTTCTTATTTTGTCTTCAAAATGTTACTCAGTGTGATGTTATGCGTCTGTGTGAAGGCCTGTATAATGCCAAATTTGGTACTCCAAGTAGATGCAGAGCTGATGGTAGATTGTGTCTGTGAGTGCTAACAAGAGCAGGTTTTAACTCCTTCTGGCTTGGAAGGAAATATTGATTGTAATCTACTGTCGCTCAACCAAGGGACCCGGGAAAGCTTGAAGCAACAGTACATGTCCAAACACCCAGGAATCTAGCTGCTGGCTAGTCTGTTGCCATAGAGATTTGTTGTTGTCATGCCGACAAGCTGGCCAATATGTAATGTGAAAAAACAAGGGATAAGGTGAAAGGATCAGAAAATGGAGCTGCTCTGCTCACAACTTGTGAGCACCTCCAAGGTGGCGGTACCTTTGAAAATCAGCCACCTCTCAGTCTGTGAGTGCACAGTGCTCAGACATGGAGGTGTTGGAAGATGCATTAGTATTAACACATATTGAGCTGGCTCAGGATGAAAGGCACACAGAGAGTGAGTAGGAAAGCCTGTAGAGGCAGAGGTTGACACTCTGTAAAGAAAAGTAAGAGAAAGAGATTTGGCATGAAACTGGAGGTAGTAGCGAGGGCTTTCATACACTGGTTCCACAGAGCTTTTCCTACTCACGACAAGCAGTCTGAAGAAGCCTGCATGGGCACTTCAAAATACTCAAGATTTATGCCCGTCAGCGCTGTCCATGTGTGCCTGGAATATCTGATCAACTCTACTGATGTAGCCCTACGCCTGCAATGGGGAGGCGGGGAAAGAGGGAGGGAGAGTGAATGATAAAAAAAGAGCAACAGAGGGTACAAACAGAAAAGCAATGGCTGGGATGAAAAAAGAACAAAGAAAGAGCAATGGAAAGAGAGATAACTCACAATTGACTGGGAGATGCTAAGAAGGGTAACAAATGGGAAGAGAGAAAGTGAAAGAAGGGGAGATAAAGGAAGAGTGAGGCGGAGTAGTGTTGGGCCTAATGGAAGCTACTGACCACTCTAATTATCCTCTATTTTCTTCAAACATGACTGAGGCATTGTGAGTCGGACCCCTGGGACACAACCCGCTCCTCATTGTCTCTGAGATTCAATTCCACTCCATCCTCCTCTGTCTTTTACATATAAAACACTTTCTTCAATTATTCCTCCAACGTTCATATCTGTATTATTTGACGCCTTTGCCTATTCAGAGTGACTGCTCATTTCGCCCCACTCTAGTGTGACTAGAATCAATCCCGGGCTCATTCCAAGATAGGCAGCGAGACTGAATGTGTGTGTGCACGCCCTGTGTGTATAGTTGTTTGTTGAGTATGATTGAAGACAAGACACAGAGCGAGATTTGAGAAAAAGACAGACCAGCAGAGGGAGGGCAATATAATTTAAAAGGAGAGTGCAAATGAGTGTGTGTGTGTGTGTTCATGCAAGGGTAAGGCCAAGGCAGTGAGTGTACTGGATTGTGTGTTAGGTATAATGAAGGTGTATCCATCTTATCCTTGCCTTGCTCTCTCTGTTGTGTATCATGGTTTATTTGAGATCAAATGAGGCTACAATTACACGGTGGATGCCTTTCTTTCTCGATCGATTACAAACAAAAGGAGTATTCCATCAGAGGCTTTTAACTAGAGGTGCTGCTGCGTGCATTGGCATCTATAGCTTACATGCTCATTGTTCCTTTACTCTGAATCTTACAAGAAAAGGGAGTTGGCTTTAAGATGAGTGAGAGTGAGGTTTTTAAATAAATGCTCTCCACCCAAGTAGACATTTAGCAAAAGTGATTTCCCTTTCCCTTCCATGGAAGGTAGTTACTGGCTGCTCAAAAAGTCAAAAGAAGTTTCAGATTATATCAAATGCTAATTTGCATATGAATATTTTAACTATGTCTCCCGCTGTCAGAGGTGTAGACAGGACTTTGGTGTGTATAATGAGCATGATCATGAGTTAGAGAAGTAGAGTAACCCAGTATTAAATTCAAAAGGAGTAAACTTATCAACATTCTTTCCAATTATTAACAGACATAACTGAAGAACATACATCTGGGTTATTTTTCTATTAGTATGATCTGCTGGCATGTGTACACATACAGTACATGTATATATATCATTAATAGATACGCTATCATCTGTAATTAAAGCTGCAAGCAGTCATTTTTTGCCATCAGATTGCAAAGTTAATATACACGTTTGCAAATTTACAATCTGGCAGACTTAAAATTACATAACTTCTCTAGTATTTGCAGATCATCTCTTTTTGCCTGAGCCTGTCAGCCTGCCTGAAACTTGTTTGCTAGTTGCCAACATGTCTATGACCTGCTGTTTACCTGTCATCTCCTGCCGTCCTGCCTGAGCTCTTCTGGTTTGATTGCCTTACCTGGCTATCTGCTGACTCTACAGCTCTGACTCTATACCTGCCAAGTCATTTGGCATCTCTTTACTACAGTGTGTATCCTGTTGCTAGTTAATATAACAAATACAGCTTAATGCTAATTTAAACACATTACTGAAATGTACAGACAGTTTTTCTTGGAAAACTGATAGCTGTAATGGTAATTAATTGACAAATTGTCAGTACTGTAAATATCTATATGGTGGACATTTGGAAAACGCACACATTGTCAGACAGGTAGCCTATAATCCTTGTTGAGTTGCAAAATGGCATTGTGTTGTGACCATGCCAATAAAATAAGGAACCAGAGCATTGAAATCAACACATTTCACACCATATTTGTATTTCACGCATCAAGCATCAGGTCAGTCAAGCTTCAAAGCCCTGTATCACAGAAAGTAAACAACAGATTTCTCACAACCAACAATTCTATCATCTTCGCTTTGGAGCTTTGCAAGTGCAGATGATGATAAAAGCAGGAAGCAGATCTAATCTTTATTTTGTTAGATTTGATAAATGTTATAACTTGGAGATCATTGCTTGTGTGTGAGGGGGTGGGCTGCAGTATTTCTGTATTGTGTATTGCTGGTAATGAAGATGCCTTAGGATGATTTGCTGTCTTTTATTGTAGGCATAAAGTATATTCCAAGTGTTTGGAAAAAATGCACACAAAAAAAGAATACATTTTTAAAAATAGTTAGGGACCATAGACCTGGATTCAGGACTATCTCAACAGTAGATGTTTATCTTTGTCACTAAGAAACAAGTGCAGTGAACAAACAGTTTCCTTTTATATTTACCACTGATTGTGCTTACTGAGTTGAATTTGGTAGGAAACAGAACAACATATATCCCTCTGAAAAAAAGAAACATTATTTTTCCTTAAATGTATTGACAACTTTTGACTCTGAGATAGAAATTACCTTTTCAAATGACACAGCAAACACTGTCTTTCTCAATTACTATCATTCTTACTTGCATTTTTGCTGTGTCACATCACATTTACATCGTCCTCTTAGATAAGCTTCCAATACTGTCCACTCCTGTCCTACCCTGATTTGTGCAAGGAGCACTGACCTTTAAAGTGCTCCTTTACAGATATTATTGTACAACTATGCAGCCAGTGTTTGCTTGCAGACTTTTAGTTGCTTTTCCTGTAGGCAATTTCAAATAGATTAATTCTGAAGAGCAACATAACACAATTGTACAAGTAATGAAATACACACATATCTAGGTCACATTTTATTTGAATTTTAACTTTATTTCAAGGTTGTCAAAATGAAAGTGAGGCTGAGGTGAGGTCTCATTTCTTAAGGCATTTTCCCAGCACACCTTAAATAACTTTAAAAGTGAATATCACTTCTGTTGGCATTGACTTAACCTTAATCTTTTGTACCTTTTGCACTCTGGGCCTTATTCAGAATGTACATCTGGCAGGTGTTTCCATATTCAGTGAGGGTCTTGCCCCAGCGGGAGTGGTGTGAGCACAAAGGTAATAGCCACACTGTGCTCATGCTGTCAAGGGGAAAGGCAGGATTGCCCTCCGCTCCACAGCAGGCACAGGGGACCCAGATGAAGGGGAGCTGAACTCTATGGGTGTGTGTGTTTATGTGTTCATGTGATTGTAGGCACATCTGTATGGGCTTTTGCATATTTTCATGCCTGTGTGTGTTTATGTGCAAGAGTGTGTACTCATAGGGGAAGTAGGGGAAGGGCTGCTGTTCCAGTCTGCTGGCTGACAGACAGTCTCTTGGTTAATGAGCAGCTGTCGACCATCACTATTCATGAGCCCTGTCACTCACCTCCTCTCTCAAAGCACCAGCACCTGAAACCCTGAAACCCCTAGTCTCTCATTAGCAATGCGGTAGGCACACACATCAAGACACAGTCTCTCTAACATAAGCGTACACTGATTCTACAACATGACTGTAATACTTGTACGCGTGTGTAAAAAAAAAAAAAAAACATACAACGGACGGAGCCTCTATGGGGCATGCATCTTCACTAGAATTCAAATTGAAGCGTTGTGGTTTAAACAGAGTAGATTCTGGTTTATTCAGGCAGCAAAGCGTTCAATCAGTACATCACTGCACTTTCATCTGATGCTGGAACAGGCATTCATATGGGACTTGACTAGAAATGGCTGTTTGATGTGTCCTAGAGGAAGTGGATTGAGAACTGGGGGTTTAACTAAAGACCTCTGTTTGTGCTGCACAGTATGTGGGGTAGTCAAAGAAAATGAAACACCAGCATGAAGACTTAATAATAGTAGCTTTATGTTAACATCGGCCTGTCCTGTTTTCTTTTGTAGTGGTACATTATATCCCAGTAAACAGGTCAAGGCTGGGATTCTCTCTTTGCATGACAGAATAAAGTACTGAAAAACCTCACATACTTTTACAGTGATGAATTTTAGAAGGCATTGGCAGATAGCCGCCATCCTTCTTCAACTGAAAATGTTTTGTTGATTTTGAGAAATTATCATCCAAAAGACATTGATCTGTCATAACAAGAAAGAAATTTAATTCATTATGCAAGAACAGTTGTGATGATTATAAGTGATACAGTGTTACCAACTAATTGCTTCTGTGCCATGCAGGAACTTCACCCTGCCAAGTCAAAGCTATTAATACATTTTTGTGTGATGATAAAAACGAGAAAAACTAGTCTGGAATTGGAAGGAAGGGAGAAAGACATTGAAAAATAGTAACTGCAGGAATAATTGCTGATTACAGATTCAGAATATTGCTTCATGTCTCAGGTTGGTTGAATTATTGAAGAGCAGCAGAGTCAGGCCCAATTGTACTCATTACTGTGAAACATATGAAAGCTTAATTCAAACATTTTCCGGTTGCACCGACAAATGGAGAGAAAGGGATGCACTTTATCCCCTCAGTAAGTATATACTATGCCTTTGTTTTGCTAGTATAAGTATATCGATTGTACAATATTGGCAATTTCCTACAAGATAAAAAACATTGCATTCTTCAACTACTATGTGAGTTTCAGCACCCTCACATCTGGCTTTTTGCCTAAATCTCTCTTTAGACTAAATGAGGCTCTTGAATAGCAATCCTTTCCTTGTCCGTCACACAACAAGCTCTGCTTCTTCTGCAGTTCACCTCTGCCTCGCAAGATTTATTAAAAGTGTCCAGGTGACCATGAAATGCTGCCACGTTTGATTCTCGGTGATAGAATAACAACCAAGTTAGTGCTGCTACAGGAACCAATACAGGACAGGATGCATTGATCATTCAGTGAGGGAGAGAGAAGGAGGGGGGGGCTGGGGGGGTGATGGAGTGAGAGGTGGAGAGAAGATGAGGATTTCTTTGCATTCAGGACCACAGATGAGAGCAGGCAGACTCATAGAGGTGAATGGAAACGATTAGTTTCCCTGGCTTTTCAGCTGAGGTCTGAGCCAGTGTACTCCCGCAGCTGAATCATTCAGTCTCTGTCTGTCCCTGCTCTTTCCCTCGCTGCCTCATGTGATTTATGGGGAAAATATCATCTCTATTGAGTGATGGGGTCATGCAGCTACCACTCACTCTTACTCTCGCTCTCACTTACTCTCACTCACTAACAAATCACACACACACACACACACACAAACACAGACACACACAAAGTGGAATACAGATCCCCTGTTACTATTCCTCCTGTTTTCCTGATCAAGGCTAAGTTTGATCATTAACACTGTCTGCCTTGGATTTCCGAACAGCTGCGCATGTTTAAATTGGCCTGACTGATTCATACAACACATGCCTGTCAAAATGACTATTGCTCTATTTCTCCTTCTTCCTGCTCTCTCGTTCACCCCATCCTATTTCCCACAATGTCCCTCTCCCACTCTGGTAAAGAAGACAGCACTGATTACTTTGGCTGTCTTGGGGAGCTTGCAGACAACTCAGTCCTCTTTTCACTGAGGATTAAGTTAAGTGAGGATGGCATGGTAGTGCGAGTGATAGTGATAGCAGTTGTGGCGGTGGACGCTGAGAGCTGCAGCAGATGACAAATTAGGAGTAGAATTTGTGTGTGTGTGTGTTTGTGTGTGTGTTGGCAGCAGTAGGGGTGTTCTCAAGCTCTATGTATGAATCAGGGCTTTCTGTCTACCAGATAATCATCGGACACTCAAACACACAGGGCCTTGGGTTTCCGAACCACCACCAAGCTCTTTGTCCACTTGCCCAGAGATTTCTATTGCCCTCCCTCGCCTTCAAGTCATTTTTTTTCAAACTGATTTACTAATGTTAGCTTTGTCGATAAGTGCTTTTGATGGAAAAGGCGTCTGCGGAAATGATTCCCCTCACCCTTCCCAAGATAAAGGAGCTGTGGATAGGACCTGGCAGGGGAGGTGCTTGCATGCACACTAATAAGAGAACCCCTGCTCAGCTGCAAATGCTCACGATTATAGTACACACACATATAGTAGACTCACGCATCGAAGGGCATGTTCAGAAGAGCTAGAGATGATCCAAGTTACAGTTATTACACTTGTACAGTACAAGATGCTAAACTGAGTACAAGCATGCACACTCATACACACATCAGTGGTGTGGAAAATAATGTCTGCTGTTATCTACTGTGACACAACATCCGGATTTGGGTAGATGTGTTGAGAACTTGAGACCAAGGGAATGTCCCTGTTCACCCGTAAATGTAGATATTCCAACTGACTCTCTCTCATTAATCCGAACGTCTGTTTAATTTGTTCATTTCTCACTGTGACTTTGTGACACGTTCAGCTTAGTTAGAATCAATGTCACCGGAGAGGAGCGGAGGGCAGGGAAACCTACAGAGAGAGAGAGAAGGGGGGGGGGGGTCTGAGAGAGAGAGTGAGTCTGAGAGAGACTAGACAGTCCAATAAACAACAAAGAAACATCTCTAATATTTTCAGCTCGGGAATAATGAGACAGCGATGTGAGAAGAGCGTGAGAGAGAAAGATAAGAGAGAATGGAGCGAAGCAAGATAGAGAAAGAGAGACAACCTTTTTTCCAAAATGCAGCAGCTAAGGATCCTGCTGACTGTGAGTTACACTAATGTACTCCTGGGCCTAAAAGTAGTTAATCAATGCAGAATATAGACTGACAACTCCGCTCAAATCTGTGATGAAGTAGTAGTGAACAGCAATGTAAAACTGGCAAACGTTAACGATAACATTTTCACATCTGTAGGTAAAGCTGACAAGGTGACCATAGATATTCTGTATCTAACACAGATAAGGGTTCCAGATCACAGTGTGTCAGCTTCATTGTGTCACCTTCTAGATAAAACATTACAGATACTATTAATTATTATGATTACTACTAAGATATTACAACAATTCTGTCTAGATTGCATCAAAGTATAAAGTACTGCAGGGATGGTGTCTTCCGGATCATGCTCCTAATCAATCATGCAAAGTTCAGCAATTCTTATTTAATTTCATTGTTATGGAATACAAAAGAGCAATTTGTCAAATACTAGTTTCTTTAAAATGCAGTTTAAAATATCAGAATACTTTTCCATATACAAATGCATACCAAGCAATCCTTATATATCTGCTTAATTTTAAAGCATCATTTAAAACCTTTTCACCACACTGTAGTAAGTATACTGTACATAACTCACTTACCAGGTTAGGAAATTTAAATTAATAAATAATAACAAAAATTAGAAAGTTGCAATGATTTAGTTTGGAAAGTGCTGTTTATGTCAACCATGGGTGTTTTGTTTTGCTACTGGGATGAAACAATTATAATAAATCAAAATAGTGGATATTTATATTGCAACCTTTGTGTTTTTTTGCAGAAAGAAAAGACTTGTACACAGAGTGTAGATATTAAGGGCTCTTTCTAAGTTAACAAAAATATGACTCTCATTTTCAGGTGATTTTACACTAAAGAAAACATACGAATATTATCCATATCTGCCAAGTCTGTTCTGCTAGATTCCTATAAATTGTGCACACTGCACCTTTAAATATTTCACTTTATTACACTACACACACAGGGCTGTACAGACAATGAACAAATTTGCAAAAGTGCATTGAGTGCAAGAATGAAAATGTTTTAGTTACTGGTGGACTTTCCTCAGTGTAAAAGAAGGCATGAATGATAAGTCACCCTATATGTGGGTTACTCTACAGGTGCACCTTATCAGTGATCTTGGATTGAACCCACCAATGAAGCCAACTGCCTTCAGATCAGGTCATTACAAAGACTTTAAGAAAGAATAAATATGTATATATATATATACTATGGAATTATATATATATATATATATATAATTCCATAGTATCAACACATTGTCATACTCAGCTGTTATACTGTTATACTGGGATACATACATTTATGGATACATTCCCAGTGTAACAGCCAACATAATATATATCAGTAGCCCTGTAATGAAACAAATAGGAATATTTAAAATCCAGACTATGTCTCTCGGCTGGCCTGGGAACGCCTCGGGATCCCCCGAGAAGAGCTGGACGAAGTGGCTGGGGAGAGGGAAGTCTGGGTTTCTCTGCTTAGGCTGCTGCCCCCGCGACCTGACCCCGGATAAGCGGAAAGAAGATGGATGGATGGATGGACTATAGTCTGAATTCTATTTTTGTTCTTTGTGTGCAAGTCCTTCCTTGACAGTTTTTTGAATTGCAGTTCAACCCTTGAGAACAACCTTCCTGTTTCTACTATCAATCCCACACCACATGTGAGTTTTTTGTAATATAGGTCGCATTTTAAAAAAAGCTTAAGAGCGTCTTATTGTTTTATTTTTAAGGCTTAGAGAAAGAGATTATTGCAGCTTTTATTCACACACTTATTGTATGTGTGTTGTATGTTTATATTTGTGAGCATAAAAGCATAAAATACACATTTTCTCACATGGGAGTGGGATATCCATAGGCTTTCATAGAGCTGAGCTCCTGGATCAGCTGGATGAAAAGCTCTTCTCATTACTTTTCTCAAGCTGGTTTATCTCTGAAAGACTCTGTGTATAAATGGTTTTCAAATGACTGCCATGGTTGACAGCTCAATTCTGAGGGTTTATTCTATATTACTCTAACATCAAGATTTTCACCTGATACGATGGAGACAATAGTTGTTAATAGCACTGAAGTGATGCTATCGATAATGCTTAGCAAGTAGATGTTGGAGGCACAATGTCACAGGAATGGTGGGCACTAGAGGGTTGAATGGAAACGGAAAAGGGCACAGTGCTGTGGAAATACCGTATCGACAGTCACGCTGCTCTTCTGCTTTATCATTATTCTGAGGTAGTGGCAACAGATGACCTTTCTGGTCAAGAGCTTAGTGTGGTTAAAATTCAATTGAGTGGAAGCGAGCAGAACGCAGAAAAAAATAACATGGTAACCCTTATTCTGCCATTGACGCTAACCTTGAACAATGGGCCCCAAAGGGGATGAGTGCCTTACTTTAATGTGTGTGAAAGAATAGGCTCCAGATTGTATGGGTGTGTGTATGTGTGTGTGTGGATGAGCCTGTGTGAATAGAACAAAAAGCAATTATTACATGTGTGTTGGGGTAGCAACAGAGATAAGTAGGCAGACAGAGCCACAAAAAGATTATATGATGAAATTCAGAAAAAAGTATGGTTAAAAATAATTTACCACTTGTTTTTTGTCTCTCACAAATACCCATCAACACAGCTTGTGTTACCTCCACTGAACAGACTAAATCTCCATAGCTGAATTTCTTATGCTCAACCATTTCAATACTGACCTCTTTTCTGCTCTCTTCTCGCCCAGGCTGCAACCTCTGGGGCTGAAAAAATGAAGCCAACGCAGAAGTGCCAAAAAACTGCACTTCCTCAAATGGCCAATGAGGCTGGCTCCAAAAGCAAGTCAATCCCCATAGACCCCCATGTTAAAATGCCCAACTTTACAGCAGAAATAAACATGTACACAGCCTGGTACAAAAAACGGTTTTGGTCTTCTGTCTCCTCCCCACCTTCCCTCTTTAGTACTGAAACAGGACTTGAAATAAATATTGAAATAAATGAACCCAGGAGCAAATCAGAGTTGATTGCATTTGGCTATGTGGGGATGCTGATTGAAAAGCTTGTTGAGTGAGTGTTACAGTACTCTTGTTAGTCTAATACACTCTGAGTGGACACTGAAGGCAACCGCAAGCTCTCATATACAGTATATTGTTCAATATACCCTGTAATATCTGTTGAAGAAACAGAAAACAGAATGATTTCTTCTTTCTTTTTATTCGCGCATCAAATTGACATTGTACATTTGTTTTTCATTCAGGCAACAGGTTATTTTTCATAAAGTCCTAAGAATAACTGTACAGTATATAAAATTAGTACAACAAACTATACACAAGAGGGACTGCAGGATGGGACAGGAGGAGAGTAGTTAATCACTGGAATGTTTAAATGCTATGATACAAATAGAATAGTGGGAGTGAACTGCAAAATTATACATGCTGGATACACAGTCTACTGTTTGAGTTGGAAGAGGTAGGCAGAGCATTAAGAAATTTCATTTGCCTAAGGGAAAATCAACCGTAAAATGGAATTTACATACACATGTCAATTTCTGTAATGTTTCACAGCTCCATTTGTTAATTTGAAGAAGACTCTGCTGAAGCTGACATACGGAGACAGACTGTAGTAATAATGTCATCTAAAAACCAATCCGGGTGCTGCTCCACCAACGGTGAATAATGGACTAACAGCTATGACCGTATAAAAGCAGCCATGGTAATTTTACTGGTTTATGAGGACAATTTCTGATTCACAGTTCTACAATATATTTTTAAAAAAAAAAGCATTTTTAAAGAAAGAAATTTCACCTGGTGACATCATCTTTTCCAGTCTTGGTGCTGTGATTTCTGCTTTAAGGAGACTGATATTTTTGTACATAAAAATACTGAATTTACTGTCCAAAATCACTGACAATGCACAATGTAAATTCTGTTTAAGATTGGATTTTCCCTTTAAAGCGATTAACCACATTGCTCTGAAATGTCCCTAACCTCTTTTCATCGGCCCTGTGAAATTGGCACAATCAGCCAGAAGATGTGCAAAAACACAGTAGACTAGTCCCTAGCCTCTGAGGGTGTTTCTTACTGCTGAAAGAGCAATAACCCTCTCTCTCTCTCTTGTCCTTTAATCCTGCCCCCAGAGACATACAAACACAGTGACACAAAAATAACAGAATCATCTTTAGCACCACTGAAGAGCATATCTTGTCAAATGAACAGCAACACATTCTGTTCTAAATTCAACATATCAACAAAGCAGAGAAATAAAAACCTCTGAGTAGGGGCAGAAAAGTGAAAACAGGTTATGTCAGCAGCTTTCAAGAGCATTCAAAGGATGTGTGAAATGTCTCTTGGTGTAAAGGACTGCATTTAAGACTAGAGAGCATTTAAATCAGCAATGCTCTTAATTCTTGCCCTGAAATATCCCCAACCTAGTTGCTGAGGTATGTCATGACAGGTACATACACAGGAGAAAGGATGTTGACATATACAGTACTGTACTGTGTAAGACATGGAGGGCCCAATAGCTTATTATCAAGCCCAAGGATGGAAGCAGTCCAATAAAGGAAACAACCTTATTCTTTCAAGTAAGTGTTGGGTTCAATAACTAGCTACGCCTATTGAATACTAATCAAGGTAATTCTCTGAACAAACTGCAGTTGAAGGGTAAAAAAGGACAATTTATCATTCCACCACACATAAATTAATTATGGTGCTTGTGTGGAATTAATATGCTAGGCTAGTTCACAACAGCTATGCAATTATCATTATAGTGAAATCGGAGCATGCAAATTAGTATGATGACGTCTCTGATTTATTCAGTCCCAGTCTTTGTAAAACATTAGGTAGCAACTAGTTCATTCATGGTCTGAAAAGTCTCACTTTCTGTTCTTTGATTGTACAGATTCATCTGATTTATAAGTGGTCATCGTCAAGTGGTGCAGTCCTCCTAATTCTTAAAGGATCAATTATAGCACATTCAAACAGTGAAGAGGAAAAAAACACTTGAAATTAAATATCTAATTGGAATATTTCCCTTTGGTAAATGTGCTTTGTTCCAACTGTTGCATGTCCTCTTTCTTGCCATTCTCCTTGTTGTAAAGCCATAGAACCTGTTTCATTGGCTGATGAAAAGTCTTAAATAATACCACAAACCCACCACATACAGGAACTTAATATAATAAATATTGTTTGGGGCAGCGGTAACAGTCCAGTTTCTTTCTGCTGTGCATGTCTTTAGTGTGTGTGTTGTTGGCAAGGTGCTAACCACTGAAGCATACTCGTCCAACTTCGAATCCAAACTTCTGGTTGCTGTTGCCAAAGTCTGCTGGAGCCACATCTATAAGAGGGAGCAAATCTGCTGAGGGGGAGTCAATCTCTAGAACAGTCCTTTCCTGACCTTTGCGGAGCTGAAAGAGAAATAATAAAGCCATTATTAGAATTTACTTGGTTTAATTCAACTAAGTCCCTCTAGCCTAAATCCCTATTCAAGTCAGTGATTTGATGACTACCCTGTTACTGAATCATGCACCAGCTGACAACAGTAACACAACTGATACACACATTAGTCTCATTAAAGCTAATTCCTATTTGTCCAGCCAGTCCATTTCCCTGGCATATCCCAGTACTGACCTGGCATCCATCATGCACTGCATGGATGAAGGGGCTTTTGGCTTGTGTCAGTTCCTCATAATTGCTGCCCCGGAAGCGGAGGGCATGCTGGTAGGACCGTGATGTGCTGTCAAACCAGCCTGCCGAGTTTTGGCAGGTATAGGTGAATCTCTGTTTTGCTGTGGCACTCAGTAGTTTCAGGAAGGTCAGTTGAACCACATGCACAGGGTTCCCATCCATGTCAATGTAGGAGAACTGGACAATAAAGATACACAGATAGTAGTGTGCAACACAGACAGAGAAATATTATGTGTACTGTACTGTAGGTCCGTATTGTAATGCTAACTACAATTAAAACTAACCCTAACCCTTAAATGACACAAAATCTCACTGGATTGGGAAAAAAAACAAAAAAACAAGAAATGGAGTTATAGAAAAACTGAGCCTATAATCTATGTCTTATTCTATTTCCGTCTCTGAAGTTACCAACACCCTAGCTTGTATTGATGAAGCAGTGTATATGAGCAAGGTTATAGCAAATTTTCTTCAGAATCAAAACAGACAGAGAGTAAAGTAGGAAGAAAGAAATGAAGGAAAGAAAATGAAACCCTAAGCAAATCCAAGGACTTTGTGTGAGAAAGTCGGTAAATTGCAATTGTGCTGGAAGCTCTGTGATTATCTGAGAGGGTTATGAGACCTCTGATCTGGAGCACATGAAAGGCCAGTGTTCTGAGCATGCTGCCCTGAATGCGAATCAATGAGACAGAGCTGCCAATGGCTTCGTGTGAGTCATCCTGACTGCTGAAATCAACTGCTGGCAATATCAAGTCAGTTCTCATATTGCACATGGTGTAACAGGTTAATATCAAATTATACAGTGAACAGATTTATGAATAAAAACAAACATTCACATACAGTCATGTGCATATGGATAGACACACATGTATGCCTACACTTTCACACCCCCCCACAAATGCTCACACCTCTTTTATGTGCATGAATATCATTCAAACACTCTCAATTAGCATGAGTAATTTAGCTAAAAAAGATTGCCTGGCATTTGGAGCCAACTGAGATTAATGGTAGGATGTGAGGTTTGATTTTTTTGTACCTGCTTGCCTTTCCTGTATTGGCTGTACCAGCTTCCTGGCTTCTCTTTGTTCCACGCTGCTAATTTCACCTTGACACACAATGGGAGAGAGGGAGGATGTTTAGCACAATTTTAGGGTCAGCTTTGCAAAGGATGACAGCAAGAGATTGAATACTTACCATTTCAATCTTATTGTCAGGGTGGAGACATGTATCTCCATCAGCTGTGAAGTTACAGTAGACCTTGATGGAATCTCTGTGACAACCTTGGTTAGGATCTATCCAATATTCTCCTACAAAGTGCACAGAGAAAAGATCAAAAAGGGTGTATGCTGGACAATCATACATCATGCATATCTGATACGTCCAGTTTTCCCTGGAGTAGTTTTTTATGGTAGTGTAATCAGGCTTCATTATGAAACAGTGTGTTAACAGTTTCATGTCTACTAACCATCTTTGTAGTGAGGTTGGACCATCATGAGCTCTTTGCAGGTGCGGGCAGGGCTCTCAAAGGTTCCCAGGGGCCTCCTCATGAGCTCCACTTCGGTTTTCATGGAAGACAAGGTGGCAAACACTTCTTCCATTCCCTCAGGATCCTCTAGAGGCTGATCTCCCTGGAGGAACTCTTCTATATCCAGATCCACATCCTCCTCCCTGGATGGGCCTGCTCCTCCTGTCTGTCGATCTGAGTCCCTTCTTCTCTTCCGTCTGCCCTCCCTGATAGGCAGGGGCTGAACCATTCTTGCAGGGGGTCCCTGGAGGTAGAACAGAAAGGTGAACAAGAGGTGAAGTGGAAAGAAAGACGATAACACTGGCACCGAGAAGGCCATGATGTGGATCATTGGAGGCACTCACTGGAGGTCCTGGGGGACCAGCAGGGCCTGAATCACCTCTGGTACCAACAGCACCCTGGAGAACAGAAGAAGACAAAACTTTGTGTCAATCATTTCGCACCTGGAGCCTCTCTCACATCACTTGGCTAAATTCCGGCTTTATCCAGGCAGATATGACTGCTGCTTTATAGGATTAGCCAGCTGTGTGCATCAGCACTCTGTGGTCAAAGCCGTGGCTCTCCAGACACACTATAGTGGTTTTCATAACATCACACACCAGAACCAAATCCTATTAAAAGGGCCCAATGGAAAAATCACACACAAGGCAAGTGTGGCTGTACAGCAGGCTTTTAGTTCCAAAGACATGCTGTAAACACAGTGGAGCATTATGATTATGAAGCATGGTACATTTAAGCCAACAAACACACTTTCTCTCTCTTCTGTAGCATATGTTCCTAGCAGCTGCTAACCAAGCTGATGTGTGAGTACAGGAATGGCAATGCAGGAATAAGACACTATACAGGACTCACCATGTCTCCTTTCGACCCTCTCTCTCCAGCTGCACCCTATGAGTGGAGGTAGGAGTAAGTAAGCAGTAGAAATGTGAATAAAATATATTAAAACTTTTTAAAAAACTGTAATTATTTAAGTATGCATACAGTATGCACAGAATCAGCACTTCTGCTTAGCGATAGGACAGGTTATGTTCAAAATTCTTACTTTCACCACTTAGTAACAATGAGTAATAACAGGACTGTAGCTAGAAACCCTCACATCCAAATCTTCAAATGTTATCCATAAATAATAAATACTTATTGACTTTCACTGATTAATTGATAAAACCATTTTCCACCACAATTATATAAACAGTTTACTGAAACTCTTTGATGCCTTTGCTTTTAGCTACAATATGTCAACACTTAATTTCCTCTCTTCTCTCATGCTCCTCTGAAGTGTTTTGCTTCTATTTGTTTACAACTGCAGAATCTTTGCAAAATTATAACTTGAGATTAAAATGTTTTCCTGATACAAAGAACATTTACCTTTCGATTAACAATTATGAGATACAGCAGACCATAAGTAAAAGTGTGCAATAGAGTTGAAAAAAATCCTATACAGTTCCTCGTGTACAGTTCCTATTGTTATGTCATGACCTTCTAGATTAAGATGTACAGCAATAAAGTATACTGTCACTTACTGACAGTCCTGGTGGTCCTGGTGGGCCAGTGGGACCAGGTACACCTGAAACACCCTAAATATAAGAACAAGTATGTCTAATTAGTGAACTGAACTTTCTTTGTGCATAACTGTATCAGATGCATCAGATTGCAACAAAACGTACTCCATCTCCTTTAGGCCCTTGTGTACCCTGGTTTCCTGGCAAGCCTCTGTCTCCCTTTTCACCAAATTCTCCTGGAGGGCCAATAAGGCCAATTAACCCGCCATGACCCTGCAGACAGAGACATGGTTTATCAATATTGTTTCCCAGGGTTTAAACAGGTGCCAAGTATTCTCTCTGTTTGGGACTTAACACTCACTTTATCTCCCTTATTTCCAGGGTCTCCTTTTAATCCGGGAAGTCCTGGTGGTCCCTGTTAGAAATGTCAGATACATTAGTTCGCTTACAAAAGTGCTGTGTATTCTGTATGTGAAAAATATGGATTTAAGTCCTGATTGTGGCAAATGTCCCAAATCCCTCCTCTCATTTCATTGGCATCCATATCAGCCAAATATAAGGATCTTACTATTGGTCCTGATGGTCCAGTCTGTCCTGGTGGCCCATTTAACCCTTGCTCACCCTGGAGAATAAACACATGACGTACAGATCAGTTTACAGTATGTCAAAGCATACAAGCAAGACATCATGCTGTTTAAATTATTATGGTTGCCTGTGTGTTCCTTCAATAGTGGCTTAATATCAGGCCTATGCAGTCAGTATTTTGTATTGTGTACTGACCCCGGGACCTGGGATGCCTCGAAACCCTTCTGGACCAGTCCTCCCTGGCTGCCCTTGGGGTCCCACTGGGCCTGTCTTCCCTATCGGACCCTCGGTTCCTGGTGTCCCCTACAGAGAAAAAGGAAAGAGCCAGACGGCATTGTATCAGGGGCTAAGTAGATCAGAAACCTTAGTTGAAGGGCACCATATATAACCATTAAACTCTGTGCCAGTCTTTATCCTTACCTTGGCTCCCTTCATTCCTTGCTTCCCTTCTTTTCCTGCAGCACCTATATGACCCTGAGAAAGGCATTGTTGTTATGAAGACTTGATTTACAAAGCAACATGAACACATACAGCTACATTCACATTCATACAAACCCATAAAATACATTAAGCTCACCCTGCGCCCAGGAGGTCCTGAAGGACCTGGCTCTCCAGAGGCTCCTGGTGGTCCCTGCAGATAACAGTAACAAGAGAAAAGTTAATACAGACACACATCCACCCAGTCACATAAAGACTGAGAGGAAAGCTTGGCCACGGTGATAAAGAAGATTTCAGCTACGCACACCTGAGCTACTGGTGTTTTCGATATATGCAGTCATAAATATGTTTTTTTTTTTTTTTAAAGAAAGAAAAAAAACACTGCTCACTGCATTGCCAGGATCCCCACTGTCTCCTTTAGCCCCTGGTCCACCATCTAATCCCTGGATGAAAAAAATGTCACATAAGAGCTTATTAAAAATACATTAAAGACAAATTAATGATAAAAATGAAAAAAAAAAAAAAAACAATAACTCTCACATTGACACCAGGTTCTCCAGGGGGTCCTGAATCTCCTGGGAATCCAAGAGGGCCCTGTGGAACCAAAGAATGATTCAGAGTCCCTCATATGTGTGACATTTACGGTAACTGACTGACTGACAAGATACTCACAAGGTTGCCTTTAGGGCCATCCTCTCCTGGTGTCCCTCTGGGTCCCGGGGGTCCAGCTGCACCAGGAGGGCCGGAGTCACCCTTCTCCCCCACTTCACCTTTAGCACCCTTAGACACCAACAAAAATATATGACAGTCAATGAAAAGGGCGAGAAGAGAAAGCAAAGAAAGAATGACATTGAGAAAGAAAGGGACGAGAGACAAATGTGACTCACAGCAATGCCAAGCTCTCCAGCTGCTCCAGGGTCTCCAGCTTCTCCGTCCTCACCCTAGAAAAGAGAGAAGACACAGCAAGATAAAAACACACCACAAATGCACAAGCCCACACACACAAACCACCATTGTATGTGTGCACATATTGTGTAGTTGCTAATGGGGAATGCTAACCTTCTCTCCAACACGTCCAGGCTGACCAACTCCACCAGGCATTCCAGGTGGGCCCTGGGACAGGAGGAAAGAGAACACTTGAACACTAAAACATCAGAAAACAAGGGCAGGTTTGAAATATTCATTTGAAAACCGAGTTCTTGGTGCAGTTTTTTTTTCTTTCTTTTTTTCAGTTTGTTTGTCAGCAGTTCTGTTCACAGACTGTTGAAACTGGAACAGAATTATCACAACACAAGGAAAGAATATTGAGTGGCAGGTTTGCTACGTATGTGGATATTGTCTGAGTCACACAGTAGGTTGGAAGCTATTTCCCCTTTCTCAATCAAGTTTGCCTGTTTGTTTTCTGTGTGCAAGTATGTACAGTATGTCAGAGTATGTTGTGTTGCATCTTGAGACAAACCCAGTAAAAGCATGTCTTCGGTAGAGTGCACAAACATGAGAGCTGAGTACAGCCATGCACTACTACTGAACTCCTGCTGTCAACTGCTTTCCTCTGATGCCATCCCTACCCATTTCACTCTTTTCCACTATTCCTGTATCAGTCCATTTATGGATCCCACCATCTCTGCACTGCTGTATTTCCACGCTTCCTGTGATGGGGCATTAGCATGGCTCACATAGCTTTCTGCAGCACGCTGCTGAATAATTGACCGGCATGAAAGTCTGTAGAGAGATGGCCATTACTAGAGGTAAATATAACTGCCTCTCAGGGATGATAGGCTAATACTTCTTAATGATTCATAGAGCAGTAAATATAACTCTCTCCCAGGGATTATATCCTAATACTATTTAATAATTCAAATTTCAAAAGCAGTGGAGGGTCTGTGGCAGGAAGTGTTCAAACGAAGAGACTGTATACTGTACATAGAAACAACAGGCTGGAAAGTAAAAAGTATCTGTGGTGTGTAAGGATAAGCTGTTGTTCAGTTTGAACTAGATAACTCTATAAATAATGGAAGTCTCCTTAATTCCAAAGCTGATACACTATCATGTTTTCTTTATTACTCATATACGCATGCAATTACCATAGTTTGAAAATATTAGAACTTTAATATTGGCACTATCAGGGCAAATTTAACATCAAAATTGCACAAGTGATAATCAGGGGAGGTTGCCTCTCAATTCGAATTGAAGATACATAAATAATTTAAATATTTAAGAAACATAATTTTCAAAAGACCAAATCCAGATAAGAGAATAAAGTCAATGAATTATCTTAAAAAGGCAAATATGCCAGACTAAATTTGACACATTTTTAAGACTGATACATTTATTCATAATTGGGAGGCACATAATAATATTTGGTAAAGCTGATTATGCTCATTAGCATAACCAAATTAAATGGACCATGCTAGGGCGGTTACTGTTTCGACTAGTTTAACACTGATTTTAGTAATCTGTGCATGTTCCATTGCATTGGTTTTATTAGGAACATATTGGAGTTAGAAATAAAGGAATTTATTAAGTGGCTGTGAAGATGCATATGACAGCTTGTTGATATAAACTGCAAAAAACAAACAAACAAACCGAGAATTATAGCAATTTTGGAAATTCCCTTTTATTTACCAAAGAGCACCTGTATGTTAATGTTTTAAACCCAAGTCCTCTTACCAAAAAAACATATCATTACTCTTTCCCCAATAACACTGTCTATTTGGTATTATACTACAATAGTGATGAACATTTTGATCCAAATTGTAATAGTGAAAAAAAACACCTGGACAATAAGCATGAATTCATGCTATTCTTTACCTCTCCACCATTGGGCCCCTGAGAGCCTCGTGGGCCATGCTGTCCTGGAGGCCCCTGTGGAGAAAAAAAAGAAGATGTTTTCATTAGGATCTCATTGAAGATGATAAAGATATACTGCATCAATAAAACACACAAATACAAGCTGAAAGTGATCTGGGCTTGGCTGGTGCCCCCTAAATTAAATGAGTTAGAAGTCAGCTCATGGTGGATTGCTTATGCAGTGGCTCCAGTATCCATGATCATTATCACAGTGACATGATGAAGACGTCCAGACAGGTCATTACCCTCAATATGACAGGCTCTGATTTTTCTCATTTTTCCCACCCTCTCTATCTCTCTCTCTCTCTCTCTCTCTCTCTCTCTCTCTCTCTCTCTCTCTCTCTCTCTCTCTCTCTCTCTCTCTCTCTCTCTCTCTCACTCTCTCTCTCTCTCTCTGTGTTATTCTCTCTTATTAATAAGAAACCTCTTGCCTGTGATGTGCAAGACCATATTCTCTCAGCCACAGTGATGGCATGTGATTTGACTTTTCTGTGCAGCTCAAGAGAATGCCAAGCAATTAATCCTAACAGTGCTCTGTGTTTCAGTTGAGTAGATGTTGAGCTGTTCTCTGAATCACTCTGAAGTCTTGGAGGGAGCCTCGTGTTGTAAAGACACTGAGACAGAAAGACAGACAATCTGCCCAAAGAGAGACTGTGTGAGACTAGAGGAAACACATATCCTTCTGGCAGAGAGATACTTGAGCATTAGAGGGTAAAATTCTGTGATCCGCAACACTCACACATGAATGAAACTTCCCCAGTGAGTCCTCAGCATCTTTCCTCACCCCCACCACCCTTCTCTCGCTGTCTCTCTCCTTTGTTTTGGTTCCATTTTGATGCATTCCCTCCCTAATCTGGCTGTGAAGAAGAGGGGCTATAGAGAATCTTGTTGAGCGTGTGTTCATGGTTGACAGCGTTGTGAGATGACTGTCACAAAGGGGGATGCTCATTAGACAGCCAAGGCTGAGGCTAATCTGATTAGCAGCTGTCACACCGTCTTCCTGCTCACAATCAGCGCCCCGCCTCTTCCTTCCACTCCATTGCTCCACTGCTTCCTTTCTGTCACTCTCTGCCTTTTTTCTTTTTTCTCATAAAATTGTGGTCTGTTTTGTCATTCACACTCCTCCTTTAAGATTCATCACACACTGAAAAGACGTGTAAGTCACTGTTGTAGTTTGAAAGAAGTTTATATGGCTAACATTTAACCATCATTGTGGCTATCATCTCATAAAATAACCAAAAGACATGACCAATGCCAGCAGACACAGAGATACAAGAAACAGAATTTAGAGGGTAATTGACTCAAGTGTGTTTTAAACCTAAAGCAAGGGCTATTACAATGGAAAAAACAGCTTTAAGCTCATTTAGTCTGAGAGTGGAGTAGCCAATTTAAATTAGTCTATCTCAGTTTTATTGCAGCTGTCTCACACTAGGATAGTCTTGAGTGCAAAATCAAGATTACTCTATCAGTCTTACACCTCTCTGTACAACCAGTCTGGCGTCGAAACAATATTGAGACTAATCAAGGGCCACAGCAAACTGTGCCCCATTCAAGGCCACAGTCTGTAGTAGTTTGAGAGTGGTAATGATTATTGGCAGAGGAAAAGCTTGGTTCACAAGTTTGACAAACAGCAGCAGAATCAGCACAGCTGGTACTAAGGAACTAAATAGGTGGCACTAATTAAAGTTTAATGAGCTGTGGTGGGTTGTTTGGGTACCAGCTATAGTTCATAGCCTGCTGATACCTTCAACATTCTCAATACTGTGCATATAGAAATTGTATGCCAGATAGAATTTTGCAAACATTATATTTTTCTTTTTAATTTACAGTATTTTTTTTTCTAAAATGGGATATTCAAAAATGACATTTGAGATGATAATATAATATTGGTGTTATAATATACATAACATTTGTACAGTAATGTGGGGTGACCTTTGTCTGCTACTGTGTTTATAATATACTCACATCAGAGGTGTCACATCCACAATGACCAGCATGGTGCTTGAAAGTCCTGGCACTGACGTGATATTTGAATAGCACCTTTATGAGCTGGGTAGTTATTTCAGCCCAAATATATAATAATGCTTCAGGAGTTTCCTGATCATAGACAGAAATGTAAATTTACAGTATTTCCCGTCTGCCATCTCAGCACTCAATAACCTTCCCCAATAACCTCATATGGACCCAGCCCTCCTTAGTGTGCTATATATATGTGTCGGTTGTTTAATGTCTGGTAGTGTTTGTGTAGTATGTGTGTATTACATGTTGCTCAATGTTTAGTAGTGTCGTACAGTGTGTGTGTAGATGTATACTGTTTCAATGTTGGTTTCTTCAACCCATCAGTAGCTGACAGTCTGTGAAAAAGAATTTCCCTCTGGGGACAATAAATTTCTATCTATCTATTTGCAAAAGCTGTTTTTCTACTATTATATGCATACATGTTTTGACCTCAAAAAGAACAATTGAACAGCTTTTAATACTCAGGATGGAAATGAAGAAAAGTGGACCAAGTGGAGAAACATATTCATTTAGATACTGAGGAATAATCACGTCATTACCCAGTATCTGGCAAGACCAAGACAAGTCAAAGTCATAATGATCGTGAAGCAAAGTGTGCGATGTCAGGAAAGTGCTGTCAGTTGGTAAATGAGCTGTGTTAATAAAGCACTTGTCTGGTCTTCCAACCACTCAAAGCGCCTTATAGTACATACCAACATTCACCCATTCACACATACATTCATACACTAATTGCAGAGGCTGCCATGCAAGGTGCCAACCTGCTCAGCAGGAGGAGTTTCTAATCATTCACACACACACACACACACACTTACACACCGATGACGCAGCCTTCAGGAACATTTTGGAGTTCGGTATCTTGCCAAAGACACTTCAACAGGTGGACTGGAGGAGCAGGGGATCGAACCACGGATCTTGTGATTAGTGGATGACCCATTCGACTTCCTCAACCACAGCTGCCCCTAGCTGAGACTTGAGGCTGGCACTGGACTTGTATGTGTTGAGAATACTGAGCAGTACTCACCATCGAGCCAACATGTCCACTCTCTCCTTTCTCCCCTGGTAGTCCTGGCATTCCCTATAAATGCAGATATGGTAAGAAATACAGTCTAAGGCATGGAATGGAGACATATATAAAGGGATGAGTCTTGGATGTACAGTCAGTCTTGGAATTTATATTGTTCTTTACCTGTAGCCCAGAAGGTCCAGATGCCCCCTTAAAGCCCCTGTGTCCTTCATCTCCTTTTGCTCCATTCATGCCTTGCTGCCCACGAGGACCTGGCTCACCATCTGCACCCTACACAGACAGGTCCGCGCTGTTAACACTGCACAAACCAAACCAAAATATATGCTGATATATAGTTATATGACTCTTTGTGAGTTAAAACAACATACTGTCAATCCAGGCTGGCCTATAGGTCCTTGACTTCCAATAGGTCCTGGGGGTCCCTAAAAGCATAGTGACAGTTAAATACCCGTTCACTGAAGTAAAGACATGATCAAAGCCATTTGTTAGTACACAAGATGATGTACAGTCCAGACAAACAGTTATTACAATGAATTACTCAAAACCAATTACAACCCAGTTTGTCCTCTACCTCCTTGTGATCCAAGGTAATGACGTGATGTTGGAACTATTCACATAAAATTCATACTCACTGCTTCTCCTTTGTCTCCTTTGCTGCCCTTCTGGCCTGGTCCTCCTGTCTCTCCCTATAGGGACAGATGCACATATGTGAACACACATACAAAAAACTGAGTCCCAAAATCAGCAAGCACTGAACAGCAGTGCTGCAGTCCCTGCTAACTATCCAATGTACCTACCTTGTCTCCGTCCTCTCCTGGAGGCCCAGAAGGTCCCGCAGCCCCTGGCAGCCCAAGAGGTCCTGGATCCCCGTCATGCCCCGCTGGTCCCACAGGTCCCTTCTCTCCCTTGGGAACAGATGGGAAAACAGCACACATCTAGCAAACGCTACAAAACATATTACCCTCATATAGCAGCATGACACATTGATTAATGTATCATACCAGGAAGGACACTCGCACCCAAGAAAGTAGACTTGATCACATTGATATTTTTACTCTCTCTTTCTCTTTCTGTCTCCTTTACCTCTCTCCTGCTCCCTATCTCATAATAACACATTCTAAAGAGACAGCACGTGTTGTTTATTACACAATGGTGGGAGGTGTTGGCACACTATGTGTAAGAGGACACTGTAGCCTAAGAAACAAAATTAGAAATGTTCCAAATCTTACTGGCTCGCCTTTCTCTCCCATCGGCCCAGCAGGGCCCACGCCGCCAGGTGGTCCTGGCTGGCCAATAGCACCAGCCGGCCCAGCAGGGCCCCTCTCTCCAGTGGCACCCTGGAAATAAAAGATAGAGTCGAGGTGAGCATGTCACATGATTCATTATTTGATTTAGTGCCGTGTTCACGATCACTGATCACCATGGAAACAGCCTGCTGTTTCATATGCCATAGCATTTTATATACCATAGAAACTGAACAGAGACCGAGGGATGGGATGGGATGTAATTTAACTAAATCATACTTACAATAGATCCAGCAATACCAGGCAGGCCCTCTCCTCCCTTCAGACCTGCAGGACCCTGCAGAGACACGAGCACAGATTTCACAATCAAGCAACATCTGCCACCATTACAAGAATTACCATTTGCATTAAAGTTTTACAATTGCTTTGGTACAATTGCTTTGAGTTCCAATTTGAAAAACCTTTATGAAAATGTCATGATGGATGTTGACAATTTAATTACAAGCTGCACATGTCAGGAGGATCTAATGCTGACAGTGAGTGAGGTTAAATATATGAGATTTAAGGAATTTTGAATTACCATAGCACCAGGGGTCCCTCTGCTCCCTCTGAACCCGTGAAGCCCAGCAGGACCACTCTTTCCTGGAGATCCTGATGAACCTGGGTCTCCCTAAAATGCACACATGTGATTAGATATGAGGTAAATATAAGGTAAGTAGCCAGTAGTCCGCAGGCCCTTGTGCAGTCATAAATCACATCAACCAGCAAGTCACCCAGTGAAGGAACATTTATCTTTTATGAGCCATAATACACTCAACACCGTAAGGTTTCCTCTGTTATTTATTAGCAAATTAGAAGATAGGATGAGACCCCGGAGATAAGATATTCAGGGAGTATTGAGAGAGTCCTTGGGCATTATCTAATGAAACAGTAATAAGGTGATGCTGGTAAGTGATTATGATCCTGACTTTATGATGAAAACCACTCACCTTGGCACCCTCCTTTCCAGCTGCTCCTGGTAAACCATGCTCACCCGGTGGTCCGGGTGAACCTGGATGGCCTCTTTCTCCAGTTGGCCCTGTCTCACCAGATTTACCCTGAAAACAACCAAAGTACACAACACCCTCAGGCTACCAGATTACTTCCTACGTGAAATAACACAACAGTTATTTAAAATACATGTTATCTGTTTGCTTTTGAACCAACTATAAACTAATCTGATTACCTGTGGTCCAACAACACCTGTTGGCCCAGGGGGTCCATTCTTGCCTTGGAAGCCCTGTAAAATAAGACAATTTAGTTTGGTGACTCTCAGTCAAAAGTTGAAACAGAGGCAGTAGGATGCACAGATGCTTTTATTTGAGGACTGCACACAGGGCAGGATGTTTTTTCTAAATTTAGTTTAGTCTTTTCAACTTGCACTCTGACTGAGAACTTCAGTGCTGAAGTCACAGCTTTCAACTTGTTTGCTTTGACACATACAGTAGATCAATTCTCTGTTATTGCTGTGGTGTGCACCTCATAGAGGCATAATGCCACACACCAAATGCTGTATATAGCTTTTTTTCCAGGCACAGACACCTTCATTGATAGTGGATAGAAAAGAAATCATGGGAGAGAGGGGGGGGGGGGGGGGGTGTGACATGCAGGAAAGGTCCTCCGGCCAGGATTTGAACCGGGGTCTGCTGTGTACCTGGCATGCGCTCTAACCACTCGACCACCTGCGCCCGCTGTCTATAGCTTTACTACGATAAAAGGTGACTCACTGATTCCCCTCTCTGGCCTGGATGACCTGGTAATCCATCTTTTCCAGGTGGACCCTGAAAAACAATAATTTTCTCAAATTATTTTAATGAACTAAACATGATCAAAGGTGATCATAGATATGAGTAACATTAGTTGATAGGCACCATCCAGTGCATCTTAGCCCACTCACATTAGGTCCTTTAGGCCCTGGTTCACCATGTCTTCCCTGAGGCCCTAGAGGACCCTGGAAAATAATAACACAGATTGTCAAAACTCTGACTCCAACCCAAAATCCTTTTTTTCTGGTGAGGGACAGGTTTTGGAGCTATGGTCCTATTTGGGTACAGTATGCCATCATCTAAGAGTCAAAATTTTACCTGATCTCCAGGGGATCCTTGAGGACCATCTTGTCCAGCAGAACCCTACAGGTGAACAAGACAGCAAAAATACAGTCACTGTAACACTAAACATTTCTATTTTTTCCTGCCAGCCATCTTTAGCTCTCTGAAGATGAGCTTTGAAGGTGAGAGTGTAAAACTGAAGCATCCCCTTTCAGACAACAGCTTCTCACTGCACCAGATGTTCTGTCATCTAGAAATGAACAGCAATAACCAGCTCCAACTTGGTTGGTGCATTCATCCATACTTTATGAGGTATGTTTTTATGTGTTTGTAACTGTATGTGCATATGTCTTTGTTTATGTCAGTGTGTGTGTGTGTGTGTGTGTGTGTGTGTGTGTGTGTGTGTGTGTGTGTGTGTGTGTGTGTGTGTGTGTGTGCACTCGTATCAGCCTAAACTCACCTTTTCTCCAGACTTTCCAGTGGGCCCCCTTGCTCCTCTTTCCCCTCGGACTCCCTATCGCAAAACCAACAACAGTCTGATTAGCACATGCATCACAAATCTGGAGGTGGAAGATAAACTGTTGATGTGAAAAAGCTATGCCTCACTCCCACAACCCGTGTTAAACTAATGGTATCATTATTACTAGAGCAGCAGGTTTAAACAATAACAAACGTGCTATATAGGCATGACACCTATAGCTGTACTTACATTAGAACCTCTTTGGCCTCCAGGCCCTGGCTGACCAGCTGGACCCTGTATTGTAAAGATTTATGAGAGTTATTTATCAGTTGCTTATTTTACAGTTCCTACAGTACATACTGCAGCAAAGTTTACATTTTCTAAAGAAGTCAGAATGTGATGTGGATGAAATGTCTGTACAGTCCTTACCCTTCGTCCTTTCTCTCCTGGGACCCCTGCCACACCAGGGAAGCCAAGTGATCCCTGGAGGGACACGTAGAGGTTAATCAGCCTCAGCCTTCCATTCATCACACATCAACCCCTAATGTCTCATTAATGTATAATTAACTACTGTATCAAATTAAAGCAAATCTAATACATGAGCCCAACACAGCCTTAAATACACCATTCATCAACATGTAATGAATTGATGTCACTAATGAACTATTAATAAAATAGCCTTTTTTAATAAGCCATTTATCATCCTTTATTTTTAATCAGACAGGAAACAGTCCAGCCAAAGACACACATATTGCTGGTTAAAGCTCTGATAAAGGAACCAGAGGACACATTAACTGATCATTATAGCTCATCAATGCTAAATCACCTTAGGCCCTTGTCGTCCTGGGTATCCTGGCAATCCAGGAACACCAAGTTTACCCTGTAGAAAATAAGAGGGGAGGAGGAAATAAATGGGTAAAATATATATATATATGCCTGAAAACCATTTAATTAAGATTTGTATGACATAATGCTGATTATGCATGTACCAAAACAGAAGGGCATCTCTATACTAACGTATAGTGATGACAGAAAGATTAAATGCTTCAACATGCACACTAGTACAGTGCGCCTTAGGAGTAGGCTATAACCAGACGTAATAAATGTAAGGGAATTACATTCCATATATTCAGTACTACAGTTATTTCAGACACTGATTTAATAAGAAAGTTTTGTCAAAACAGAAAATGGACCTAAAGAAAATTAACTGTAATACATTATAATACATAACATTATAATGCCTATAGTAGCACAATGCAGGTTTAGATAAAAGTTTTCTATAATTTGACAGCCTATTTGATCTTCCTATCCTCCTATTTTTTGTCCCAACCTTGTCTCGTAATGTTAATGTAATCTTTTATTAATGTACCTTCTCTCCAGCAATCCCAAGACCTCCTTGATCACCCAAAGGTCCTCCTTGGCCCTTCAGCCCCTCTGGTCCATCCTCTCCACGAGCACCTGGAGCTCCGTTATCACCCTAAAATGAAAAATTACAATAGAAGAGAGGTGACAATTTTATCTCTGCTCCAAAAGAGAATAACAGAGAAAATGAAGTTTATGATCTGAAGGCGCTTTTACCCTGTCTCCCGTGATGCCCATGTCTCCTTTGAACCCTGGGAAACCATCTTCTCCCTGTGATGTATAGAGGAGTGGTAATGTATGATGAAAAGCTTTTAAATGATAAATGGCATCATAATATTGTAATTTGTCAGTGTCCTAAGTCCCAATCCACAGTTTGCAATAACAAGCAAAATGTGTTTTACTCACCTTCTCTCCTTTGCTTCCCTTTGGACCTCTAACTCCATCTGCTCCCTGTGAAAGAGAGTATAAAATACTTTAGTTAATGACAATATAACATCACTGACACACGTCTGGACACCACATTGAAAAATGACTGGTTATCTGTATTTCATCTTAAAACACTGAAATGATTTATAAGTGTGTATTGATTTTCTCTTGACCTAACATTGCTCTGGTATTGAGCAGTTATTGACCTTACATTCATACTAATGATTGCCATCAAGGTCAGACTGCCCCTAAAGGATGTTGAACCAAACTGCTAGATAAAACACCAGATGTAGAAATGTGACAAAAACAAACACCAAGCAGAATTCCATTCCATGACATCTTTACTTTTATTCCTCAATTTCAAAGGCACAAAATTGACTGCTACACACCAACACACACAGTTTTGCTCTATCTGGCTCTGACATTTCTCCTATCTGTCAAATGCTCTTTACTCTGCTGTTAGTAGTCCCCTTGGGAACCAGGGTACTTTTCCTCCACCTGCCACCTGTCAGTTTAAGACTCAAACAGCTTGTCCGTCACAGGTAGACATACACGCAGAATGAAATGGCTGAGGAATAAATATCTTAGTGGACATTACACCCGAGATCATGATACATTTATGTCTCACCTTGACTCCACGGGACCCTGGGTACCCAATAGGCCCCTGAGGACCTAGTGAACCCTGCATGTAAAAAATAACAAAAATGTTACTGAATCTTAGCAAGCAGCAGCCTCTGAACAGATACTCCGTCACTGTGTCCTATCCTTTATTGACAATAAGCGTTTTCAAACAGAAACAGTGGAGGAGGCTGATGAATGCATGTGGCTGACTCTAATGGGCTAATGCTCTTGTACAATAAGGATGATAATATCATAGGGGCACAATAATGATTACAATGATGAGAGTGAGCATTTACAATAGCATGCACAATTACAATAGACTGAATGAAAGAGCATGATGTTGCACTTTTAATATCTTGCTGTTACACTACAGCACACAAGCCTAAGAAATGCAGTTACCCACTTGCATGCCTTTCTCTCCTGGGGGGCCCTCTCTTCCTGGGTGACCCTGAAGCAGGAAAAAAGGAATCAGATTGACTTAGCGCTGCTGTAAATACATCATTATTGTATCACTACTTGATGGAAATTTCTGAATGCAACCATCCATTGAAAAAGAGGAAAACACAGTGGCATTGAGAATGAAGCACCATGAAAATATCATTGTGTGTCACAAAGCTTTGCAGAACAATAAAAGGAGCATTAAGTGAGAATCATTCGACTGTGTCTGACTGCAGTCTAAAATGAATTATTGGAGATGAGAAAAGCCTCACTGTAAGAAGATTTCTCATTCTTTACTAAATGTCATACTGCTTCTGATCACTTCCATAAATGCCTACAGTATCCCCCTGCTGGCAGATGACAGAATGTGTATAAAGTACCACTCAAAAGTTTGGACACACTTTCTCATTCAAGTGAATTGGAGAGTGTGTCCAAATCTTTGACTGGTTCTATTCATACAAAGTTATTGCTTGTGTATCATTTGGAATTTCTGTGCTGTTGTGCTGAAGGTAAAACTTCCTATTGAGGCTGCTCCTCTAGTTCTACTCCTCTTTGCTTAAAGAATGAAGACATTCTTTAAAAAACAAAACAAAACTCCCTGTGCGAAAATGTGTTGTCTGAGTACAGTACCGACTCTTATAGTAAGTCAGTTGATGTTGCAGTGATTCACATTTTGTTGTCTTGTCACTTGAGCACGTAGTTGACTGACAAAGTAGGAGCAGTGCACTCTCTCTATTTATATGTACATAGATACTGTGTGCAAAAGTATGTATGGATATGTGCATGTGTTTGTACTTACAGGAGGGCCATCAATGCCTGGTAGTCCCTGCATGCCTTGTTTCCCCTGGGGACCCTGTACAGGACAGACAAAATCATAAATCCTGGCGCTGAGCTTCAGATATGATATAACCTCTCAACTCATCCCTAAGAGACCACATTTCCCACTTTGTTGCTTCTCTACCAAACATACTGTATTTATGGCTAAGTCCACTTTTTATTTCTTTTATCAATTTGACCTCATGATGTGAACTGTTCAAGGCTGTCCCCTGTCTCTGTTATGCCTGTGTGTGTTTCTTTGGTATTGACTTCCTGTCTAGCTCTGTCTTGTCTGAATGGGATCCAGAAGTGGTTGGGTTATATTGGCCTGTTTAGTCTGCCTCCCCTGAGTATGTGATGACAAAGATCACAAGGTCACAGCTTTAATTCTGAACTTAAGAGGGAGACATGCTACCTACCTTCTCTCCTGGCAATCCAATGGGACCCTGAGGACCAGACAAACCCTAGACCGGAACAGAGCATCAATCAGGTTAAGTGTCACAAGACTGGGAGAGGGCTTGGAGTTGAGGTTTTATGGCATGTGTGTGTATGTAAGAATCATAAACAGTAAGTGCTGATGTCTTTGTGTGAACTGGGAGTTGGATGGGGTGTTGACATGCTGGAAAATATGGTTAACCAATGACTGTAATGGTGCTGATGACATTTTAAAAGTCATTTTTGTTGCAGTGGGGTGATACCTTTTTATCTTAAAACAGGACCGTTTTAGTGCTTGTACAGTACCTGTACTCCCGGATTTCCCTGTTGACCTGGGGACCCTATTTCTCCAGATGGACCCTGAGAACAGGTAACACTGGTGGTTACACACTGTCAACACATCATCACATCACATGACAACAGGTTAACAGGTTCATTAGAATGGTACGCTAAGACACTTTGGCTGATGTTTCTGTAGCTGACATCAATTTCAAAATCCACACCACGTTCATATGTCTGTATCTCTTAACATACATTATAGCCATAAGTGGTATGTAAAGGTTGTTATGGGGATGAGGTATGAAGGTAGCAGGACTGACCAGGTTGCCCTTTGCCCCTTGTACTCCATCAGTTCCACTGATACCCTGTCAAAAATACACACGCAAGATGTTAGAAAATATAGGATGAAATGTCAAAGTTTGATTGAAAGAGACACAGTTCAATAGCTTCCTTGCTTATCTTTAGTGGCATATTGATGATTCTATGAACTAGAGAAACTTTTATAGACTGAATATCTCTGATCTTATAATCAAGGCGATGTTGACTTACCGGTTGGCCAGGTGGGCCAGGTGGCCCCCTTGGCCCAACAAGACCCCGAGAACCCTGGAGACAAAACACAGTAAATAGTCAGCAGCTAACCTGCATTCATGATGAGATGGAGTGAGTGTGGAATACTAAATCACAAATCAGAACTAAGAAGAGACAGAGAGTGAAAAACAGGGACAGACAAGCAATATATTTGTGTGTGTGTGTGTGTGTGTGTGTGTGTGAGTGTGTGTGTGTGTGTGTGTGTGTGTGTGTGTGTGTGTGTGTGTGTGTGTGTGTGTGTGTGTATGTGTGTGTGTGTGTGTGTGTGTACGTGCACGCATCTGGTTTTGTATGTGATAGCCACAGAGACTGTGCTAGCCTGTGTTTGCGCAAGTGTGTTTGTGCGCTCTGTTTTTGTCAGCCTCCCTCTTTGTAGGCTGGCCAAGCCACCTGTTCCAAAGCCACATCTGTGATCTCCTGGGAAGTGATTGATATGGAAATATAATCATTCAGGCCAGGATTTTATCTCTTCCCTCTCCGACTCTCTCTTTTCCCTCTCTCCATCTCTCTTATCTTGTTCACCACCAACCAAAATTCTGTCTCGCGTTTGTCTCTCGCTGTCTCACTTTTTCTGTCACTTCTTCTCTTTCATCAAAACAGCCAACTCCTCTTCTTTCCTGTTTTTTTGTAGTTTAACACAGCACTCCTAACAAGTCTTATGCCACTCTATTTCTTCCTGCACTGGGTGATCCATTTGGAGAGACAGAACCCTGCTGAGCCAAAACCTTACCTACTGTGAGAAAGATAGAGTGTGAGTCATAACCAATCAACCAGTGTTCACTGCAGATATACACTGAGAATATGACAGCATCTTCACCGGAGCTCTCAAAATCATTCTGGTCTCACATTGATATAAAGATTGAAAGTTACTTTGTAGGTTGAATCTCTGTGAAAGAATTTAAATATACTAGCATGCTGTGCAATCTTATATTTTTGTGTTTAAGCTGCACTCTTTCCAGTGACTATCTTTGGTAATGCAAGGGTCAATATTGCGTAAATAAGGTTTGACCAGCCTACCTTTTATAGTTATTGTACACTATTGTGCTGTTATTCTATTATGTTCTACATGTACAGTAAGAGCAGTAGATTTTGTATTTGTATGTGTCTGCAAGATTCTGATGGAAATGTCTGCTGTAGCTGAAATCCAATGATCTCATACAATCCCCACAGGATTTGTCTTGGAAATCCATTGCTTCTGTGGGTATAAACTAAGAAAAAGGTTTTGGTGTTTCACATTTCTGACAACCCCTAGCATCTACTACATTAAATATTCTAATATAGAGACATATTTAACATGAAATAAAGGTGTGTTGTGATGTCTGTATCTATATGTGTGTTTGTGTGAGCTTACTATAGGTGTTTTCTCTCCCACCTTGCTGTGGTAGAGAAAATTGTGTGTACCAAAGATCCCAAGATGTTGTCCAGCGCTTAGCTCCTGTTAGGGTCACCCTTTATGATAATATTGAGGGGGGGGTACCAGAAAAGCACAACTCCAGAAAGACCTCATCAGCACAGCAGGCAGATGATGGTGTCCAGCAAACAGGTGGATCTCTACAACAGCTGTGAAGATTGAGGAAGGCTGCAGCAGGGGGAGACCTACAATTGCCATGCAGTCCATGGCGGTGGATGTAGGTCTGTCTCTGTCAAGGATTGTGTGTCAACTGGACCTAGAGGTCTGGAAGCTCTAAGCCCAAACTGCCATACAGTGGATGAAGCTGACTTGCTGGATGTCAGATCAAGCCAGGAGAATTCTTCGGCACTTCACCCATGACTGAGCAACCCTTTTCAGGGTCCGCACAACACACCCCATTAGGGGAGGGGTCTAGAGAAATCATGTGCCTTACCAACTTCCTGGCTAGATTACCGCATCCACTGGGAACTCCTCTACGCAGTCAGAAATTTTCTCCATCATCCACAAGCAGACAACTCTGCACCCAGCTAACAATAACAATTGACAGTGTAAGCCTTGAAAATGTGAACCAGTCCCCTTACCTTGGAAGTCACCTCTCCTCAAGGGCAGACATAAACAATGAGGTACACAATTGCATCTGCTGTGCCAGTGAGGCTTTTCAAAAGCTCTGCAGAAGATGTCTTTGAAAACTCTGAAATGCTTGCAAAGACCAAGCTGCTGGTCTACAAGGCAGTTATCTTGCTCACACTTTTATATGGGACCACTTACAGTAGGCATATCCGAACCCTGGAGTGCTACCACTAGAGGTGCCTGCGAAATAAATCTTGTGTATCAGCTGGAAAGAGAAGCGCACTCACATCAGTGTCCTTGAAGAATCAAACATAGACAGCATTCCTGCCACCATCTTTAAACACCAGGTGCCTGGTAATACAAATGCCCGACACATGCCTCTCAAAATATGTCCTCTGCTCAGAATTAAATGCTGCCCAACAACCACCTGGAGGTCAGAAAAAGTGTTTGGTTCTTTTTTTTATGTCATAAACAGTTCTAGGAGGCAACCGTGCTTGAGTACACTTGGGTTTGGGGTAATGTGAGTGCGGGCCAGCGGGGGACAGGGGAGGGGGGATATTCGAGCTTCAGCATGGTACAGAACAACTGGCCCTAGTGAGAGTGCGCCCTAACTGGGAAGACTTTGCTCAAAACAGCATGGACAAACAGTTTACATGAAGGAGCCACATTCCATGAAGATGATCTCCAACCGTCTGCCAGGGTCAAGCAGCAGCAAAGAAAGGATTGAGTCTGCATCAAAAAAGGCTCTCCCACATTCCCCTTCCAGTACCTCACATCAATACCAGCACTGCAACAAAGTTTGTGGTTGGAGAATTGCCTTCATCAATCTGAAGACCCACAATGAGGATCCCCCATGAAGACCATCATACTTGACTTCGAGTGATTGCCAATGACTGTAAGTGTGCATGTTTGAGAGAGAAAGACGAAGAGGGAACATTACTCACAGGTTCACCTGGTTGCCCTCTTGGCCCCACAGGTCCATCAGACCCCTAAAATAACAAAGAAGGAAACAGATTCTACACATAAATCTCATGCACACAGAGTAAGTCAGCCTCAGGCATGGATACATTTATATCCCCAGAGACATAATCTGTGAAAATAGCTAATTAAAAAAATCCACCGACTGACAGATAAGGCTAAACTATCTTCTTAATAGACTGCTCTATCAAACTTCATCCGCCCCTCTGCATGAATTGATACCATCTTGACAGAGCTTCTATCTTTCATATTTTCAATTCTATGTCAGGGATTCATTGCATTGCTTTCATGTCATTTGCAAACATCGATACTGAATGAGCTCAGTCCAGCATAACAGAATTAAAAATTTAGGAGTTTATGACTTAATTTCAGTAAAGCCTGCTTTGATCTGTGGTGCTTTACCATCCAAATGGTTTGTAGAAGCGATTCATTGATCTGGAAAAGATTTCCCTTTTAACCTTGTGTGATTGAAAATTAGGGAAAACAAAGCACTGCTGCAGGATGTGTTTTATGTTTGTTTCAAGTAGTTTTTGGAAAGTACTGTGCTCTCACCTTTTCTCCTGACTCTCCAACAGGCCCATGAGGACCAGGCTTTCCTCTGTCCCCCTACAAGATAAAAGCATTAGCCACAAGCCCCGGGATATTTAAGAGTGTTCTGTTTATAGCAGAGGAGCTCGAGCAGATGCTTTTTAGTGTACACTGTCATTGCAGAAATCACAGCAATCATCATGATCATAATATGCAAATAAACATCTGCCATATGATGTGTGAGGTATTCATGCATGCACTGGTACTGTAGTGTGTCAGTGGCTAAATGACTAAATAAATACAGTGACAATTTCAAGTCACCAAATCTAACTTACTCTGTGTCCCTTGTTTCCTGGGAGACCTGGCAGGCCGTCAAAACCCCTGTCACCCTGAGAAGTAATAGAGAAGCAAGTGCATTAAAGCCTGAAACACACACATACGGTAATGTGTAAACATTAGCAGAATTGTAGTGAAAGTCTCCCCTGGCAGAGCCTCCCATCTGCTCTGAGTGTGTGTCGGGGAGAGGGAGCTTTTAGATTAGCTGTAGGTCTGCTAAAATGCTGCTTTGACTGATAAAGACTCTGCTGTTCTGTCAGACCCGGCATCAGGGGAGCCTGATTTATTTACTAAGCTCTTCCTGCAGCTGTTAGGTATTGAGTTGCCTCGTTGTCAATACATATAATAAGCTGTGGGCTGCGGGATACCTAAAGGCTTACACTTGCAAGTGGAGATTTAGAGTGGAGTTTGTTATCGTACAAGACCTTGCTGCCTAAACATGTGTGGGATTGTTATGTTCATGGAAATGTGGAAGTGAATTCAAGGAAACATTACACCAAACATCAGTAGTATGGTCTGACAACTGGCAATGTAGCAACCACACAAATATCAGCCTCAACTAGTATTCAAATATGCAGAAAGGATGTTAATCCTTTGCTGGAACAAATATTTTCTAGGTTGTTGGTGCAGCTCAATTAGCTGAGATTATCACTACTGCAATGCAGTGCAGTGACATCTCAAGGAGCTTACCTTCGAGCCTGTTTCACCTGGAGCTCCACGACCTCCGTCCCTTCCTCCATGCCCCTAAGAGATTCACATTCCAGTGAAAATAGATTCTACTTTGCTGTGCACCAGGCAGAGTATGCTTTTAACATGAGATGCTGAGGTTTCCAGTACTGAAACCAGCTATGCTCAAGATATCTCACCCTCTTTCCTGACTTTCCATTAATTCCTGAAGGGCCTGGCAAACCGCGTGGTCCCTATATGAGGAAGGGGAGCAAGATAAATGGAAAATGGTGTAAAGAGGAAGGCAAGGGGACAAAAGGAAATCAATAGTGTGACAAAGACAGTGGTACAATAGTATCTAGTACTGAGCTAAAAATAATGTCTGATCTTACAGTAGGGCCACTGTCTCCGCTGTCTCCTTTGAGCCCAGAGGTGCCTGGAATACCCTGAAATAATGATAACAAAAAGTTATTAAAGCATGACAGGAGCAATTGAAACCTTCTCTCAAATTTAAAACCAAACAAACTAAATATGAATGAGCAGCCAAAATCTTCTTCAAAATCATCTTTAAAATCATCTTTAAAATCATCTTTAAAATCATCTTTAAAATCATCTTTAAAACTGAATTATTTTTTGCAGCCCAACAGTGATTTATTTCATAAATGGGAGCAGAAGTGATGTGAACATACTGAGCTTGCACAATGTTGGGATTATGATGGGAAGGAGAGAGTAGGGGTTGTGACTGAGCAGACAGAATGTGAATTTAAGGTTAAAGGTTTCAGGAGCCCTTAAGGTAAGATGCAAATTTAGTCAAGGTCAGAGGAGTGCCTTACCACTGGGCCTGGTCGCCCTGTAAGACCCATTGGACCTGGAGGTCCCTTCAGTGACAGCTGGAAGAAAAACACAACTTGATCCATTATGCATGCTGCACGAGGCCCATTTTAATATGCAATTAATTGCTCTGCATATAGTGTAAATTAAACTGATGTCACCAATGTTATAATATGGCATTATGACCAAAAAGCACGGGTTAATTTGAAGTTTACCTTCGTCTGTTGCAAGATAGCTTGTGCTTGTGCCTCCTGTGGAGAAACCACTGGTCCCTTCTGTGAATCACCTCCATACTGGAACTGGAGACAATGATAAGGAGGAGTCAGTCCCTACTGCAGGATTCCCAAAATGTAAATGAAGTTCAATCAAACAGCCCCCCCTTGTGGTTATGGCATGACACCACATTGTTAAAGGGTTAGCTCTGTGTGTGTATGTTTGTATGTGTGAAACATGCATGGGTGTGTTTTAAAGTCTTACAGGTAGCATCAACAGGGTTCCCGGAGGACCTGGAATCCCATCGACACCAGCAAGACCCGGGCGTCCTGGGGGACCCTTAAAAGAGACGACAAGAAAAGTGATAAACACTCTGCTACTGTGTGTGTAGTGCATGTGTATGTGTGTGTATGTTTGTATGTGTGAGAGATAGGGTCTTAACAGAAAAAAACATCTCTGCAATCCAAACACTATGAAAACAACCTTTGTTCCATTTCCATGGTGAATGTCTCATATAATATCTTATGTTTACAGTCTATATATGTCCATCTTAGCAAATAATTTAAAGCAGTATTGAGTCTTTAAAATGGTCTTGATCAGATCATTGTTCCACTATTCTAAGTATTCTAGTATTCAAATTAGATAGTACTATTAAGATAGTATACTATATATGTTAATGACTAAATGGCACTGATCTTGGTACTGCCCTTTGTCAGATCAATAAAAAATAACTGTGAAGCAGCAGTGGAAATGTGTTTAGTTATCCTTTTGAAGAAATCTTAATTTGTTTTTAAAATATATTATATAATAACACAGAGTATAACTCAATTAGTTGTCAAGATTAATTATTGTAATCAATCCAGCAGGCTTATGATTTTCTACCAGAAGCATAAATTGTCTACATTATGTCCCCATAAGAATTACATAATGTCATAAAGACATGGGGCAATTAATGAATGTCAATCACTGGTGCACATTGTAAAATGTGTTAAACAGTCTCATTCATGAATAAAGACAGAGCTCCATGCCTTCAATTCCTTTCAATGTAATATTTAAGATACCTATGTTTCAGGACCTGGATGCTATTACTTCTTTTTAACTTTACCACACAAAGAGACTCTGTATTAAAACATATATGATTTGTCAGTTGTGCACAAATGAATAGTAGGGGGAAGGCACCACTGTTGCATCTCTTCTGATTCCATCTAAGTAAATAAAATACAAGCTTATTTAATGGATGGGCTGAACCTGAACTGTAAATAGCTACTGGAAGCGTGTACAGGGACTGAATGTGATGTGCTTGTAAGCCATGGGGATCCGCATAGTAATATACTGCTATGAACATGTTTGCAATGCAAAATGATAAAACAATATATAATCTACTGGGGCAGAACATCTATGTGTGTGTTGGAGTGTGTTCCACTGAGATGAATAATGGAAAAATGCACTTATTTGAGCAAACACACACACATACACTATAAGAATATTAGGTCAACCATGTGTGAGTCAAAGTCCGTCCCTGAGGTCCAGCAGGTTCAGTTCAGTGAACCAGGTCATTGTGATCCCATGGACATATGTCCCTTGGGTGAAGCAGTCAAACTGAGGTCAAATCAACCCACTGGACATTCTGCCAGTGAGTCAAGGTCCTCTCCTCACCACACTCACCATTTCACCAGGATCTCCCCTGGGTCCTGGAGGGCCTGTTGGTCCAGCTGGTCCAGCGAGACCCTGTCAAGGAAACATTTGCAGCTCTCAAACAAATATTCAAGCACAATGCCATTGTAGTTTCAATGAAACACTAATATTCTACGCCATAGTTTAATCCCCCAAATGTGTTAGTAGATGTACACAAAAATATTACTAAACCATATGTCGCAAAGCACGATCTTGTAGAGCAGCATACTGCATTACAGTAGTACATTTTTGGGTGTCACCTCTGACCACCCTGTTTCATTCCCCCAGAGGCATCACAGTTGCATCCTGATGGCTACTACAAAATTCTCAACATTTTGAACCACAGTACATCTTGTCAGTCCCTGTGTGTGTTACATTATTCCAAATCCAGATTTAAATGGTAATATGTGCAATTGCAGAGACAAGACACATTCAAACAATTTAATTTTCTCTGTTTTCAGGCACTGAATATGCTCACCTCTGGCCCTGGTGGACCTGGGGGTCCTTCTACTAATGTACCCTAGAAACAAGCACAGATAGAACTGAATGTACATTTGCAGAGTGTGAATTCAATCCCATACTCATAACCAAAGCTACTGGACTATTCATTAAAATCCTCTAGCAGCTCACCGGTTCAATAATGGCTGGCTCTCCCTTCTGGCCTTTCTCTGCTATGAGGCTAGCCTGAGGAAAAGAAACAGATGAACAGATGTGGATTGTTAGAAATCACTTGACATGGACAATTGAAGGCATGACCACTCACTTGATGTAGGAGATCATTTTGAGATTTACCTCTCCATGCCACGTCTCTGCTCTTTCCCGCTCTGCAAAGTCATAGCCATCCTCATATATTTCATACTCTTCATACTCTGACCCTGTGTTGTTCTTGAAATCTTCATATTCAAGAGTCTGGTAAGGAGTGAAATACTCCATTAGTGACAGGCGTAGTGAATATCAACATCAATTCCCTGTTGTGTGCCAATGTGAAGACATTTCTTGTATTTGCATTTAACCTACCTCATATTCTGTAATATTCGGGCCCACTGTTACCGTGGAAACTGAGAGATCATCATGGAGGTCTCCGTAAAGGTCATTTCCATACTCCTCCATTACTGGCTTCTTCACTAGTATGTCCTCCTGCAGGCCAACACAAGGGCTTAAATGAGTCATCTCAAAGCTGAACCAGGAGACTCTGAGCACTTCTCATTAGCGCACAGTGCCTCCAAGTCAAGGCAAATTTTGAAATGTACAATATACATGTTAGCGAAGCAGGTGGATTTTGTGTGAATGTGTTGGTTATCCAGGACATAGGTTGACAGGTGTGCAGTTAATTACAATTCTAGAGTGCAATTAGCTGATGGACTACATCAGATTCATGTGGCAGCATGGCACAGACTGAAACAGCAAGAGCATGAAAAATTAGTTTACTTGGCAAATGAGCAAATAATAAACATGAAGGAGACATACAGAAACATCCTTTGTTTGTTACTGTGGAAAGTTAAAAGTTGATTAGATTTACAGTTGTTATGGCATATTTATATTAGTATATGCAGTATGATTTAAAGGATTAGATGGTCTCAGAGCACAATATTTACCCTGAATGAACTGTAAACCCAATATGTATTCTTTACATTTGCATTTAGGAAAATGTACTCTATGTACCATGCATACTATGAAGCATGGTGTGCATGGTACTGCATGTTTTACAAACAAACAAACAAACAAACAAACAAAAAAACACAGGCAGAATGCACATTCAGTAGTGAGGTCAGTAGAGATTGATTTCTCGTTTAAGATGCATTCTCCATGTTTTCTGGTAGGAAGGGGTGATGATTAGGGGATGGTGATGATTAGTGCTCGTGGTAGTGATAAACAACTTGAGAGGGAAAAGGTGCTCTTTATGGTTAGAAGGTATTAAGGGAGTGATCAGTTAGAGCTGCAAATTAAAGGATGAGGTGGGGTTGGGGGACATCTACATGTTAACTTGTCTACCTCCTCAGTGACCCTTGATTCAGGCAATGCAATGGGTACCACAGTGGGGGCCTCAGTTGTGGAGTCAGGTTCGTGTGTGGGCATCTCCATGAGGGTCTTGTCGAAGACTTCAGTGGGAATGACAGTTTCTAGGGGGCTCTTTAAGTCTGGCAACTCAGTGGGCTGAAAAGGTTCTTGGGATAGATACTCAGGCAGGGTTGTGGACACTCTGAGAAAGCCATACTCAAGACCCTCCTCTTCATGTTTTTTCTTTCGGGATCCCTTCTTCTTGCCCTTGCCTTTGCGTCTGCCTTTGCCCTTAGAGCCCTTGTCCCTCTTCTTTTTGTTCTTTTTGCCTTTCCTGTCCTCTTTGGATGGCTCTTTTGGTTCTTCCGGCTGGTCACTCTGCATCAAGGCATCAGACCTCTTTTTATGAAGAAGGGGAATGCAATATGAAGGCACAGGTGGAAGATGGAGACAAAAACAAACACTGCTGTGAATAAAAACACAATATAGGAAATAGCCAGGAACAAGAATGTGACAGGAGGCATGCAGGCCTGCCACACCCTTTTAGGGTCAGACACCTACTGTGATTCCCACTGAGCTGGTAAAAACCTAAAGCAAACATGAAATTGGAAGGAACAAACATACAGTTACTGCGGTTTCCTCTTAGGCAAAGAAGAAGAAATATTGTATTTGCTTGTGTGGTCAGAGGTCACCCTGTATATGATTCCACAGAAGTGCTAATTCTTAGTGTGCTTTGGCAAGTGAACAAATATGGGTTGTGTCATCCACAAGACTGATATCCATTGCATGACAGTGACATAAATGGCCCCTGCCTAAAAACAATGCTGTGAAAGACATCAGTGACGTGATTTAGATCCACTTGTAAACAAGGTTATTTTTCAAGGGAAATACGATGGAAAATGGGTCAGTGGGCTGACAGATGTTGACATATTCTGGATTCAGAGCTCATTGCTCATCATCAGCTGTAGCTCCATAAAAGCCTACTGGATGGCCTCACACTACGATTATTGAACCATCCCTGGAGCATTATCGATGCTGGGTGCAGAGTTGAGTGCAGGCACATGTGAACTCAGATAAGTGTGCATGTGACATACACATAAACTAACAGACATTCCTTGAAACCCAGCCACACACAATTGCTCTTCTCAGTCTCTCTTCCTCTGCCTCTTATCTCTATCTTTCACACGCCCCTAAAGACATACAGTAATTCATATCCATGATTGATTGGATTTTTTGGGGGGTTTTTTGCAAGCCTTGAGGAGGGGAAGAGCTATTATATCTC
This sequence comes from Scomber scombrus, assembly GCF_963691925.1. Taxonomy (NCBI): domain Eukaryota; kingdom Metazoa; phylum Chordata; class Actinopteri; order Scombriformes; family Scombridae; genus Scomber; species Scomber scombrus. The sequence goes on from NC_084987.1 coordinate 11,175,589, forward strand.
ATATAAATTATAGGTTTCTGAGTCTGTGTGTGTGTCTTGCCAGATGAACACCTGACCTACAGGAAAAAATCCTCCGCTGCTGACTGCATTTGAAAGACGACACATCTACTTTGACTGATGGCCTACTCTGTCGTTATCTCTTATGGCTCTTTTTTCAACACTCAAACACTCAGTTCGTTTGCACTATACTCCTCAAACGTCTTGGCTGGGGTTGTGGTCTGCTTGTCAATCATATGATAGAGAGTCTTTGGGACATATAGCCATGCTGGTTCTCCTTTTACTGGTTGGCTGCGAAACCAAGGTCTCTGCAAGCCCACCTTAGCAGCCAGAAGGAAGCAATACTGTTTCAATGTGAGTGCCAGAGGTAGAAACTTCTCATTTTCCTTAAACTTAACATAAAACACATGACTTCTAATAAGGAAATGTGAAAAACACAATTAAACTATAAAGAATAAATATATCCTATCCTTTGTGTTCCAATAAAAGGTCATGGCTCTGCAATTTGTATAGGTTTTTCAAGTAGGCATTGCCTCCTGTTGGTGGCAGTACTGACCTCTTGCAGGGTCAGGGCTTGGCTCTTGTAGGGCAAAGTAGAGTCACAGTCTGGTATGTAGTTTACACAGTAGTCAGCAGCAGCCTCGGGGTCCTCATGAATCAGTAGCTGTTGAATATCCCCCTGAGATAAAGGAGAAAGCAGACAGAAAGGTAAATAAGTGTAATGTGATAAGGATTGGCATACAGGAGAAGCAGAATCATCACAATGGAGCATTGACAGAAGCACACAGTAGCTGCTACTGCACATTAAAGATATTTTGCAATTATCCCAAGAATCAACCTGTAACAATATACCACAACACCACAAACATGATGAGCACAACATAACTGGCTTCAAACCTAAATGTAATGCAAAGGTAAATATGGTTGTGTAATCAAACTACCACTAAAACTGCTACTGAGTTTTGCTTCTCATAACTCCAGGAGGGGCTTGATTATGTACACAAAACAGTCAAATAGCTCTCTCTCACCACCCCTGTCAGGACCTTTCACTTCCCATCCCGCCCTGGAGGCGTAGCCAGTGTGTATATACAAACATGCACAGAGACAGCCTACTGGACCCCGCAGCACTAAGCCTAGAGCCTCTGGTGGATTTAATGGCCTTATACTCAACATCATTCTGTCCACATGAACCTCATATAATTACATAATGCTTTTCAGAGAGCTGAAATCATTCAATTAATTGAGTCATCAAGATAAAATACCAAACACAATACTTTAAAAATGATTGTCTCTTTAAATACAATTAACATATGAATATTAAAGGTTAAGACAACAATACTAACGCAACCATTTTTGCGCAAATTTGTGCGCAATTTTTGCGCATTTTGATGGGCATTTGTCATCTAAAAAAAAATATTTCATAGGTTCAAAATGCAAAACAAAATATATGTATATCCAAAAGATTGATAGTAAAAACAACTGAGCTGCAGGCAGAATCTTTCTGAGGCACAAGTCAGAAAGTAATTCAGCATGAACAACATGCAGGCAGCCCCATGGCAGAGTGTTTGACAAGGTTTAGATTGCATTAGCGATACAAATCTATGTAACTGACAGGCCATTGCAAACATATTGCTGGGTGAAATGTTATCCAGGGACAGCCAGGCAGCCATTTGTGATAAATTAAGTCAGATTAACTGCTTGATGTTGTGGTAATTATAGACCCATTGTAATCTCTTTAATTAGGATTTAGCAGCCAGAGGTGAAATAAATCAAAACATATTGCCTCTCTGTTACCTGTCATCAGCTCCTATATCTTCTAATAGAGCTTAAATCATACCTTATCAGCAATGCATGTCCATGTGAACCCTGAGTCTGGATCACCATACACAAAACTGTAAACCTACTGTTGAAGTAGTCATTTGTGCTTTAATACATCAAACAAGAAAGGTTATCCACTTATCCTTTTTTCTTCCAAAAGCTGGCCAAAAGCCAGTGTCAAGCAAAGGAAGTTATTGCACTCTCTCTCTCTCTCTCTAAGGTGAGAGAGAAAGGCAACAAGGAGCTAATCCAATCTAATCCAATCTCAATTTGAGATCAAAGGCAACACTTTCACAGAGAAGTGTTCCTATTTTTCTTGCCTAGCAGGGTTTCGCTCCTCTAGAAACACACAGTGAGTAAAGTGTTGCCCAAATTCATGTGTACCCTACCGTTTCCCGTTTAGTACGGGGAAAGAACATCTAAAGAGGACATGTGAGAACATAGTGAAAAGGAGAACACCTCAGCTGAATCCACACATTTCTGATGGCTCGCAAGCATCCTGCATGAGGTCACACATGGCTCCGTTGGCAAAAGTTCATTAGTGTTTCAGAGTGACCTCTTTGCTTTCCCCTGCTGTCTGCAATAAGGTGCCAGCTCGCCAACAGTCATACTGTTTCACCAAATCTCAACTAACTAGATTTTATATGAGGCGCAGTCCACTCATTTGCACTGATTTAATCAGATCTCACTCTCTAAAACAATAACATGTGTCCATGGGTGAGTCACAATCATGTGTGGGTGAATGAGCAACCAAAAGTTTGTAACAAACAAGCTTACTGTCATGAAACAACATGTTGATGCCCCTCATTTGCTTAAAGTGCAACAGATGCTCACAACTAACCAAAAACATCTGACCACCATCTGATAAAAGACATTATCAGGGTAAGCTATGACTTAAACAGACCGTGAACGATTTCATGTACTTGAATGGTGTTGCTAAGCTTTCGAATGAAGCTAGCCTTTAATGATATGCTTGACAGGTCATAGTTTCAACATGCCTATTACAGCAAGCCTAAAACATTTCATGTTTCCAGCCCTAATCAAGATGGAAAGGATCTGAATTTCCTAACAAATAAACGTTGAGTTGGATCTTATCTAAGCAGTCAGCATGTTAGAGGCACATACACAGGGTACACAGCGGCCAAGAAGGAGCACAACCCAACTTGTGGACAGTCTGATGTTTGCTTTACTGCAAATGCAAGCAGAGTGTTGAGTTTGAACACCAAACTTCTGAAGTCATTTGCAGGCAATCTGGAAGCAATAGAGACATTAGTGGCTGACCATGGTCCCCATGCTCCCACACTGAGCTCCCACGCTGGGAGAACTGGGCCGGAACACTGGCCTCCTCCCCGAGAACCAGGGCCTGGGAACAGAGGCCCAGAGGTCAGCCTGTTTAATCTCTCTTCCCCTGGCACCAGCCTCACCCGGGGTATAGAACACTGATGCTAAAATATGCAGAGCAAGACATACATACATATGACTTTGAGTAGTTGAATGCACACCCTAAAGTTTAATTTTACTATCACATGTATCAAAAATCTCAAACAGAAGAAATCATTTCACTCATTTGAGGTTTTCTTTTTCACTTTGTAAACAGAAAACAAAATATCAAGGCTTATTTTCTATATTGAATTAAATGAAAAGTTTCAGACACATGGCCACAGAAAGTGCATGAATTGGACTATAGGAAGGATCTGATCAACAGATAAAGGGTATTAGTCATCACCACACACACCACATCATCATAACTCTTCATATAGGATGATAAATAATGCATCAGAGTATTTTTGGAGTAAGGCCAAATAATTAAATAGTCTAGATTGCTTCTGAAATAGGGAAATTTACAGAGCCCAGAAGGAGACACACTGAAGTGGGATATAAAGTACTTTTAAAACTGGAACGCCTGTCAGTGCCTCTGAGGGAAGTTTAGGGGAAATAACTTACAGCATGGGAGGGGTAACTGAGGTTAAGTTAGGGCATAGGGAATGTAAAGTTACTGAGTCGACAAGGTTAAGAAGGTAGTTATTGACTACATAAGCAAAACCCAAAGGCCGTAGGTGTCCACTTGTAGGCACCAAGGGCATCTGGTTTCTTATGGTGAAAGTGGAGAAGGTTGTGGTTTCTGTCTATTAGGCCAATGGGGAGTGATAACAAATATCCCTCTGTACTTAACTACGTATGTTCCCTCTTACAGACTGTGAGCTATTCTTGGGACACCAAGGGAGAAGGGGTTTGGGAGATGGCCATATTTCTGAACTTGAATATACCTCATACCTCTGTCTATCTTTCTTTGTCTTTCTTGCTTAATTGCTCAACAGACGCAAAGCCCAGAGGATATGGCAGGGGAAGGGTGCACTTAGAGACTTATGGGGGAGCCTCATTGGGAATGATAATGGAGCAGTGGTTGCATATTGTCATGGGATGCACAGAGAGAATGACAATAAAGGTTACTGCACTGAAAAAAACCCAGAACTGGAGCCACTCCCAGTATTTAGTTTGAATCTTTTGCTCTTCCATTTTTTCCCTGAATATAGATACAGCTTTGGACACATTTTCAAAACCAAAGATCCTTCAAAAAGGATCAAATCAACAAATCATCCACATAAAACCCCAATATTTGTAGCCAAAGGGAGCTGTATTTCTCCTTCAAGAGGATGAGTCCTGACCATCACAGGATATCACCAAACTACACACATTTGTAGTCAAGCGGGTTTGTTAATGCACAAATGGTCATTCTGAGTCAGATCAGCACATCCATAGCCAAGTGATCTACACTGACGAATCCAAAAAGCAAAGAGAATGTGTCATTTCTTGGCTTTGCAACGGAAATGATGAGGCTGGGCATGTCTGAACAGCACATCCCTTCTTCCCCACACCCTTCAAAACACTTATTTTGCCCTGTAATGCTTTGTTCCTGCAGCACTTGATTGACAGGAGACCTCAGTCAACCTATAGCCTCTTGAACCACGAATTTCCTTTTAAATCTTGTCTTAAGTAGCTTTGAAGTTAGTGGCAAAAAGATTCCAAGTATCAAATACATTTATAATCTGCTTATTCCACAATTTCACTGACACAGTTGTATACTGTATCATATTGTGTAGATCTGTATTATGTGCAGGGAAATGTTTTCAAGATATGAAGGGAACTATTCAAATCCAAGATCTCCTTTTCTTGTACCTTTTTCTCTTTTCTCCAAAATTAAGCATTTGATGTTTTAGATCTTGGTGGATATAAAGTGGATATGAGTAATTCAGAGCCATTGTTGCAGCAGAGTTGAAGATGTTACATAATCTGATCAACAGACTGTCCAGATACTTATCACTTCACTTGCAATAGAAATGCTGAGATAAGGAGCATTATTTTTTTTTTTTTTAAGAAAAAAAAAGCAATTGTGAGATAGAGGCTGAGAAACAGAGACATGAAAGGATCACAAAGGACATCCCCCTGCAGCGCGTTGTCACATGATTCAGCCAATAGGCATTGTCTATTTCCCCAGTAAAATAGTCTCCCATGGTTTCACATACATATTTAATAGCACAGAGTTCACTTCATTTACCTCCTATGTCGACCTCAATAGATAAGTGCACAAAAGGCATGCTTGCTGGCAATCAACTGATGCATTCAAATGAGTTCTTTTTAGCAATGCCTAACCAGACCTGTTGAAATGTTGACAAAAATACATTAAAACTTTGGATTTATAAAAATTTGGATTTTAGAAACAGGACAACTAAAATTATAATCAGTTTCCAGAATTTCCAACATTTTGAAAATATCTTACCTGAAATACATCTTCATCCAGTAGCCGCGTCCCGAACACAGTGACACCCTCTGTGCTGACTACAGCGTTGTCCCGTCGCAGCAGATCCAGAGTCTCTGCCTTCTGACAGTCCAAGTAGAGAGTCACAGACTTGTCCTGCACACTGTAGGCTATCCTATGCCATCTGAAAGAGCAAAGAGAGAAAGAATTAAGTGACAGGCCAACCTTAGGTCTTCTGAAAATGTATTTGGTGCCTTTGAGCTTGTGAAGGATTGATTTCTTAAACTCTTTTGATCAGGCCAAATAATTGCAGCAAGCGCTAGTCAAGAATTTTTCCCTTTGAGGTCAATCAAGGTCAAGCAGAGAGCAGATGAATCAGACTGCAGAAATGTGAGACCTTCCTCAGATTTCAAGGCTTGGGAAAAATTATACATCCACAGTTTATATAAATTACACAGTGCTGGTGAATCTGATCTGTTAAACACATATCAGATATAGTGTGCTGCCAAATCAACACAAGGGCAGATATTTCATTGATATATAGTCTAATGACAAATTGCAGGCCCCCAGTCTACCCACTTTCCATCAGCCAGGTTGATCTTCTTGAAGATAGGGTACATGTCTGGTGTGGGTTGCCCATGCTGGTCCTCATACAAGAAGACGGGTGAGCGGCCCACTTCGAGCCCAAGTTGCTGCACCCCCTGGTCATCATACACAGAGAGCAGGAAGGACTGGGAGCCCTTTTTAGCTCGCACAGTAGCCATCAGGGAGAAATTCACGGGAAATTTGAAATCTGGAAGAGAGGAGAGGAGAGGAGAAGAGATTAGAGGAGAGCAGAGGAGAGGAGAGATGATGTTAAGTCGTAGCACAGCGGGGAGCAAACATTTTTATAACATTCAGGCACCCCCTGCTGCCAGTGAGACCTGAGTAAAGATAATAATGATGAAAAATATTGCCCGGGAAAGCAGTGAGCACCCACAAGGAGGCGTAAAGAGAGTTCAAAGTAAGATTTCTTAAGGTTTTAGTGAAAGAAGAATCCTTTACTGAAGTGACATGTTTGTGTGCTTTTCAGACATCAACAAGTATTTCATTGCTGGGTAGCACTGGAGGCTACACTGTATATGGTCTAGTAGGAAAAAAAGTCCACTACCAGGAAAAAGCTGTTTGGTAGGAGCACTGAGCTGGATCTTTTTGTCTATCCTGTAGGCCAGGTCTGTTTCCTCCATCCCCTTCCTGCTGGTGCAGAGACCAGCCTCCAGGGACACCCCCTCCATGTTCTCTGACAGCTCCAGCACTCGCAGAACATCAATGGGATCAGCTGGGAATGAGAAGAAAGATAAAATGAATCACCTGCATGTAGTTATAGATAAAAGAAATATTGCCTTTTATTTGTTCATTTCATGATCACAGACTCTCTAACTCTGCCTTATTAAGCAAGGTATTGTTTCAAAACACAAGGTGGAGCTTGTGGCAGATGGCGGCAGCATGCTTATAGTCATGTCAGTCTCACAGTTACATTCTGCCACTGTCACAGCCCTTTGGTGTCTGGCTCAGTTAAGTGCTGGTTGTTACCAAGCTGAAGAGCAGGGTTTAGTGTGGCTGGAAGGTGGTCTTAAAAGTGTGGAGGCTTCCTGCTTCCTAGGAGTCGGAAGAGACAGGCTCCTCTGAGATGTGGCGGCAGGTGGCCAGGCTTCTGTGGTTGTTATTATAGGACAGGGGTGGAACAGAGCCTAACCCATAATCCTACTGCAGCACACCTGACAGCTGACACCTGCACACAACTTACCCTGCACCCAGCAGGGAACAATATGTCCGCATCGCATTTATCACAATTTGAACACTTAACTGCCATAGATAAGCACTGCAAGCATTCTCCCTACTACGCTTGGAAATATATGGAAAAAAGATTGCTGAGATACTATCGTAATAAAATGAGAATAATACTATTATTAATAGTAAAAATGATCTCATCAATTGTTAAAATGTTTTTTTTTTAAAGTTATTGAGTAAATATATACAGTATTAATATGCAATTAGGACAGCAACTATAGATATGAGGTTTCTCCCAGTGGTGGGTTTCTCCCATTACAATGAGCCTGTGCTTTATTTGCAGTCCACTGCTCATGTTATGAGATGTTCTGCTGATAAAGTGCTGCCCTGCGCATTAGGTAGGATCAGAGCTTTCTGTGCAGCCAGTCTCCCCCCAGCTGCTATAAAGAGCCTGTACGGGACAACTCAGCACTTAGCATTCCAGGCATCTGAAATGAGGATCCTAAACCTAAATTGCCTCCTGTAGCTCTCCCCGCTCATACAGAGCTCACCTTTTATTCTCCTCGTTAATTAAACATGTGGAGAGAGTTTACCGTTGCCCAGACATTGCTTACAGAAAAGCACCATGTTATATTTTATGGCATTATTTATTTGCCAAGGCCATTTATTCCAAGCAGCTTTGAGAGCTCACCCTCTCAGTCCCCAAGCATGGCAACAGGGCTGTAAATAGGTTAAGCTGTGAATTACAGCCAGGCTCCAACAATGGAAAATATTAGGAACAAATCTAAAGGTAAGACCTCAGGGCTTACATTTTGAATTTATACAGAGTAATAAACGAGCTGCATGAATTAAATAATTACAGAAGTTGCTGGTTTCTAACAACAGAAACCCCAGGCTGTTTTACAAGTGGCACCAATAAAAGTTCACCCACACACAGTCTTTTAGGATGATTTTCAAATCTGCTCTAACCATCATGACAGTGAACCAAGAGCTAAATGTCAAGGAATAATGTATCCATTGACTTTAAAAAGTCACAGCTACACTTAGTTCGAGGATAAGAACACTAACATTGTTTTTCTATTACACATTTTTGGACACTACCATAACATAATTTGTAAGAAGGTCTGGGGTGGTTGTGGTGTGGTGTCTTTTAAGAAAGATTCATGAACATTTTATTGAAGCTGCTTCTTAAAATTAAAAAAAAGCTTTACAATACTGGTTAAGCTTACTAGTACGACGGAGTATTAGGGCCACATGAGAAAAAAAAAAAAAATTCTGCGACGAGATTAAACTCGACATGACAATTTTAAAGTCAGCACTTCGACATTAAACTCGAAATGTCGAGAATAAAGTTGAAATATCATGCCGACTTTAAACTCAGCGTATCGACATTTAAATCAACATGTCGAGATTAAAGTCTAAATTTCGACAATAAAGTTGGCATGACATGTCGATTTTAATCTCGACATGTCGACTTTATTCTGGACAATATAACCCCTCTGTACTGCACGCAGGTGTAACCATCGATATCCTTGCATCTGTCCGGTTCCAGCTATCTCAGTTTGCAAGAATGCAGCCACTTCCTCCAAATTTGCATGGTTTATCCTTCTGAAAAGACACAGTTTTCTGCACAACCTTTTCAACGTTCTCACACTTATGATAACATTGTGTGTCTGCGCTAAAAGAGCGCAAATTTCTTTGTTGCTAAAACCGGTTCTGAAGTACATCTACACAAGGCATTTTCGTGGGCCAACCGATTGCGTCTGAGGCTGGCTGACCTGATTCAGCATCTGAGTAGCGCTCGTGCTCTCTCCTAGTTTTGTCGAGAATAAAGTCGACATATCGAGATTAAAGTCTACATGACATGCCGACTTTATTGTCGAAATTTCGACTTTAATATCGACACGTCGACATGCTAAGATTAAAGTCGGAATGATATTTCAACTTTATTCTCGACATTTCGAGTTTAATGTCGACACGCTGACTCTAAAGTCGTCATGTCGAGTTTAATCTCGTTGTGGGGGGAAAAAAATATTTTTCCTCATGTGGCCCTAATACTCCGTTGTATACTAGTGTAACAAGCTTGACTTAATGATATTTATTTTAAAGTCAGAGTCAAACACAAGCCTTTATTACTTTAGCTACAGCCTCATCCTTCATTACATATAAAAGCATCTGCAAATATAACAGTTTACTTTGCACTTTACACAATGTCTGTGTCCTAATCCTTAATATTTGTATTTAACTGTAGGAGGACTAAGTAGTAGTCTTATTCTCTGTCTGATCCCAGGTGATCTCTTTGTTGATCTGTTGTGGCTTTGTTTGATTCCTGACTGCAAATCAATGTCCTTTGGGATAGAAAAGTGGAAGTTTGTGTTTATCTATCTATATGTTTGTCTCTCTGTCTATCTATCTATGTGTCTTTCTATGTAGTTATTTCTTTTTCTGTCTCTGTCTGTGATACATACTCATGTACAGGGAGGAGGGCAGTGATGTTTTTAACAGTCTGAATAGTGTTCTAAATTGAAGCATCATGGGTCTCATTATACTGGATTCTTGGATTTCTGTCAGCTCATCCGAAACAGCCCCTGACAAAATGGCTTTCAAACAAACTAACACAATTAACTTTTCAGAACAAATGCTTCAGTCTTTTCATAATTGTTCAATTTTAAGTAATATAATATGGCGTTACACCTGTATGAACCATATTAATTATATTTCAGTCTAAAGCACACTGAGCTTTAAGGATGAATGTTGCTCAATTCTTAACATGTTCCAGCAATGACAGGAGACTCTTGACCTCTCACACTCTTGAGACAACAAAGTCGAAATTCACAACAATGCCACAGGGAGAAATTTGAGAGAAGCAGCTGATATTTCTCAGAAAGAAAAGTATTGGCTTTCACAGTGATCTGTCCTTAAAATGTGCATGGAATAAAATACCCAAATTGTGCAATATAAACGTATGATGGATAAGTTTGGAAAGCTGATATGAAAGACATGGGAAGAAACTTAAAGGGATGCCCTGATAACTGCTGCTGCAAGACTTGAAAATAGTTGGAAAGGAATGACCCAAATAAAATACAAACATTTTTCTGTGAAATATCCCTCCACCCATGAATCTGGCATCAAAAGAAAACCCCAGGCAAATGGAAAGCTGCCATATGAAGTCCAGATCCATGCAGCAATCAACAAAACAAAGTTATCTGTTGTCTGCTTTGGATTAATTTATATCACCTTGAGTTGCGCCAATTCTGGCAGCCATTCTACCTGTCCTGCAGCACTGAATACCTGAGCAGGCTTTGCTTGCATCTCATTAGGCTTTGTGGTAAAATATATCATATCCATACCTCACCTGTCAAATTATGTTTCCTTTAGAGAGCTTACGGAATATCAACATTTCAAGAACACTTGGATATTGTTAATGATAGAACTTGCTACCTAGTGGTGACCCAGCTGCCCTGAGCAGCACGCTATTCCAATTTGAAGATGGCTCAACAAGTTTGAAATAGCATCATATAATCTCTAAGGACTGGTGACTCAGAGTGTTTTCCAATCACAGAAGAAGGTCAGAGTACATGGGAAACATCCATCTTTTTTCAGACATCCTGCATTTTTTGGGAGGACAGTTGTGACTGACACATATTTAACAGTATGTAATGTATAAGCAGGCACATAATAATGCAGATTAAGACACACATGTTCTACTTGTAAGATTTTTTCTTGTTCTTGTGCTTTTCTTTATGGGTTAAAAACTGTGCCCAGCAACAGCGTTTTCCACACTTCCTGACAGAAAAGTGCAACTCCCTCTCCACCTCACAGATCCAGCTCTATCCCCTGGAAATGCCACCAAACATTCTACATCTGTGTATCTTCTCTGTCTGTGTGACAACTGAAATAGCCTCTCCATGCCCTGCGGTCATACAACTCAGCACCACTTCAGTCATATATGAACATAATGTGTTCTCTGTGTTTCTAAAGTAAATGTCTCTGAAGACATTCTTCATGACTCACACCACCTACACTCCCAATTCAGCCTGAAAATACCACTCACTCTCACACAATGCTACACTGTCAAAAACTATTGCGCCTGGGAACTAGGGAATTTTAACAAGACATGAAGCCAAAATGAATCTGGGCAATGAGAATTTCCCATAGTATTTTGGACCACACCCTGAGATGAGTGGAGGAAAAAACTTCGCATATCTGTATCTTATTATAAATTACATGACAGTTCATGACCAGGTGCAGAACATGTGTACATCAAGCAGACATTTACAGATTTGTAAACAATGTCTTATTCCTTTTAAATGGATCTCTTCTTCCATTTCAAATCTTTGTCTACTGAAATTCCACTTTCCGTGAAAACTACTGTTGAGAGAACAATTTGAATCAATTTCACAAGCTGTAAAACAGATGGTGATTAATAATAGGAAAATGGTGACAGATTCAGTGGAAGTGGTTGAGTAAATCCAGACACAGTTTATTCCAGGCTCCGTGAAGAATACCCTTAATCTAATTAGCAGTGGGTGTGACCCCCCGTCTGGGTCACTGCTGTGTACGGACAAGAACGAGGAGAGAAGTGAGGAGAGATGATACACTCTGAACAAATTAAAATTTAAAGTGATAAATACGATTGATATGCTAAATACACCAAATTACACCTGCACACTGTTTATAGCTCAATTATGACACCTACAGAAAAAACACTTTCCACCTCTGCCTTTGCCAAATTTTGTCAGTTCACCTGGCAAATGCTCTGTGCTCTTTTACTTGTGTACTAGTGTATCACAAATGTGACAAAACTAAATTTAACACAGAGACAAAGGCATCTGTTGCCTGGAAGAATGCAAACTCAGAGGGAGAGATATTTATCCCACTGAATGTGCTCTATGGCTGTGTCTGCTTTCAGTTATCACTGCAGCAAGTCAAATCAGCAGTTGTGCAGAAGACTGCTGAGAATGGGTTTTAACATACTCTGAGGGGTTATGGGTTGTGAAGTAATGAATATTATTTAGAGGAACAATTAAAGCAATGATAAAAAAAAGTGACTGGAAATGCCTGACATGAAATATTTAGTCATTTTTCAGCATTCAGCCTCAACTATATTGTTTGTAATACCACATCATTAATATTTATATGATTATGTTCTGTAGCCTAATATGTACACATGGGGAGATACAAGAAAACTAATTAAATGTGAACACAGAGGTGATGACCGATGTTCGAAATACTGCAGCAACACTTCTGCAAGAAAAGGGTTGTGAAGTTTTTATGCTGAACTACACAAATACTGTCCAACGGCCAGTAAGAAATGTTCTGGATCTATTTGCAATATTTATTTTTTTGTTTGTTTACAATGACATGGTATTGATGATTTATCCCCAACCCTGAAAAACGGTATATATTGATGACAGTGATAAAGATAGTTATTCGTTTTTATAAATATAACAATTTTATGCAATTCTTCTAATTTGGGCATCATAGTCTTCAGGTGATCTGGGAGGAATATATACTATTGGACAAAGCTGTATGTGTTATACATACAGTACAGACAGTGTGACCATTTTTGGTGGCATTTACATAATATATACAGCACTGCTTTGGATCCTCCGACTGACCCTTTCCTGACTACATTTAATTAACGAGACATGAATTACTGAACCTCTCATGCCTCAGTATTCACTGTATTATGTATGATGTATCAGATCAAACGCTCCTGTCAATTACACCAATGCAATCCCTATATTTAGCTCAGCCAACCTTATAATCTTAACATTTCCTTGTCATTAATAATGGATTTACACCAGTTTGTGTCTTACCTTTGAGATTTTTGCATTACTGATTTACATTTACTGAGTCATATAAATAAGCCAGTTTTCCTCTGCCATTTCTCTTTGCTCATTTTGTACAACATGAAGAAAATACACAAATCATTTAATCAAATATAAAAATAAAACACATTTAAGATTATAGGTAAATAACCAAAAGTCTTGAATGTGAAAATAATGATTGCATGAAAGGCTCCAACAGAAGTATTGTTTAGCATGTTTGGGTTGATTAAAATGGGTCAGTGAAAGTGTCCTGTAGCATGGCCTCACTGTGAGTTACTCTTTTGGTATTGAAGCTGAATTGTTCTGGTGGAATCTGGTTACAGATTTCCCTCCAATTCACATCAGCACCACATTCTTCAATCTCTACAGTTTGTTCTGCACATGTTTGTTCACAGCTTGATGGGCCACAAGGCCAAAAGCTGATGGGCCCTTAGAGAAAACACCTGCCCCACAAGGCCCTGAACTTGGCAGACACTACATGCAAACACAGAAACACACATTTGTACTTCTATACTTGTGAGGAGGTTCTTGGACTACAGAAAATCCATTCCCTTACCATAATCTGCACTGCATGCCTAACACTAGCCCTCAACTTAGCCTGACCCAATTTCTAATCACTAAATTCCCTTAAAGAACTAGGTAAGGGGGGGATAGCTTGTGAGAATGTCTGGTCCTGTAACATAACACACTACCACATATACACACACACACACAAAAACATACACACAACATTCCTCATGCAATTGCGCATGCATAGCACACAAACCTAAGGCACAGAGGCTTACCTACATACAAACATGCATGCATACACATGACCAAGCCCATTCAAGGTCCAATCTCAAGCCTTCACTCGGTTGCTCGGACATCATAACATTGAGACAGCTATTAGCATAGCACTATATGTTACACACATACACAGTATGTGTCAGTAGTGAAATCATCAACAAGTGGTGGGTCTCTCTAAAACGTCGAGACCAATATCATTACATAAATCATTGCTTAAACGATAGCAACATGGTGTCTACTAGAGGACACTAGCAGGTTCAGAGAAGATCAAAGAAGGTAGCATATTGTTTTCAAGAGTATACAGGTGGCTTTTGTAAGAAAGCATACTTCTGTGACCTCTACAAAGATGTACATGTGATGACTATGAACAACTATGATAACACTTCTCTGAGGCTCATAAACTGGGATAAAGAAGCAGATGACATGTAAGGAGACCCTGCAAAGAAGTCAGCTCCTCTGATGTCTGCTCATTGCAATTCTACAGGAAGCATCTTCAACTAGTCCCACGGAAAGCTGCCTGAAGTATCTAGTGATCAGAAACATAGAAGCCTAAGGGGAAGGGGGTTACTGAGTTTCTGGAAGCCAGATGTGTGTTAAATAATATAGGTTGCCGTCCAGCACCATAAAGTGTGTAAGCATCATTTCTACATATTAAAGACTTGGGGAGCTCCAAACAGTCTGCCTCATCAAAATGTCTGAGAAGCAGTTTGAGTTGATACACATACAGCATCGGTAACTAGGGACAGACATCAGTATCACTTCTGATGTTTGATGTTAATGTTCATTAGAGTAATGCAAACAGTAGAAGACACTACAGCTGCAATGGGCATAAAATTCCCTTTTCCTATTCTCTACCCTGCTAAATTCAGCTGCCTTTTTCATTTGTTTTCATTTGCCACTAATTTGTTACTGGATCAAAGGGGAACAAGGCCTGCTGTCTTCTTTTGGGAGTCTGATGCAGGATTGGCAAAGAGGCTGGATCAAACAGGACACAGTGAGGGGGCTGTTCGCACAATTTCCTCTCTGTCATACAACCAGTCAGGGATGAGACAGGACATAAGCAAGAGGAGGGAGATGATGTAAATCAAGAGATAAGGCATATAAAATAAAAACAAACCATCCTGTTTCCAAGACTTCTAATGGACCAGAAACAAAAGAAAAGAAGGAAAAGAAAAGCCAAACAAAGATGTGTTGAGGCAAAAGAACAGAGGATCCTGATTGAAACTAACCATGGACGTGTGCAAGAATGTCTCACTTCCTGTCAGCAAACATGACTACAAAGTGCTTTCTCATCTCTCTTGAACACACACAGAAAGCATATGGGAAAACATTCTTGCACTGTAGTACACACAGACACATGTACACAAACATTTGAGAACAAACGCATTATCAACTGCATGTACAAGACTGCCATATCAGCACCGTCATATGTCCATGCACTCATAAGACAGCAGTGCAGACCACAGCCACTGTGTCAGTTGAATGTGATTATGTCAGTTGGCTCGCTTCCCCCTGCCGTCTCGTTATTTCAGCCCATGAATTCCAACAAATCCTGCCAACCATAAAGTGGGTGCATGTGGAGAGTCACCAGTGGAAATGATGCACTTCTGGTGACCACAGGATTAACCCCTGCTGTTGAGACATGTCACTACACCAAGACGTCTCTAAACCGCAGTACCTGCAAAAAAAAGTCTGTTGCCAGTTGATACTCAGGACACAGCCACTGGGCATGAAGGCCTGTGTTGGTGACAGATAGCAGTAGGCCAAAATGCATACAGCATGTATGCACAAGCTGGTTGTTACTGGCTATCTTGGAAATGAGGAAGTCTTAAAATGACTGCTGCACTTGGCGAACAAATTTGAAAGTGCAGGAAATGTGGACTCTAGGTCACTGTGACAAACACACCAACACAGCTGTTAGACAGAGACCACGCCAGATTCTTCCAGATGGATCACTGAAAAATGAGTCACTCCACTCGATAGTACTAGACATAGTGGGGTTAGGTCACTTAAATTTACAGCTATCTAAAATATGACTTGAGGTTGTAGCCTGCAGTAAGATGTGTAAAATATTCAAGTGTGCCAGAATAAACATATCTACAGTATAGCAGTGAGAGTGTTAGTGCTAAGCGCCTTCACTTAAACCTATGTGAGCAGAGGGCACATTAAACAGATCCATGACAGGAATTTTAATCTACTCAGTTTGGTCAGTGTTCAGCCATTCACCTCTTTCTCAAGCCAACGTTAAACCTTGTCACAGTAAACCGACACTGGTCACAAGCAAACTCAAACATGACATCATACATTTCTTGAGGTCGATGCAAGTCATACAGCACACCTGACGCACGCAGGACGCGTTGAAATTGGAAATGTGTTCGATTAAAATGCAAGGTAGAGAAGCTGAATCAATCAAAATGTGCGCATTGTGCAATTGTAGCCTATGCATATACAAATATCGCTTATACATAATTGAAAATCATTTGCACAGTTCGGAAAGGTGAGCTCACTCATAGTTTTAATCCCAGCCTGAAGCGACTCTGTCTGTTGGGCAAGAAGCAGCATCACCAAAACATTTACACGGAATCAAAGCAGAGATATCCACGATTCAGAGTGAACCTTAAAAACAGAGTTAAGATCATGTTTTTGTGCTAATCTCTGCTTGTTGGCTAGTGGCCAAGTGATGAATGATTGTGTCTGAGAAAAGTCATGGAAACTTGATGAAGTTGAAGTGCATCATCTACAAAATGCACCACTGACTGGACTATCGACATTTTTTTTTAACTTATTCTAGCATTTATAGCTAATGGAAATCATTATTTAACTGCAGGTGTTCAACTATATACGTTACCAGCTTGTGTCGTCGTAAAATGAAGTAGGATCAACACAAATAGCGATATTCTCGTGCGCCCCCTGGTCCTTAATAAACGGTCCATCCTTTCCAAGCGGGGACCCCCCTGTGCCGCCGCCGCCGCCGCCAAAACTTAATAAATACTGAAGTTGTGTTTGTAGGGAACTAAGCAGCCATGCGGGTAGGAAAGAAGAAAAGCCAGTCTGTAGTTTCACTTGCTTGAATGTTGGAGAAGTTTTGTTGTGGTGGCTCCTCTCAGTTTCGCTCTGTCCCTCTCATTCAATTTCTCCCTCTCACCATCACTCCCCCCCCTCTGCACTCCACCTCCTCCGCCTCTTCCCTCCCATAGGACGGTGTCCTGGGACGCATGGATGAGCGGTGCGCCTCCAGAACATCCATAAATCAAGTTTATAGCTCCCGATAATTTGTTAGATCTCACTTCTCAGGAAGACCATTACTGACAGAGGTGATGTGGAGAACAACGCTCTTACATGGAAACCTGTCTGTTTGCTTTTTTTTGTTTTTTTACTTAACTGGTGTAGGCCATTAGCTATATTATTCATAGAGACTATAATAAAAGACACAGGATCTACGCATATTTGACCATAATGGATTTGAAAAAATGGCTCAGTGATTGCATCCATTGGCCATCATCATTATTTATGATGCACAGTTTCAGATATCTCATTAACTATTTAATTATTGGTATTTGTCCAACAGATTCCTAACTTTAACGTTAACTTTCACCAGACAGTGAAGATCAGAGTTTGCTGGAGCTGGATGATGTACACAGTATCTAAGCTTTGGACTTCACTGCATTAAATGAATCTTAACAATACAGCACTCATGGCCATTTCAAGGAATGATGTTATTGCAAACCAGGGCAGGTTATCTCCACCATCAGTCTAATCTCAGCCCAGCGTTGGAGCAGCATCTCTGTAATGTTTGTTCAGGCTGGAGCTTGACCACTGTGAGGCTGCAGGCTGAATCACCTCAGGTTAGAGGTTGCTGACTACTGACAGTGCAAAACTGATCAGCTTTAGTTAGTTAAGGGGCAGGCACACCTGGTTAGAAACCATTATCTAAAACAAGATTTATTATTGCACAGCTGCAGACTAGAGTTTAATGTGAGCATCCAACATCCCACCTTGTAAAACTTTCTAATGTAGAAAAAATTCAAAAGGCAGTTTCCACATAACAGAAACGTTAATTTTGCATTTTTAAACTTTAAAATATTGAAAAGACTTATTTTTGTGTTTCTCTGTTTTGTCATAAACATGTTTTGCAGGTATATGAATTGGAATTGCATTAGTTGGTGTGCAAACAGCAACAAGTCAATCATCTTTTTATAGTGACACTGATGACAGAAAGAGGCAGAAATAATTGGTTATTGCAAAACACCTACTCCCTAATACTGCAGGGGACATCCATCCCAATCATCTGCCAAAATTTGAGCCTATACAGTGCTGATCACCTGTTGAGGCTACATTCCTGCCAGAAGTTTAATTAATTATAGGAAGACTGTGGTATTCAGCTGAGACATGTTCTAAGACTTGTGTAAACCGTGTCTAATTGGAAAATTACCAAAGACAACATTTTTAGAGTCCAAGCTACAACAGGCCCTTGTAAAGTAATTGGAAGCTGAAATTGCATAGACCATAAGGAGAAAATTTGCCTAACCCCAAGAAAGAATACTCTCAAACCACAGAAAGAGGGATAAACACACCCATTTAAAAGCCAAGATTCTCTCTTTTATCCAAGGATGCTGGTGCACATGATTTCTAGCTAGCAAGTCTGTGTCAGAAATGATTTGACATTAAGCAACACTGATTAACAGATCCAAAACATGGAAACACTTACGCATGAGTGAAAATGTAAGATGCAATTTTAAAATCCTCCTTCAAATTATTAAAAATATGGGTCCCCATACAAATATGAGAGGAAACATACATTCCTGTACCTCAAAGACAGTAAATTATATTTGCACATTTAGCAGAGTGATTAGAAATAACACAGACAGCCATAGGAGTGAGAGATAGAAGGAAGTTTGACAGAAACACCCAGATAAGTGGACAGATTGAGGTTGATTTGGTAGGTAAATAAAGGACCCCCTGACCTCCCACTGTCTCTGCTCTCAGTACCAGCTTAGTCAGCCTGAGTCAGTCACATTCCTAGCAGCTTTTAGCAGATAGTTACCAAGACTTCATTGGATAGTTTGAGCTTTGGGTGAGAAATACTTCCAGGGCATGTGCTATGTTCCTTTGTCCCACTACTGGACTTGTGCAACTCACAATTGTACAAATCCAATGATTAATCTCTTTGTATTTTAATTAATCTTTAAAGCACACAGTAAACAATAAAACTTTTTTTTTTTACAGCACATGGTGTGACTTGTGATGCACAGGAAAATTGCAATTAGAAAGTCACTTCTTCTGTTTGTTAACATTCTATAACTATGGGTTTTTCATAAATCAGACTGATAATAATGAATGAAAGTTAAATAGATTATATAGTTTTCAAGCTGATGCAAACAAATGCTGCTAAAAAAATGTTTAACATGGAGAATGAAGTCAATTCATGTTGTCGGTCTCTTTGCCCTGATAATCGATCTGCAGAAACCAGCAGAGCCACTTTGCTACACTTCTAACACTTCTATCATGCAGAATGCCAAGCTACTACATTACACTCCATATGTTTTTTGACATGAAGTTATATATTAATGGTTTGAAGAAAATCACAAATGAAGTTTGGCAAGAGATCAATCTACCACTGACATTGTAGATGGGAAAAAAAGATCACAGATGTGTAACATTGCATGGAAACTCTCTCTTTCTGTTTTCTGTTTTCCCATATTAAAGTTTTACTCTCTTGTCATTCTTATTTATTTATTCTCTAATTACTCACAGTTACATAGATAAGCATACAGCATTGCAGTTTGATGTTTATCCTCAGCATGTGATATGGTGTTACAAATTAGAAGTATCTCTCTCTCTCCCTCTGCAGGTCATTCTGTGCTTATAAATGATGGTTAACTCTTCTTATCATTTTATCACTGTGAGGTTGGAGGGTGAAGTGAAGAAATCTGTCATCACCTTATTCCAGGCCCAGTGAGGCAATAATAATAAGTGAAACCTTATTAATCCCCAAGGGGAGAGGATGAGCATTTAGGATTGAGGAACCCTAAGATGTCCTTCAATTAAGTCTGCCTCCGGTCTGCTCCTTGTGTTGAAGAACATGCTAGAACAGGACAACAGGCCAACTGTCAGGGGAAATATGCATGTGAACAATCTGAGGGATTATGCGACCGACTCTTTCAGCTTGCCAAAAAATGATTTATGTATGTTTAAAGGGGAAAAATACTTTCAAAGCTATGTTTTTTGTTATCTAGTATGCAGTCATCATGAAGTAATGACCTTACAAATCATCTTACACCATCACTTCCTAATGGGAATGTGATGTCATTTAGTTGTATATTATGTGATAAAAAGTTGTTTTTATTTTCTGTCATTGTGATATAATGATGATTTAAAATGAGTGTGAATGATGATTGCGTATCTTGGTTTGTGGTCTCTCTCTCTGTGTGTGTGTGTGTGTGTGTGTGTGTGTGTGTGTGTGTGTGTGTGTGTGTGTGTGTGTGTGTGTGTGTGTGTGTGTGTGTGTGCGTGCGTGCGTGTGTGTGCGTGTGTGTGTGTGTGTGTGTGTGTGTGTGTGTGTGTGTGTGTGTGTGTGTGTGTGTGTGAGGTGAAGCCTGACAGCAAATCAATTTACATTTAATTTTACCATTTATAGCTGAATTATAAAATGAGTCACAAATAACAACTACAGTTTTGTTCAGTCTGCCACACGTGACATGGAAGAAAAACTATGTCCTCACTGTTAAGGGTGAAAAAGTATTTTTATGATGGATGGTGTAAAATGTGTGTTTTGTCAGTGACAACAAAAATAATTTGATATCCCTAACTGATCAAAAGTAAGTATAAACAAAAGAAAAACAGGCCCTCAACATTTGCACATTTTGCTTGTGGGGGATAATGTAGGTTAATCCATGTCAGAGGCTGATAAAAACCCTGATCTGTGAAAGAACCTCAAGAAAAATGTGAATTGTACCACCCACTGACTGCTGTTGATAGTATCTATATATATCACACAGCATGTGTTCTTACATTAGAGCTTTCACAAAACCAAACCCTCTGAAACCATCCTGCAATAGGTATTCTGGGTTCACCTGGCTTCAGTACAAGAGAGCAGAGTGAGAGCATCAGACAGGACTCTGGATCAGACAGGGTAAGACTGGCTGCTAGGTATTTCATCACAACTGCATTCAAGCATACCATAACCAATTATGTTATTTGGAACTGAGAAAGAGCCTTATTATTGAGCCTCGTTGAAATAAGCAAGAGCTGTGCTGTGATTGAATGCAGAGCCATGTTATCAGACATACTGTATTATTCCACAGAGTCACTTGCTACACAATGCCTCAATTAAGTTGCCAAACTGAGGTTGAGGCCATGAGAAAGTGTGAGGAAATTTTACACTGGCCCAGTAAAGGGAACTGCCAGCCTGGTGATAATTATAATCATTAGAGATGATGGGAGACTAAACTAACTAACATCTAAGGGCCATGTCTGTTAAATGAACTACTCAAACATATACACTAAATAAACTCGACCAGCAACCACACCCAATAATGGTTTTGATTTCTAAATGACCACACAATTTAGTTGAAGAATGGTACAGGGACACTTAAGGTAAACTGAAATACAATTCAAAACAGCACATTGGATTCCAGCTCTCCATAAATCAAATGTTCTTGCAAATATGCTAGAAAGGTCAGGGATGACATTGAATTAGGTTAGTGTAGTAGATATTCAGACTGCACAATAAGCTTAAGATAAAGTAAATGATTTGGTCTGAAGAGTTTCTGCAACATGGTGTCACAGTGGCTAAATGAACAACCCCCCTTGAAATCCATCTGTGTACTTTGTTTGCCTGAGATCGGATCTAACTGGCACCATGTTGTTTCTCTTTGCTTTCTATTTTCACAACCCTACCTGAAAACCTTTGAATAACCTATACAGTAAGTGGTAGTGTTCTCTGTGTTTCAGCATGTGACCATGAAGAAGTCTACACAACAAAAAATTGCTTCCTATATATTTAAATTAACTATGATGATCAGCAAAATGAGTTTTTGAGTTTCATCATCAATTTCATAATTTAAGTAATGCTCTTCAGTAGGCATAAGCCTTATGTAGGAATAAAAGATGAGTTGTAGATAGAATATATCTCTATAATTGTCTCTAAGAATGTCATTCACTAGCACTCAAAGATGCCCTATTATGATCTTCAGTGTGTCACTGCTCACAAAACACTCTCTGTAGAGTGTTCATTGTGTGTGGTCTGAAGCTGCAGCAACAGTTTTATCTCTCTTCTTATGGTACAGCTCGTGGGCTACTCTTTTAGCACTTTCAATTAGCACTGTTCTCTGTTCTGTCTGCATCTGAACAGCTAAGAACACTTTCCCAGCTCTCTCCTCTTTAAGTCTTTGCACCAATTCTTTTCTGTTTTTAAGTCTCCCTCCCGCCCGCCGACCCCCAGCCACTCTTTCCCTTCGTTTCTTTCTTCGCTTCTATTCTCATGAAGTTTGCATTCCACACCTCCTCTGCAGACTACACACAAAAGAGCAGAAAGCGCCAATGCTGACCAGTGGCAAACATTCCAGTCCTCTAGACTCTTTCACACAGCCTAGAATCCTTCATCCCTCCAGTGGCTTTGGCTAGAGTCTGTATCCTGTCCTAAAGAGGAGCAGGAGAGAACAGCGAGGCCAATACATGGGATAGTCAGTCTGATACAATTAGGGAAATCTATGGAAATCAGTGGAAATGACTAAACAGTCAAATTGTTGTATTTCAAGGTAAATCAAAATTTATTGGAATATTTGAAACCACCAACTGTTTCTTCATTGATTCATGATGTGCATAATAACATCAGCAACAGAATCTTTATATAATCACTCTATCCATCTCTAATTATGATGAGTGAAAACAGACACTGACTTTATAAAGTCAGCTGGAATACCAGTAAAAGATCCAAGAGCATCTGCTCATGTATCCTTAAAGTTTGTACACAGGAAATTGACTATGAAGCTATAAAACTGGGTTGAGATGGGATGGAGGTGTCAGCTGCCGGTTAACATGTCTGTGAGTTGGACTTCGATATAGAGGTTACAGATTATTTGGGCCCAGGGCACAGCTGGAGTATTTTCAGGTGTCAGAGGGAGCAGTGAAAGTTCTAAGGGAGGCTATTGAAAATCAGACTACTACAAGGAGGGTTAAATACTGTATGTATATGTAGTTTAGAGGCCCAGTAGAGAAAGTAGAGAGGAGAAAGGTTGGGGTGAAAGGGGAAGAGAGTTTACATGGCAAAGCATGTATGGGCTTGTATGTTTTCCTCCCCTTTGTCTTGTTCCTCACTCCTTCTGTGTCTCAGTCCCTCAATCCTCTGAAATTCCACAAATATAGCTTGGAGGCCATGATACATCACTGGCTACCCTTCATCACCTCCATCCACACATGTCCACTTTCTCTGGAGGCCCAAGGGAAAGCATGCCAAAACGCCCCTGACCTACTCAACTAGTTTATTCTGGACCGTTTAGCACCAAATCCAGTGCTGGACTGGTCATACGGAGTACCAGCAGCTTAACTGTTGGTCCGCTTTACATTATGGGTTAGTGAAATTAAATTAAATACTGTGACCAAGTGACAGTCATTGGTATATTTTCAAGTGTGTGATAGCAATGGGCCAGTGTATCTAATCTATCTAATGTATTGTAGTGTATTAATTAAGGCTTCTTATTTTAGTGGAGATAATTCTAGCTTCAACATCAATCTCTGCTGAGTTCTACTATTTAGAAATAACTTAAAATATACAATTTGGTAGCAAAAAAAGTCACAAATTTTATTTTTAATTATTGGGTAAGTTGGTAGACGTGACATTTTCCTAGCCCAACACCTGCTGCTCTGCAACAAGGAATATGCATTAGTGGGGATCTAAACTCTAAAATGTTGTCAAATTAATTTTTCAGTCACATGAATATTGTACAAGCACAAGACACTCTATTTTTGGTTCCTTATGATTTCGGTGATCTATTCTGCCTTTTCACTCAATGTCAGTTCCTCTGAGGCTGTCAGCCAAAAATGCCTGACATTTAAAATGTAACCAAATATACATTTATAAACTAAAATGTCACTTTAGTACATGTTTCACATGGTGTCAGTAAAGATTTAAAGCTATTTTAACTGACAATGTCAATTATACTTTTATTATCTCATTGTTAAGTTCTGCTTTCCGGTGAGAGAAATGGGTCATGGCTTAGGGATGTTCTAAATAAGCAGATATCAGCTTTGTGAGACAGCAAGAGGAAATTGGGCCTGAACTCAATGTAAGCTGACAGTCTGCTTTCTGTTGTCAGCATAATAGGCAGTTTATCACAAGCGGTGATGAGTTAAAGTTCATGAAACAGATTTTTTTTATTACAGAATCTCATATGTTGAGTTATATATGGGTCAATGACGTATAAGGATTTGCAACAACTCAATTTTAGAATAATAAAAACAAGCATATCTAATGCAGTAGTTCGAACATTCAGAATGTTGTGTACCTGAAAATTCATATTATAGATTTGAAATTAAGGGATTTTAGTGGGTTTTTTCAAGATTAATTGGCACTGGCCTTAAAAAGAGTCATGTGGTGCGACCATGATTCATCTTGAAATAAATGAATTTACTTAACACGCTTCACATCTTTTTTTTTTACAAGTTTTCAGTAATATAAAGTGTTTGGAAACAAAGTATTAGCATTTTCTTTTTAAATGTTTGTAAATGATGATCTTTTATTTATATAAGATATTTCAAGATGAATCATGGTCGCACCACATGACTTGTTTTAAGGCCAGTGCCAATTAATCTTGAAAAACCCACTAAAATCACTTTCACATTGTAATATGGATCTTCAGGTACACAACATTCTGAATGTTTGAACTACTGCATTACATATGCTTGTTTTTATTATTCTAAAATTGAGTTGTTGAAAATCCTTATACGTCATTGACCCATATGCATCACATGCTTTCATTTTCACAGGAAGGCTGAACCTGTATAAACAACATCAGCCTGCTGGTTACTAGCTGACCCTTTATGGATAAGGGCAGGACTACACTCATTGTTAAAATATTCTCCCCCCTGGGAGAATATCTCCTTTCAAAGTTATGACGGAAATGAATAGCTGCTCTTGGCGATTGAGGCCTGTCCATATGTAACCTAAGTTTACCCTCAAAAGAGAAAAATAGGCTTGAAAACACAGATATCCATTCCCTCTGCTGGACTGTGTCTGTCCTCTACTTTCAGCTTTCCTTTTGTAATGTCCTTATAGCGACCTTGATGCTTAACACTTTGTTAACATGTTAAAGTGGATATGGGGTTAAAGGGGTTAACCAGAGGGGAGGATTACAAAAGGGGGTCCTCCATTCATCAATATGTGTTTGTGTTCAAAACTATGTTTTATAGGGCAGAAATGTTTTCTGACAGAACATAGTCATATCAGTGAAATACTTAATCACATTTCAAAAGCTTGGGAGCAAATATCAACACAGAATACACATAAACTTGTGTAATCTTTCTAGGTTTACATAACAATGACATGCTTTAGACTTTGCACTTTTGTTTTTTCTGATCTGTTTATGCTGTCTGTCTGAGGGTAAACCACATACATATAAAACACATGCACATTAATCAATTAAAAATAATTCATTCTCACTCCCCAGGGGTGGGTATGGGAGAGGGTGTTGTCCTCACAGTGATCCAACCCCACCTCTGTTGAAGAGGTTTTTATAAAAAAAAAAAAAGATTAAATGATACTGTATTGCACTGCGTTGTATTTTAATGTATTTTGCACAGTCAAACAATAAAAACTATTATGTAAAAAAACATATATATTTTGATGTAAAAATAATATATACATTGTATACTAAATTGTGTATCCTCTTGAAGGGAACAATTGCTGTATAAAGTCTATAATAACTCACATTATGCTGAACCCAAAACCAAATATGCTAATTATTCCATCATTTAATGAATGAATTGAATGCATTAAATATTAAAAAGATAAATATTTTTTACAGCTAACAAATGTCAAATGCAAGAGGATTGAAAATATAATCAGAAAACATATTTAATTTGGGAAACCAGCTGCTGTGTGGCTTTTGTAAATGGATGCAAAAGCTGTTTAAGTGAGTTAAAAATACATAAATTACTCTCACTAAATGATTTACTCCAGATTGGTCTTTGGACTATCCTTTAAGCTCATTCCTGTTTGGGTTTCAGTGTAAAAGTAAATAGGAGACATAAACATAAAGGCTAGACTATGTAATCCTCTACCCTTTAAGGGTTTAATGTCATTGCATCATATATAACAAGCCCAAACAAGGAAGACTCTGACTCTTGCACTATGGCCTTTCATCAGAGAAAAAGAAAGGTTTGAGATCTTATCAGAGGCACTTTGACCCCTTTCAACATCTGTCAATAACAGGGTCCATGATAGACTGTTGCTCATGTTATCATCAACAAACCAAACAGAGAAGCAAAGCAAGACCATTCATGTGTTTAGTTTATGTTTAGTTTATAGCGATTCCATTATCATAATGTATTTGATAAGGTACTATGCACTCAGTGCCTCTTTAAATGTGCTGCACCTTTCCTTGCCACTAGATGGCAGTACAGTGCAGCACATTAAGTCACAATAAACATTTCCTTCCCAATTTAGGGTCAGCAATGGATGACAAGTTTTATAATCAATCAACTAAAGCTGAACAACCACTTGCTATGGGTTTATAGTCTGGGTAGAAATAATCGGCTGTAATAACTATTATTATTATTATTGTTATTATTATTATTATTATTATTATTATTATTATTATTACTATTGGTTGCTGCTTTTACTTGAATTATTATTGTTGTTGTTGTTGCTGTTATTATTATTAGATGACACCATACGAGCGGCCAAACAACTTGAGAGCCCATTTAGATTTTGTGTTTAACAAAATTTATAGATTGAAATTAAAGATAATAAATGAAAATAACATGAAAAAACGAAACTACTATTAAATATATAATGGCTAACATTATAAGAATATAAACTCTAACATGAAGCAGTGAAGCAGTGAAGCAGTAACAGCAAGAGCTCTTTGAATACTGTATGAATATTAGCACACGGTGTGTTGTTGGGGTCACCAGCTCAGAAATCAAATAAGCACTGCCCCCTCTATAACGCGCACGTGCGCGCATGCACGGCACACACATTTTAAGGAATTAACTTCATTTTAAAGGCAGGCGGTACCTATCAAGTAAAAAAAAAGCGTGTCTACCAGGGGGTGTTTGCGATGCCACGTCGTTTTTTTGGTAAGTGATTTTATCGAACATGTGACTGCATTAGACGCTCACATGGCTGCCGTGGCTGCATGATCCGCTTTAGTTTTTTAAAGTCCGATAATCGGTAGCTCCCTCAGCAGCGACCATCAGGAGCAGAGGACCTCTGCAAAACACAGCGCCTATCCGGACAAATCATGGCGAACAGCGGGCAGAAAGTTGTGCTGATCACCGGCTGCTCCTCCGGCATCGGGTTACGAATCGCCGTCACGCTGGCCAAAGATGAAAAGAAGCGTTACCATGGTAAATGCGCTTTCTTCTACATTGTTTCTTTGACCGAAACTATTAGCAGGGTAAGCCTAGTGTGGTTCGCTTGAAAACTTATTCCGTGTTTACTTTTCCCTACAAAGCGCTGCTGTTGCACCAAGCCTCCTTTACGCACTAAGTTCGGTTGAGTTTCATGCGCAACGCTGCAGTCTCAACGCGAAATAAGTGATTTAGTGTAGTGTCCATTGAAATAGCTAACCCTAGTGATATCGTATCCATATCCTTTTGTGAGTACTGTGATTCAGTCGCCCCTTTGGTTCAACTATTATCATCTGAAAGCGCAGTTTCCAGGGTAGGGCTCTGGAAGGATGCCGCTTGCCAGGCGGAATCATAAAAGGAGGCTTGTCAGTTCTCTTTCAAGTGACTTCTCCAGCACAAAGCCCCCTTTTTATAGCAGTGAATTGTTGACCGCCTGCTCCGGTTTAGTGCCGTGTCTAATGTGCCTATAGTCCCCTCACTGGAGCGAGTGTTGAAAGGGGGACAAAGTTTGAGACCTGTACAAGCGAGGGTTCACTCTAAAGCAAGGACCTTGTTTGAAGTCTTCATTGGTGCACAGTAGAGTTAGGGTGTCATAGTCTGACATTGTTGTTCAATGCATCTCCTCTCCTACTTCCCAGCCATCATTAATGTCACTCTAGGCATTGGGCACCCAAAACCTTCTCATGTCATGGAGCCTCAGATAGCATTACATTAGACTATCTTCCCACCCCCACCCCTCTGTTGGTAAGTGTTTGCCTGCAAGACCCCCCTGTGACAAGAGTTTGCTGTTAGATGCGACTTTATCCAGAATTGCATATTAGCTGAGTTGACAGTGAAACATATGCATTCTCTTATTCAACTAATTTTAGCCATGTTAAGTCATCACTGTTCCTCTTTCTCCACTGTGCAAGGGTTCGTTCAAGTTTTCTTTTTCTTTGGGGGCCACTGGGGTCTGGAGGGGTTGATTACCGAGAAATAAATGAGCAAAACAATAGCGATTAAGTGTTCCCTTAACACTGGGTTTGAACACAAACTTTCCCTCTGTGTGACCTGCTCTCAGGAAAGCCACCTCCAAGCAGTGACGCTGATCTGCTCCATTCCCAGGGTCTTTAGGAAATTCAGCCAAGATTAAATATTGCATTGTGCATAAAGTAATGATTAGTTGCAGTAACATACAAACTCAGAGAAACCCCAAAAAGACCTCTGTGTATGGAAGGCAGTGTGGTTCATTCAAGAATGTTTAAGCTGCCCAAGAGTAATTCCTAAAGGAGCCAGAGGAACAATGGATCTCTTGTTCACTTCTCTACGAGTGTGTAAATCTCTTTGTTGCTTCACAGACACCCAGCTCTCAAATCATAAGATTAGACTTAATTAGATATCATGAGGTTAGTTGGACTTCTTTACAGTCAAGAAGAAAAAAAAAACATCTCATGGTATTTATCTATAAAGCTCCGCTGCTGGAACTGCAAAACTTCATCACATCTCCTCCCTTATTTAAATATAGTAACTACAGCACACGATCCAGTAACTACTTAACCTTAGATATGCCACATGTTTGTACTCATGCTGGTAGAACTGGTTTCAGGTAATATGCACCTTTTAAATGCAATGAACTGCAAACTGCCTTCAAACTTGAGTCTTACATTCCCCTTGGAGATTTTAAAGCTATAATTATCTTGTGTTTTTATGATTCTTGTAACGGATTCCTTTTTAAAATTCTTTGTTTATTGTGTTGTTGTGTTGTTGTTTTTCGGATGATTGTGTTCTTGTCTTGTGAATGTTTTTGTTCTCAGGTCTCTCTTGGAAAAGACGTGTTAATCGCATGAGACTGCCTAAATAAATAAAGACTGACTAATAATAACCTGAAACATCATTAATACACAATGTATGTTTGACTATTTGCAAAGACTAGTTGTGTGACACTTACACAGCCACATCCTCTAAAGAGTGGTTTCATTATGATACATCACGCAATGCACAGAAATGCAAAACCTCCACAGCATAGTAATGTCTCTTCTAATCTCACTTATCCAACTGTGGATCTGTTCGGACAAGAATCAGGTGAGGGTTTGCCTTTATCTGTTAAGGACAACAGGTAGACTTAGAGGAATGTGTGAATACAAGGTTGTTTACCCCGACTGATTGACATTGTGCAAGAGCTCTGCCTCTTTTCTCTGCCTGATAACGTCAGTCAGCCAAGTAAGCAGAACACACACTGTGGAAGAAGGCATAAAAGTTGAGTCAACACTGTGCTGATAGCCACTGTCGCTGGTGGTGATAGATTCCTGAGCTGTATGTAGGTTAATGTTGCGCAGCGTGTAAAGTTCAAAGGGAAACAATTATGTGTCCTGTAAACTGGCTGGCGTGGTTATTTCAAGGAACTTTGGCCCACACAACTGTGAGTGTGTGTGTGTGTGTGTGTGTGTGTCTGTGTGTGTTCTTGCTTGGGTGTTTGTTAAGGAAATGGCTTACTGGTTCACAGTCCTGTGTGTCACTTCAGTGGTGTGACAGTGCGTCAAGAGGTTTTTTTAAAACTACAACAACGGAGGATTATTTAGGATTTAGTGATTCTGTATAAAATCAAGAACAGTGAAAGTATAGTGTGAAATTTAAAGAAATACATACATTGACTCAAATAAAAACTATCTTAATAGGCCTACTGATAATTTGTGCTCTATGCATTCCTAAAGATGTCGTTGCAGTTCTAGGTTCTAATCTAATTAATCTTTTCTTGTAGTATGTATGCCCTCTTTGCAATTTAAAGTTTGAAGCTACATCATACAAGTAAAATAACATTTTGTGTTTCCACTTATGTGTTCTCTCCCTATTAGTTATTGCGACCATGCGGGACCTGAAGAAGAAGAACAAGCTAGTGGAGGCAGCAGGAGATGTGTATGGGAAGACCTTGATGTTGCTTCCACTTGACGTGTGTAGTGACGAATCAGTCAAGCAGTGCATCAACAATGTTAAGGACCGCCATATTGATATCCTGAGTGAGTGGGACACAACTGAAACTAGGCCTGCATCTCTCATTTAACTCCTTCCCCAGTTATTACTTCTCCTGTATAGATAAATGTTTATGTATACACATGTTTTACGCATAGCCACATTTCTTTCACTGTACATTTTAGAACAGATGACAAATCGTCGTCATGTGTAACCTTAAATAATTAAGTAATATACTGTGCGAACTTCAGTTTCTTATGTGTGCAGCAATGATGACCAAATGCATAGAACATCAACCCCCACCATTCCAGTTAAACTAGCATGTGTTTAACACAAATAGTAATACTTTCATGAGAGAAAGTAACAGCAAATATCTAACAGACTTGTCCAGTGAAGAAGCAAAATATCACAGTACAGTGTTATTACTATAATACTAATACAACTTGAGGACTGAGCTTTTGAAGATTCGTAACTGAAATGTCTTGAAACTCCATGGTTTTGCAGTTGATATTGAGAGGGGGTAGGGGGTGAGGGGGTTGGGAAAGAAATCCCAATGTGACCATCATATAGATATCCTAAGTGAGGGAGATACAGTGAGGGAGAAACAAAGCCTACAGCTCCATCTGCCCATGACACTGTATTCTGCTTCTTTTTCAAAGCAGCATATGTGTTCGTAAAACCCAGAAATCTCAGCACATGTAACCAACTATTCATTGGATTATTGATATTAATCAATCATTCTATAACTACCCCACAAGTTGCTTTTGGTCATTTTCTGCTGTAGGTGCATTAAACTAGCAATTGCATGTATTGCCAATGTAATAAATCATGAACAGAATTATTTTGCGTTCTTGTGTTTAGACCTTAAGTCTGGATAAAGGTTCTATTATAAACCCCCTTCACCTAATTACTCAAAACCCAGAAGCCCTTTGCCATGGACTGATGTTACATCACACCTCTCTATCGTTGTCACACACTGACACCTGGTGGCAAGGTCAAACAAGGCACTCTGTAGTCTGCAGTATAAATGAGGAGTGCAATAGAGAGGCCCATGAACAGTGCAAACAATAGTTTTCACTTCAAATTAAATCAATAACATTAATAAATAAGAGTGACACCTCAAAGCATTTTGATAATTGTAATGTTGAAGATACGAGCAGTGTGTCATCTCTCTATGTGTTTCCTGTCAGTTAACAATGCAGGTGTGGGCTTGCTTGGACCTGTGGAGAGCATCAGCATAGAGGAGATGAAAAGAGTATTTGAAACCAACTTCTTCGGTGTGGTTCGCATGATCAAAGAGGTGATGCCAGACATGAAGAAGAGGCGCTCTGGACACATTGTTGTCATGAGCAGTGTAATGGGTCTTCAGGGTATGTATGTTTGTGTGTAATCAACATACAGAAAGAAATCTGCAGTGCAGAAAAGTTTAATTCAAAAGCACACATAAAGATACTTACCACTCTGACTGTGGAAAGACTTCAGTTTCAGACACTTTATTTTTAGGCAGTAAAGCACTTCTGCTTTATTACTGCAACTGAACTTTTAATATAATACCCTGCAAAGTGATCCCAGTGTCACATTTGATCATATTTGACAACACTGAAACATTATAATTGCATTCCAGTATATTACAAAACAGTAACAATTTTAAAACAGAGGGAAAACACAGCTGCTGATTTATAGCTCAATGTAATCTGGCTTTTGGTTTCCAATAGGTCAGCTGAAAATGCTTGCCAACATTTTTTGGTTAAATCATATATCAGAATCTGCTGACCAGGCAGTTGCAAATGTTTTTTTTAAATATTTTTTTTTTACTTGTTTGAAGTGCCAGATCAATTAATCAAATTACTGTATTTGTACCCAGGGGGTAATTGCTTGTGCAGCAGTATAACACAGGCGAAAAACAAAGCATGGCTGGGGTTAACCTGATTTTCATATTCTGTCTTATTGTCCTAGGTGACACCTACCTTTTACTTGATTAATTCAAGTAACTTAGGCCTTTATGTTCAAATGATGCTTGAGTGATGTCTGCTGTTAATGAAATACTGTGAAATCCAATAATAAAATGTCTTTATCCTTTATTTCCTTGTTTCTGTTCCTGGTTAAGGAGTGGTGTTCAATGATGTTTACACTGCTTCTAAGTTTGCCATGGAAGGGTTCTGTGAGAGTATGGCGGTGCAACTGATGAAGTTCAATATCCGGTAGGTTATCCTCTTTCCTCTCCTCTCTCTTCACATCTGTCTTTACTTTGTTCTACACATAGTCCCTCACAGGCCTTTCTGTGTCTGATTCTGCTCAGGTTGTCCATGATTGAGCCTGGCCCAGTGCACACTGAGTTTGAGACAAAGATGATGGAAGACGTGGCCAAAATGGAGTATCCAGGTGTAGATGCCGACACAGTTCGTTATTTTAAAGACGTTTACCTGCCATCATCCATAGATATATTTGAAGCCATGGGTCAGACGCCAGAGGACATAGCCAAAGTAAGGAAACAGATTCCACATTTTACCAGATCTATCTCAGTATTCAAGAATTAATGTTGTGTTTTTCTGATCACCACACTGTATTCAACCAGTCTATATTGGAATGGAATCAGTCAAAACTTATTTTTCTTCTCATCTCTTCAGTGCACTAAAAAGGTTATTGAGTCAAGCAGCCCTCGCTTCAGGAATCTGACCAACAGCCTCTACACACCCATTGTTGCCTTGAAGTACGCAGATGAGACTGGTGGCTTGTCTGTCAACACCTTTTACAACCTACTCTTCAATTTCGGCCCTCTCATGCACATCACCATGAGCATCCTCAAGTGCCTGACTTGCAGCTGCCTGCGCAGACGCACCATCTAACTGAAGAGGATGTCCAATCATGCCACTACCCTATGTTGTTTACCCCACCCAGTTCCTACTGCCTTTTCCTAAGGCTTTGGGTTAAGCAGCTAGACTAGAAACAGTAACTACGGAGAGAGGAGGCGTCTTTTAGTTTAAAGACATTACCATGATAAGCTTTGCAGGACAACATGCACAATTGCACACGTTTGTCACAGAGATGTTGTATGCAGGATGAACTCATGTACACACACACACACACACACACAAACACACACAAACAGGAATACAAGCAACACACACCTCTTTATTGGATTATTGTACATACATATTATGAAGAGAAGGCCATACCTTAGACATTGCAATATCGGAGGAACTAAATAGTGTAAGTGGTTAGATGTCTACATCGTTTTAAAGAGAACACACAGCGAGGATTTGTGATATGAGTACCATGGAAATACAATAAAGCACAAAAAATGAACTCAGTTACAGAGAGAAAACAATAAAATTATAGGAAATAATAATGATATAACTTGTAGCCTAGAAAACTGTACACTCAGGCTCAACAGAGTTGTAACATGTGCCCTTAATTTCATGTTTGCCTTAACATAGTGTTCTCATGGTCATAACTGCTGTTGAATCATATTTTTAATCTTTTGATAAACTGAATGTTTTTGGTTTTAAAGGTTTGTGAAGGGGTAGATCATACAGTATATTTTTAATCTAGCAACTTGATTTTGAAATAAACATAATTCTGATTTATCCTCAGAGGTATTTTTTAAAGGATATGATTAACAAAATGTGAATGTTTTGACCAATATATGCACAAACATACTATGACCTCTGCGAAGGTTTATCTCCTTCTGCAAAACTCTTCGGGTACCAAGAGGGGGCAGTATTTAACTTTTATTTTTCACAGGGAGCCAACCTGTAGGATCATCAGCAAGCAGTGTTGAAGCTGTTGTGTATAGGAATTTGTGGCCTGAGATAGACAAGTGCAACAGAAGTGAATGATTAAAATCTTTTGGATTTCAAATTGGGATTATACATTCTTTCAGACACTGATCATCATGTATTTTATAAGCACATTTTATTGGATTTCTATCAATAGATGCTTCAATAATACAGTAGTTTACATCACCAATTCATACTTGGAAAGGTTACTTAGAAAAGATAAATATTCCACAGTGGTAAGCATTATAGAGAGTTTTCATGTAACAGCAGCATCTCAGATATGTTAGAGCGACTAAACTATTGAGATCATGTAAAGCTATTTTGTAGCTTTATAGCTCAAAATGTCATGGAAGGTTGGCTCTACTGCTCTCCAACTTTAGGTAAAAAAGTAAAATGTCTTGCACAGAAAGCAGGAACTTTAGAGTGACAGTTTCACAGTCTAGACTTTATTTCATAGCTGATGTTTTCTGCAGCAATGAACCTTCAGAGCTAAGGCCTCTTGCAGAGCTTGTACTTGTTTTTGCATTTGCGTGTTTGAATGTGCACATGCGCACACATTAGCATGTGTTTGCATGCATGCGTGTGTATGTGTGTGTGTGTGTGTGTGAATGCGTTCTATGTGCATGTCTATGGGCCAAGTTAGTGATCTGTTGATGGATATAAAGAGGTCATGGCCTGCTCCCCATCAGAACCCCTCCCTTGAACCCCCACCCCTCTCTCACACACACACACACACATACACTGCTTTGTGCCGTGTGAGAGAATGTGACCTGGTTCCCATCCCTGAGGAGGGGTGAACCCTAATGACAGCCTCCTCAGACACATTGCACAGCCCTGAGCCTCCCTCCCCAGCTGGCCCCCTCAGCCCATCGGGCCAGGACCCCCTGGTCCACACAGGGATGATGTGGTTTGCCCTGGATAGCCCAGTCAGAGTTTGTCTGATTTGCACACACCCTGTGCCAACCCATCCCATCCCATCCCATTGCACCCCGCCATGCCCTGCTGTGTCCAGCCTGCTTACACTTACCCAGTCCAACTACATAGAGCTTATCATCGGAGGACAGCGCAACTGGTCGCAGACCTGTAGTTTTGGTGCAGTGTACAATGAGCACAACTCCTCAGCTCTGTGTATGTGTCTTCATCAGAGGCGACAGCTCCGCACAATGGAACAAAGACGCTGTCAATCACAATCAAATGGGTGTGTGTGCAGGGGGTGGAGGGGAGGGGGGAGTAGGGGATCCAAGTTGGTTGGGGGAGGAGTCTGTGTGTCCTGAATGTTCAGGGGGATGCCAAGACCCAATGTGGGACGCTGAAGGCTGAGGGCAGCGGGTGGGGGGTGGGTACTGGGGCACTGAGGGGTGGGTGGGGGTGTCGGATTTGGGAAAATGAGAATTGGGGTGCCCAGGCCTGAATGGAGGACCTGTTTACTAATTGAATGAACACAGGAGTTACAGAAAAGTCTCATTAAACAAGGGGTCTTATCAAACCATTGTTGTGTACCTTTGTTTCACAATCAAGAACGCAATTGCAGTATAATGAGGGCAGCGTGACATAGTGAGGTCTTTGCTTAATTGTAGCCCTGTCACAATTACTGAGCCACTAAACATACATTCTCTGTGCCTGCATTCAACCTTGCTGTGTGCTAACAAGCCAGAGTTAGATATGGAATATATGAGTAGAGACCAGGAAAAAAAGGGGGAACCCCAGTAGTTATCTTTGGCATGTTAGCAGGGTACATTCTTTGCAAGCTGTCTGCTTTCTTTGTTGCTGGGTTATTGCTTATTCAGCCATTTTACCGCATCCTCCTTTCACTGGTGTCATCACCAGAGGACCACACCTAAGTCTGACTCCAAGAGTGATGAGATAGACTGGGGAGTCAGAGAACAAAAACAAAAGGGAGTTGCAGTGAGAACTGAGTTGTGAAAATGGGAGACAGAAAGTGTGAAAGGAACAGAGGAAGCAAAAGAAAGGGAGAGAGGTTCGCATGCTTTGGCATGCTGGCACTCTGTGGAGCTTGTGTCTAGACAGGGTGCTTCAGACTGATCTCAGGTCAGGATGGATCAACACCAGGCTCCACTTATCTGTTTCATTTATTATATCCCTCGCTATCAAGGATTCACTCTGAATACTCATGAAGCATCACAAAATGGCAAACAGAACCACCACATGGCGTTGTAAGTATCAGAAATATATTCAAGGCCTAACAAGCCGATGAAAGCTGAAAAAGGTGCAGGTCAACCATCATTTAACATGGCTGCGTGTGACTGGAGATGTGGCCACATAGGACCTATAAGTATCCATAGAGCTGATCTGGGGTCTGAGGGGAGCTATCAATCTTTATATAGTCAAAACAGGAGAAGCCCAAGTTACCCTGTGGCTGGCCTGTGGTGGCTGGTTCCATTAGGGCAACAGAGGCC
Source organism: Scomber scombrus (assembly GCF_963691925.1). Lineage (NCBI taxonomy): Eukaryota > Metazoa > Chordata > Actinopteri > Scombriformes > Scombridae > Scomber > Scomber scombrus. The sequence continues at coordinate 11,212,265 of NC_084987.1, forward strand.
ACGGGGAGAAACAAACACACAGCGTCTATCTGTCCTTCTCCCTCCCTCTCTGTTCATTCCCTTTCTCGTTTCTTCACACTCACTCTCCCACTGTCTGTCTGCCCTCTCCTCCGTCCATCTCCATCTCCGCTGTGCAATGACCTCTCACAGACCCAACATGGTCACTTGTTTATTCACACATGGGGGAAGGGGGGTCATCATCTCTGATTCTGAGTAGAGGTGCTTGTTTGCAAGCCCATTCAGGATCGTTTGGAGGTCGGAACATAAATCAAGAGAATCTTGGCTTATGCTGGCCAGGCATACACATTGTTTTACAGACACAGAACTGCCATTGTCACTATCATTACAACATTAGCATTGTCCCCTTCCCCTACTGCTCCGCCAGAACATAAACAATCTGGCAGGAATTTCCAGACTGGGGCTCAGTTTGCCCACTACCGTATCGTTTTGTTCCGCTCTGTTCACTCTCTCAAAACTACCAGTTCCAGTGACTGTGAAACTGTGATTAGAGGGTTCAGTCTGTGTACTGGCATTATAATTCTCAAACAAGGGGATGATGGGTGATTGTGCCGGGCTTAGAGACGATGTAATCTGAGCTGGGGTAACATGATCCTTTTGTTTTTATTGTGGGCAATGAGGTAAGATTGGTGTAAAATTCCATAGTAGGAGCCTGACAGCAAAGTTGGTGGTGTCAATCCACAGATTTCGCTCAAAACCTGAAAGTCCTGTTTGTGGGCAGGACAAGCTGTGAGAGTCTATGAAGCAAAAAAAAAGAAGAAGATAACATATAAAAGATATACAGATAAGGGGAAAAAACCCAACCCGATCATGTCATGTAAAATGTGCTTTCACACAAACAAATCACATTTTCTTTCTCACCATTCTGTGCTCACTTTCCGCTAACATATCATCTTGCTTTTGGTTTCTAACCTCTTCCACCATGGATCAGTTGTTTCTCTCTTTCCATGTTGTAATTAGACGTCTGGGAATCCAGTGTGTATTTATATTTGTAATTTACAGAAAAATAACGATATGTTTTGCTTTCTGGTTTGACCGACACTATGATGGGAATATTTTCAACCAAGGGATGATTATACTTTTAATTTGTTTCCCAAGGATGCCTGTGTTTTCCTCTTATGTCTCCGCCAGTATGCAACTGAGCATAGTAAGTGTTTATGAGCTGGAGAGAGAGAGAGTGAGCGAGAGAGAGAGAGAGAGAGAGACACACACACACACAAACACCGACACAGAGGGCGAGAGAGAGAGAGAGAGAAAGAACCTAAAGACCGATACAGAGAATAGCAGATAGATAGATAGATAGATAGATAGATAGATAGATAGATAGATAGATAGATAGATAGATAGATAGACAGACAGACAGACAGACAGACAGACAGACAGACAGATAGATAGATAGATAGATAGATAGATAGATAGATAGATAGATAGATAGATAGATAGATAGATAGATAGATAGATAGATAGATAGATAGATAGATAGATAGATAGATAGATAGATAGATAGATAGATAGCATGCAAAGTGACAGAGACAGTTAGTCTTTATGTAATAGACAGTGAGCTCATCAGAGAGTCTATTGGTATTGAAGTTTGTCCTTGCCTAGCAACCCTGGCTGTGTCCCAGCTTCATCTCCCCGCCAGAGAGAAAGCCTCACTCTGGACCCCATCAGCACTGCCATGGATCTGATCTATTCACTGTCGCCAACCGTAGAGATGAAAAACCGAACGGGGCGCGGGCACACCCATGCCAGGAAGCCTGTCGTTGCCCAAAGAGTCCACATCATTGTTTATTCAGCTTGAGTGCATCACATCTTGGCAGCCAGGGGGAGAGAGAATAGACATTCAAAATGTCAGCTCATGAGAACATAATCATAACATACGTTGCTTCAAGTAGCAGTTCACTTTACCGTGAGGATTAATAAAAATGGCTCTCGTGAGCACTTTCATGCCCACACAACAAAATCAGTTGGCACAATTTGGTGATCTGCTTCATTCAAGAGCAGATGAACGGTAAACTGTGTGCTGCATTCATGCATCCACTGAGGCTGATTTTTTTTTCCTTCATCAAAACAAAAGAATGCCTCTGTCTATTGACCGTGAAAAGATGTTCGTAGATTTGTCCCCAGTGAAGAGATGTCTTTGTTGGTTATCTCCATTGGTGAGCCGCCTCCATTTGGCTCAGCCTAATCAGAACACAAACACTCCTCTGTCATTTGGCTGCTCTCCCTCTCACCCTGTATCTTTCCCTCTCTCTCAGTCTGTCTCTTATTATCTTTACACCGCATATTAAATTCTATTTTCTCCCTCCTGTACCATTTTTTTAATCTCCTCTCTTCTTCATGCTTGTTTATCAGTGTATGTGCAACAGGAAGAAAATCACACCATACTGTTGTCCTCTCCAGCACTATTCCACCCACCTTCGCCCCTGATTTTTTTTTCTCCCTTTCATCTCCCTTCTATCTAATCTACTCATCTAGATGGTGTTTGTCTCTCCCTCAGGCACAGACTCTGAGGCCTGGCATACATTAACTTTTCTTGTCTGTGCACAGCCTGGTTTCGGTTGCCTGAGAGGAAATGTTGCAATGTAAAGAGGATCCCTGAGGGAGAAGACTTCTACTGAATCCCAATGAATACGAGGTGGTCACATCCTGAATATGTTCGGGCTTACAGTTTCCTGATACAAAAAAACACATATACACAATACTGCTTGCCTTCAGATACAAACTACCATAATTCACTACCAAACATAGATACAAGATCAAGATATGTTATAGAGAAAAGAGGGAAAATTATTAAGTGAGCAGGAAAAAGTTGCACATGGCTATCTTTAAGAGTCCTTAACCATAGCAACATTATTTTTATCTCCATTTCACCAAAAGTTTTTATTAGAAGTTAAAGATGACATTTATACATATATATATTTAACGTTTTTACAGTTACAAATGTTTGCACACTAAATTTAGAGAGCAAATCATTGAAACCTCAAACCTATGTACCACAAATTGTGCAAAACATGCTTGTTTCATTTGGAAAGTCTTTTAGAATCCTTCACTTACATTGTAACATATGCCACTGGGCACTTGGTAACACTTTAATTTAACAGTATACAGACCTTTAATAAATGGTTTAATATGTCTTAAAATGTCTTCATGGGGAAGTCATAACTGTTGACAAATACTGTACACTTAAACTTAAAATGTCCTTATATCGGCTTACAACTACATTATAAACCAGGTTTTATAAACCAGGCAATGGAGCAATGTGGTCATATCAATGTGAGCGCTATTCAGAGCTGGATATACTGCTCCAGGTTATGTGTACTGCTGCTGGATCTCATATGGTGCACATTTTTTTCTCTGTGCAGAATACAAATCCCACAGTCTGTTCTTGATAAACTGTACGGTGCATGTGTCCCTTTGTTTTACACATTCTGGTATTTGGCTTTACAGTTGCTTTTTTCAGTACTGTGTTTGTATGTTCAAAACTTATTTTCAACAGTCTATAACAATCTTTTTTCAACAGATTACTCAGCAAACACTGTAATTTAAAACTACAAATATAAAACACATTAGTGTGGCGTTCCAAACAAATTACATGTGAAATGAATAATACATCTTAAAAACTCGATTTTGAGTTGTAATAATACACATTTGAATTGGGAAAAAAATTAGAAGAGATGAAAAGTTTGTGATCATCATCCACAAAAGTCAAACGCCCCTCCTGGAAACACAGAATGTCAGAAATTTGCACAAGTTTGAAAGGAGGGATCAGTGGTGAAAAAGTGTGTAAGAGAGGATTTAGGTATAATGTAGAAGGAAACTTGTGACTAAATGTAGAAGAGAGCTTTGATTAGTCTTGCGATGCATAAACTGTAGTCTACCGTTTCTGTGTTCTCCTGGGTTTCTCGATGGGTTCTCAGCCTTAAAGACATATTAGGTAAAAGGAAAACCTGTCATTGCCCTGAACTACCACCAGCCACAGAACTGGAAATGGTCCCAAGGCACTTTACTTTGGCTGCCCACTACTTCTAAAATAGGTTAGTTTCAATGGAGAGGGCAAATATGGCTACATGTATTAATAAAGAATAATTTAATATACAGATATTTTTTATTACAGGAGTATCATTTGTATGATTTGAAATCACTGTGTACAAAAAAACAAATAGTCTAGGGACATGTTTCCTTCTATAGCAGTTTTGAGAAGAACAATATTATGTGCCTTACAATGCTGTAGTGATGTCAAACTAATGTCTTGATTCTGTTTAGAGACAGATTTGAACATATAGTGATCACCTACAGGAAATGGCCTATTATGCTATTGTTATTCTCTCTGCCGTTATTGAGAGTAACTTGCACTCATAAACTACATGTAACTGTCACAAAACAGTGTGAGCACTTGATGGAACCAGAACCAAATATTTCTTTGCCTTATTAGAAAGACCAGACCTTTCTCCCAGATTCAGGACCTCTCCATTTTTCCCCTGACCTGTGGAGAATGGCCTAACTGTGGCATTTGCTGGAGGTCAGGTCTGCCATGAGTACTGGGCAGGACCCCACTCATGTGATCACCCACTTCCCTGGATTTATGCCAGGAAAGAACAGAGTGATGTGTTTGGTCCATGGTGGGAAAAGCATCCCTTGGAATGTGACTTTAAGAGGACTGTGTAGGACTAGCAAGAGGGTCTTCCCTTTTCAGCAAAAAGGTCTCTCCTCCTGAGGCTGTGGGAAGGTCACAGGTCAGACGTACCCAGTGCCCACTCTCTGCAACACACAAAACCCACAGCTGATGTTGCAACTCTATCCACAAGCCCCCAGGGCAGCGGTGGAAACAACTGGCTACACAGCTAGTTGCCCAATTCTTTTTTTGCTCCATCTGACAAAACACACATACATGCAGACCGTCAAAAGCAGACTTGTTAAGAGTGCATGGGTCTTACACATTCATGGTCACTAGAAGTATGATACACATTTCAGATACGTATTGTCTTCTTAGTCATATGAAACTAGGTGTTCAAACCTGTAGTCAAAATGTGCTGGAGTTCAAGGAGGACATGAGGTAAGCTGGGATATCCTTGCATGCCTATTATGCACAATGTGAATGTGCTTTTTTTCTTTTGCGCCTTCTCTTTTATAGCTTTGTTTTCTGTGTCTTGTTGCCTGGGGTTAGCGTCATCCTATGTTTTGTTCCTGGAATAAAGCAAACCAACCAGTGGAGCAGTCTGGGCACCTCACATAACCACTTGCCTAAAAATCCAAGCCAAGTAAACTTAAGAATTTACTATTTAGTTTACTATTGAAAACTGAAGGGTTTTAAACAAAATCTGCTACAGAGGATATATGTTTTTGAGATTGCTTCAGATATATTTACGGCTTTGTTCAAAAACCCATCATTGTCAATGAAACATGGGAGAATATTCCCCCCTTCTTGACCTATCCCCTCCTTTCTCTTACAACACAAGCCCCCACAGGAAAATAATAAACAGATGAGTAGGATGGGAACAGCTCCCAGCAAGAGCAGCCAGGCACTTAGGCAAGCAGGCATCACTGCTCTGGTTCCCAGGCTGGAGGGAAGAGGGCATGCCTCAGCTTGACTGTCCAAGTCATTCAGTAGAACCAGAAAAACTTGACAGAAATTACCGTTACCTGTCACTTCCATCATCCCACTTACTGGTTCTACACACCTGTTTGCACAAGTCTGGACATAAAAACTGAGGAACTAGGAGAGTAAAACAATATTTCCACATAGAAACCACCACTGAAGATTATTTGTTCTATGTGTGTGTGTGTGTGTGTGTGCGTGCATCTTTTTTCATGCAGATGTCCATGATAGGGTAGTATAGCTGTTTGTGATGTGTGTGCACTCAAAGTTGGGTAATCTAAGAGAGCAGTGTATTCTCACAGGTTTGTGGGCCCAGGCCCGTGCCAGAGTAATCTGCAGACAAACACAGACTATTAACGACTCAGTTTCACAGTAACCCCCCCCCCCCCACGCACTGCCGTACACACCCACAACTGAAACATACAACCACTTGCACAATTCTTTCCACACCAGACACACAGACTTTCTAGGAGGCTCAAAATGGCTCTCTTTGTCCCATAACACATTTCTCAGAGATGTCCAACCTTATCATCTATGGCAGAGTACAGAAATGCATCCCTGCTCAGCACTCCAACACACAGACAAAAGTACTGGCTTAATTTCCCTTGCTCCCTCCTCTCTCCTTCATTCTCTTTCTGTATTCTGGCGAAGTCCCCTTTTGCAAATTAAACACAGATCTCCCATAGATGCTGGGCTGACAGCTCCAGCTACGTGCCAACACTACTAAACGTCTGGAGGTCAGAGGGTCTAGGAACACAGGATTATGACTCTCTTGAGCCAGACAAGTATTTCAGTTGGCTCTAACTGTATATTCTTTTGTATTGGATTTGTGTTTGGATCCATCTGCTGGGTAGTGATTGACACAACAATTGATTATGTTTGCGACAAGGTTGATATCATGGAAATATTAAATGAATGACCCACATGATGCTGTATAGACATGCGTGCACACAGACAAAAACACACTGTATGCACACAAAAACAAAGCGGTGAATGAAAGCCTCAGAAGTATGTAGAGACACATAATGTAGGCGGGTGTAGTGACACCACAGCAAGATTAAAGTGACGAAAGCAATGGTGTCTGGACTTGATCAGTGTGTTCTGTTTGTCTATGAGTCATTCTATTGTCTGAAATGTCTTGCGTGTGGGAGTCTCTGATCACCAATGTTAAATACTGTTTCCCTTCTGCTTCTGCAGTGTGTAATGACTCCTCATGTTAATCCTGACAAACGTAATCCAGCTATAAAGAAACGGACCCCATGTGCAACCTGCTGCTATTTGTCTTTTTTCCAAAATGTATGTCTTTCTTTCTGTGTCTTGGATCTTTGTTCCACAGAGTGTGCATGTGTGAACAGGGACACACTTCATTACAATCAGTCTACCAGGAGCCACTTTAACCAGAGGAACCTAGGACCATATGTGTTACATGCAGACGCATACAAAAAACTTGGACGACCTTTCAAATGTGGCTGCATGTGCATTTAAGTGTTTGCACACACAAATATAAAATAATTGTACAAAACAAAAGCACAAAGAAAATGTGTGGAAGTCCCAGTAGACTGGTCAGTGTGGCGGAGGGTTTCGGCAGGGAATTGGGTACAGAGAACAGACCCTTGTATGGTGAAATGATGCAGACCCTCATTCCTTTCGCCTTACGAAAGACTATTTTGGGGCATTTTTAACTCTCCCACGCAAGCACAACAATTTTGGGGTTAGTTCATTTATTTATCTTTTAAGTTTTTTAAATTACTGAAGCCCTAGAGAGGGACGTGTATAGTTGTTTTTGGCTTTTAGGTCATGGAGAATAGGAGGAGGGGTATGAGTGTGTCTGCATGTCTGAGTGTGTGACTGCCTGAACAATCATTGCATTTGGCCCTTTTGAGCCTTATCCCAAAGCACCACTGTTGCTATGACTCAACTTTCATATCTGCAGCGTATTGCAAAGGTGTGTCAGTTCTACAACACCACTGCGCCTATCACACCCTAACAGAGTGAGTTTCTAGCGTTGTACTAGTCGAAGCTGGATGTGATTTATGGTGATTCTCATATACAGCAAGGGGGAAGAGGGAATGGGGGGCGATGGCGTGGGAGAGTCCCTGGGGAAAGAAACGTCTCTCTCACAAACCCACTGCAGAGGGCCAAGATTATAACATGAATTTCAGTTTTTTATCCCCGATTGTGGGTGTAACACAAAAACGTACACACACACACACACACACACACACACACACACACACACACACACACACACACACACACACACACACACAAACACACACACACACACACACACACACACACACACACACACACACACAGTATACAACAGTATACAAGTATAGCATGAAGGGATAAAAAGCAGCTCATAGCCATAGAGAAATTTCTCTACTTTTGTACTTATTAACATTTGACATTAGACATGGAAATACTATGTGGTCCCACATTTTGGAGATGATGACTGTTTTTCTACCACTATTGTAGTGACAGCTATAAAGAGTGCTGTATTATTCTTTCCAACAAGGTCATAAAACTCTTCTTGGCATATTTATTTTCTGTCCTCAGATTCTTTGGTGATCATTGACGGTTTCAACAAGGCAGTTGGGTATTAATTCACTGTGCAACAATAAAGAAAATATATATCCATAAAATATAAATCACATAACAGATAAAAACAAAAAAGAAAGGGAATGCTTTTTACCTCATCACCAGTTCTGTCATCCTGATGCACTGTGTCAATGTAGCAGTGCATTTATGTCTTAAGGTAGACAGATGAAAGGGTCGCAGTTTCTTAAATCTTTCTGTTTGACTAAGACCCTCATGAAGTTTTTTAAGCAGTCAGCCAGATGACATAAGGGGCTTTCAGGAGCAGTAGTGTGTGACAGCCTGTCACTGGTGCTGGTGAAAGTGTTGCTGTAGCTATGAGCTCTGACAAAATATTTCCAATGGGACTTTAGAAACATAAATGTCCACCAAAGTACACATTTTCTCACGCCATAGAGTTGATGATTAGTATGAGGATCGCAGAAGGCAAAATAACACTGTAACAATTTTGCCAGGGCGTAAGCCTGGACTAATTGTGTTTGTTTATTTCAACCAGGTATTTCAGCAACACTAGCAAACACTAGACGGTTCTATTGAGGTGAAACTGTTTACTAGCAGGACTTATCCAGCTGCAGTTTGCTCTTGCTATTGACCATGAAGTCTTCTTTCTCCTCCTCCTCCACCACGATGTGATGTCTACTAGGGATGTGTTTTCTGCTTCCTCGTCTGACCCTGGCCCTTCTTGCATGAAAGCTTGTACACACTTCCATGAACCCTGATGTGGGCCTACTACATGGTACAAGAGATAAGATTGTGGTTATAGTGTAGTCTTTCTGATGTCAGCTTTATCAGAGAGGCCCCATGAATGGGCCAGCATGGTTTTCCTGAAAGTGCAACAATAACACACCTATCACACTCCATTCCCTCTCTCTCTGCTGGGATGAGTGTGAAGGATAAACTGTCAGACTATCTCACAGAGATCAAGTTCCATACCGCAACATCAAGCCTAAAAAAACTCTCTGAGCAAGATAAAGCTTGCACTGTGGATATATTTACAATGAACAAGAATATCACTATATGTGTACAAAGTACATTTTCATAGTAAGAGTAATGTTTGTACACGAGCAGTCAAACTTTTCTAAATGTTTATTCAAGCTGTGTATCACAACCCACACACACAAAGTCCAGTTTCTTCTCTCCTGCTGTGCCACATTGTTGCCCAAGTTCTAACCATTCTGTAAACACTGACAGGAAGTGATTTCACTAAGTGGATGAATTTCTTTATGTGGAGGAGTCAAACTCACATATCCTCAGGGAACAGACCTCTGACCCCTGTCTCTCTCTTTCTTCATCTCTCTCCAGTTCACTTGTTTTCTCACTGGAAGCTCCAACTCAGTATGCATCCTATACAGCGGCATTACTGGCTTTTCCCAGAGTGTTTCTGTGTTGTTGATAGCGAGAATGACCTGTAAAATGTGATATACAACTACATTTCTCACTGGAGCATTGCATGTTCCCAGTGTTTAGGACCCCCATTAGGATAGTAAGGGCGTGCATGTGTGGGAGGAGGAAAGAAACAGACAACTTATGGTTGCAATTTGAAGATTCTTTTTTTAGTCACTCTTAAATGTGGGAAGTCAAAGTCATTGAGCTCGGGGCGTCTGTGGGAAGACAAGCTTGAGATCTGGGAAAGCGGGAAGTTTAGATCTCCTGGTGGAATTCTCTCACTTTCAACTCAGGGGGGCTTTTGGTTTTCAGGGGCCATAGGTTTGTTGAAAGTTAGGAATGCTTATTTACATTAGATTGATTCAGTCTGTCACAGTAAAGGGGGAGCATACAAGTTGATCTGCAGGAAACGGAACATGCAGCCCACACCACATGCAGTTCTCTGTAATGTGGGAATCCTGAACCACATGACGCTGTAAATGCTGGAAGACAGCCTGGAACAGAACCACAGATTATAGTTTAACCAGGGGGTAAAAGTCAAAAACTTAGTCCAATTCGGTGTGATCTTGCTGTGTTTTTGTGTGTGTGAAATTGAAATAGAGGGAGACAAGAGTGAGCGAGAAAGAACATAAGAGAGAGAGAGGGAGACCGTGTATAGGCTTGTAATGGCGTAAAGTGCATCTTAGCTTTTCTCACTGGTTCCCAGAGTCTGAGCCAGCTGGATGGTAACTGTCGAGTCTTTGCTACACAGCTGCCCTCCAAACTGATTAGAGGGAGCTGGCTCTCTTCACCAGCAACCATTGTGCTCTTCTATCCAATCTGAATCCTCAAGAAAATGTGAGCACAAGAAACATTACATTGGTCTTGTTTTTCACTGTCTTTACATTGAGGAAATCCAAGGTGGCCAGAAAAACTGCCCTTGACATACTTGAGAAATGTCTGTCTGTGCAGTTAGAGTACAAAGAGCTTGTAAACAAAGGGGATTAGTGTGAAATATGATGCAGAGAGATTAGGACTTTTTGAATACACATATAGTTAAAATCCAACTTCAAAAGAATATAGTTGACAGATGTGACAGTTGACCAATGACATTGCTGAAATGTATCTGTTGTGCGCATGGCTTTTTAAAAAGAGGTTGAAATGCAATCTGCCCATCTGGACGTGGTCTACTGCAGTTGGCTCACTCCGGAACACAGCACGACAAAAAAGAGCATCAAATCAGCGTGTTAATTCACAGTAAATCCTCTTAAAAGACTCCGTTCCTTCCTGTCACTCACTCACATACAGGGGTCACAACCTCCAGAGTGTATGGCCACAGAAGTTTTAAAACCCAGAACGAAAACGTCACAGGGCCAAAGCTGCAGCATAAGAAATCAGATACCCACAAAATGGACCTGCTGCAGGAAGAAAAAGCACAAAGAGGGTTTCAAAGGCACAAGCATGCAGATGAGGGAACGTGAGCTGCACTGATGTGGAGGTCACACAGACTTTGTTGCATAGAGCAAACCTGTGCACAACTGGGTGATAGCAGGTGCCGAGCAGATCTAGTTACCTGGAGCAGAAAATGGTCATGATTTTATAGTGCAGTTGGGTGAAATCGTCATTGCCTAACCAACCCATAAAAAGGGATTGGACTAGGTAGAAACCTTAGAATTCCAATAAAATAAATAAATAAACAAAATAATAAAATCCATTCAAATCATGAAATCTCTAGTCTTTAAGGCTTGCACTCTAATGATCTTTTCATGTTTTTGACTGATTTGGTCTATTATCCCCAAGGTGAAAGTGATTAAAATCCAAGTCACAGACTACATATGATAAATTACTATATGGGAAATTTCTCTACCCTATTTTTCACATAGCCCACATAGTAAACACTGATGCTGATGTTCTTGAAGCATGTTCTAGTGGGAAATCTAATTTTCCATGAGCCTGTCCAGCTCTGCCGCTATCAGTGAGCATGGCTGGTTTTAAGTTGGCTAATCACATTCAGTGTTGGTCAAGTTGTGTTATCTGGGCAGCCATGGTCCACCAGTCCGCCCATTCTGTGAGGTCCTAGTGGGAGTGCAGTTTCCATGTAGTCATGAACTATAAAGGAGAAGTCGTGTTGGCCTCCTACAGTACTGTGGGAAAGTGCAGCTCCCGCTTCCTCTTATTTTGACCAATCTGGTTATAAATGGACATTCACAGGCAGGCAGTCCTTCAAGAACAGCCCAGAGCCCTCTAGTCACATTAGCCTCTTTAATATTCCACATCTCAAGAGGCCAGAGTTTTGAGAGAGAGTTGCTGGGGGTCATGCATTTTTCCATTCAAGAGAGCAGAAAAAAATCCATGAGTATGTTTTGAGTGGACATTTAACCCAAGATGTGTACAATAATAATTTAGACTGATTGTATGAAAATGTCCCCAGAGACTTTATCAGATTTCAGATTTACTGTATGTTTTTTCACCATTCTGCTCTGGTGTTTTTTCACCATTGTGCTCTTTGTTTTTACTCTCCCATTTTTATTGTAAGCCTTTTTATATGTCCAACATATCCTGTAGCATAGATAAACAGAGGAAAGATAGAAAGATAACAAGCAAGAAAATCAGATACAGTTTCAGTTTGAATGTTGACGTATTTTCTGTCTGTTGCACATTTACACAGTCTCAAACTGCAACACCGTAAGATTGTTTTGAAATCAAGCATTCTTGTGCAAGTTGCATTCCTGGACCCACTAGATCACCACAGACGTACTCCATATCATTAGATTACAGGCCTGCTGAGGTCAGAGCACCCACAGAGGAGCTTCATTGTTGTGTGTGGTGTCAGATCAGAGGCCAGTAGGAGGGGATAGAGTGGGTCTTGGCCTCTGTTCCTGGCCAAGGTTCAGAATGGACCCACAGCTGCACAGGCAGGGTCTTGCAGAATCCTGGGCCTGAGCTGAGCCTTGACAGGTGTTGCATTAAAACTGCCCCGAAAACGCTCCCTTTGGCTTAACAGTGATCCCCTCTTGCAGACGCTTGTGGAATGGCACTTTCTTTGGCATGCTCTTAACGCAAAGCTGATCTGTGACCAAATCACAGTCTAGCACAAAATCAGGCCTCCAAAAGGACACTAAAGGAAAGAAGAACAAGATTCAGTTATGCTTTAGGTTGCAGCCAGCAATGTAGAGTGTAATTAGTCCGAAGATAAAGTGTAGGCTTTTGTACTAATGGTGTACCAATACAGTACGTATCAATACATATATGTAGGTACACAGGGACAAGATGTGAAGTTATGGAATAAGGTCGTAACAATTTGGGAAGTTACAAAGAATACCATACTATACTGGCATACCATTAGTACAAAAGATCAGACCGTAACTCTGGGGTAATTATACTCTACATTACGAGTAATCTAGACCATTATCCAAGATTCCTCTGAGGGACAGAATTGATAGAAATACTGAGAAGGAAGCTGACCCTGAAGTGAAGACAGGTATAAACCTTCTTACTTATACCATTTTCCGGTTTCATTGTTTGGGTGACTAAGTACATGCTTCCTCGTATGATTTGTTTTATTCAAATATTTCTCTTATGCTGCACTATTTTTTTCTCTGTTCACTCATATTTCACCATTGGATGGTAGTTTTACTGTTCATTATCTAATTTACTCAAACTCTGACCTGATACGACAAAGCGGCACTACATATTTGGAATGAAAAAAAACCCCAGAAAGTACAATTCTTCAGTCTTCTACAGAGGTTTTGAATGAGTTCCTAAAATCCCGCAGGCGGACGTAGTAGCAGCAGCTGTCACTGTCGCTCTCTCTAGCCTGGTGCAGAACAGAACACTTATAATGGGTGATTAGTGTCAGATATCTGGCTGTTGCCGCCTGGGTCCAAACTGTGGGAAATAGTCATGCTGGTTGCACCTGATCCAGGGCTCAGTTTAGAATTTCCTCCTATCTAAAGAGGAACACAGGGATCTAGCACACACAAAATCCGACTTTAGAAGATTGACTCAACAAAATGGTATTTCATTAAGATAAGCACAACTCTGCCACTCAAGAGGAGCCTCTCCAACCATCACTGGGCCAAGGGACATAGAACACAAGTTTAACCGAACATTTTTCATCACAAAAAAACAACAATTTTCAGAACACAATGTGACAGTTTTACCAGTGTGAAACTGTAGAGGCATGCTGACTGACATGCAATAGGGTCAGGTGAGGTGAACTCCTAGGCCTGTTTGTATGAATTAATAGCTGATGTTCTTGATGTACAAAAACCTAGACCTCCTACAATTCAAATTGAAAGTAGATGTTCTCTTTTGTTAATAATAAGGAAATGGAAAGGAATATGGAACACAGTCCCTCTTTGTTACATTTATTTTGGCCAATAAAATATCTGGAAAATCATTACACTAACTAGCATTGTTCAAATTAGTCTGTTCTATTTAAAATTTTGCATCCCACCGAAGATATAATAATAGGATTATACTTTTTGTTTAAAAAAAAAAACATTCAGTGTTTAAAGTGGATCAATGTCTAAAAGAACAATGGTGCAAATAGTCTGGTTCCACTTATCAAATTAAGTGTATTTGGCTTTCTCCTTTTTTCTTATTTCGCAAGGATTGGTAAATTCGGTCCTTCTGTGTCTCCTGAGCAGCAGTGGGCTGAGGCAACCATGGAGTGATGAGGACCATGTGGAACAGCTCTGAAGAGGCATCACCACCTAATCACCTGCATGTTGCACAACAGCCTCATGCAGCTGTTTAGAGAACTTGGGATACTGGGAAAAAAACTGAAAAGCAGGCATTAACATTTGGCCATGCAGTGAAGCAATGCACATGCAAACTGTTTTATGAGCTGCTTCATCTCTCTCTCTCTCTCTCTCTCTCTCTCTCTCTCTCTCTCTCTCTCTCTCTCTCTCTCTCTCTCTCTCTCTCTCTCTCTCTCTCTCTCTCTCTCTCTCTCTCTCCCTCTCCCTCTCTCTTTCTCTTCCTCTTTCTCTTTCTAATTCTACTGGCACAGCAGCATGTGAATGATGCCCCTCACCACAGCTAAGTGCAGTGGGTAGACGGCAGTCTGTGTGACGGCTGTGGTGTCCTCTCTAAGACAAAGGGAACTTGGCAGGCTGCTGGGCTGCGGCTGGATCAAACAGGCCTTGTTTATTGGACCTCTCTCTCTTTGCTGTGCGCTGATCAGAGGCTGTGTGTGAGCCTGCAGTCTGAAGTGTCTGAGAGATCTGCTCACTCCTCGAAGACGGGAACCACTCAGACCACACACAGGGCCGCTTCAACCATCACAAAGAAAGACCAGAGCAGAGGCTGTCATACCAACTGTGCATATGCTCTATTCATGACTTGTTCAAGTCACTCAGTTTGTATCTATATTGGATTACACAGCTTTAGGAAATAATTTCTCTCTCTCACTCATTTTCCCCTATCTCTTATTACTCAGCCTCCCTCATCAAACCTCATGCCTTTTATTTATTTTTGTCCCTGTACTCACTCTGAGAACAATGCCCTGCTCTGCTCTGTTTCCCCATGGTGCTAGCTCTGGAATGTGTGTCTGTTAAAGGTGATATATATTTGCCAACAGCAGAGAGAGAAAGGCTTCATTACTGCTTGATACAGATAGAAAGGAAGAGCCGAGGTTGAACACCAGTTCCCAGAGGCATTATTCAACAGCTTTTACTCCGAGCCCATGGATGATTTCTAAGATTTGTACAGTTAAGACTGCCGATGGTAAATCTTATAACAACATGACAGCAGCAAGCAGTATGCAAGACAGTTTGTTGGTGCTTTTAAGACGTGCGTGTGATAAGTGAGAGATTATGATCAGCGTGATACATTTCAGTGGAAGATGTGGATGGAAGATCACGTATGGACAGGTTGCTGTCTTATCCTTACATCTACCGTTGGGTTCCCACAGAGTCTTTGGCACTTAAGGCTGACACATGAACTGTACAGAAGATTTACAAAGTTATGACTTCAGGTGAGAATAAGAGGTTTGGGTGTTTTCCCTTTCTGAGGCACTTTCCTCTAAATGTTATGGGTTTGACTGACAGATAGCTCTTATTCTCCCACATCCTCCTATCTATGCCCTTGATTCCCACGCTTAGCACGAGTGCTGATGGGAAAAATGCAAAAACACAGGGACAGTCTTAAATTTTAGGATTCTTGTGATGTTTACAAATCTGTCATACAGTTTAAATAAGGAAGGTTAGAGATGGCACACTGCAAAAAATGTCCATTTTTAGATTGACTATAAAAAAAATTACTTGAATTTATTCAAGGGGAAAAATCTAACACACATTATTTTTCCTGATATTGTTTCTGTGGTTTTAAGGAAGGAGTTGATTTTGGCCAAACAATGAAAATGCAAATTAGCATATGAGCTTTAAAGGGCTGAAAACTGTGTCATTACTGTATAGCAATACCATTGTTTCAGCCTTTCTCCTGAAAAGAGAATAGGCTAAAGAATGTAATCACACAAAACAAACCACAAGTGTTTGAGGTAGGGGCTGTACACTCAACCCACAAATCTATTTTCAAGAATCTTTCATTGTCATGCTTTTCACCATGCAATGAGCTAAAGGCTTAGATACGTACTGTTTGTGAAATTAATCTGTTTTCAGAGTTTCATAGAGGGTCAAAAATGAACTGTTCTGAAGTCGAGTGCTTGTATTTTGGAGACAATTAAGTACCTTATATTTACTTTATAATCGATTTCATTTCCTTTTCTATAATTCTATAACTAACTATAACTTTCCTATAACTCTTGCTGTTTTTCTGTAGAGTATTACTTTAAGTTGAAAACAACTTTTCTCCTTGGCTGGAGGAGCTTACAAGAGCATGTAAAAGTTCTGAGACTATCAAAATGTTGTAAGATAACTGGAACATTTGAAGAGTGGGGCTATCCAAATGATGGATATCGGATAAGTATTGCAGTTTTGGAACCAGAGTACAAATGTTTGGCTTCATACACCACGTGAGCTGTTTGTAGTAATTGTATGGCATTTTTGGACCTCTGCTGACCACATCTGTTGTGTTGTATACGAGATGGCTGCAATAGAGTAAGCAATATATGTTACAGTGACAAACTTCACCTGTGCTTTAACTTATAGTATATCAAAGTACCTACCTAACAAAAACATTGCAATTATAATTTTTTTGCAGCACAGAGAGCAATTCTTGGGTTGACCTTGCTGTTGTTCATTTTAAGGAGAAAATAAGAAGGAAGTTCTCACACATGAAAAGGGTTTTCATTCATGCTCAGCCAAGGCCACTGAGAACTCTTATCTCTCCCTCATCAATCCTAACCGTGTAGAGCAGCTTTTCCCACATAGTCACCTCATCCAGCAGCATAAACAAATACACACAGCCCTCAATCTGCGTGTGGAGCAGTGGAGCTAAGATGGGATACACTGAGAGCTTGTTCACTGAAACATCGGAGCTTCTGAACCTTGTACATAGTGACCTGGCTGTAATATGTTAGTGTCTGGTAAGGAAAGGAGAATTAAGAGAAAAGTCTCATCAGTGTAGAAGAGGAGTAGAGGAGATGTAAAAGGCTGGTCGTGACTGAACAGTGGAAAACGTTAGAATGCTGGATGCCAGGCAGAGTTACTTAGGGCCATAAAGCTAGCCCCTGGCCTACCCAGAGCATGTGTTTCTGTCATCAGGAGGATTGTATGCCCTGGGTGTCTGTCACTTCAGAGTTTCTTTTTGCTTTGAACAAGCCAGCGTTCAACGCAAACACCCCATCAGGACAGAGAGATGAAACAAGTTTTAGGCTTGTTAAAGCAGGGGTATAGAGCTGCACATGTGTGTACAGAAGACCAAACATCCAAATAACTCAAAATCCAGACTGTATAACAATGGAAGCCCACCTGTTCATAGGTTTCACTCAACTCATTCAATGGCAAACATCTCTTTTCCAAATATCCCATTAATAATTAATATGATAGCTGTATTTGGCATTATTACAACCAGTTTTAACTTCAGGTTATATATTTCAGTACCATTTTCGAAAATGGAAAACATCATTTTCAATGATTTATTCGAGTAATGCATTTTTTAACTACAACACCAGGCCTGATATTTTTCATCCTGCACATTTACCATTACTCACTAAATGCAGCTATCCACTCAACCCTCCTTTGTCCAAGACATGACATGATGGAAAATGTATTTTGCGAGGGCTGTGCTGAAAAGGAAATCCAGGCATTAGTCACTCGGGCCCCCTCAGTGCTGTCACATGAGGGACTTTCTGACTTCAAGTAAGAGAGGATTCTTAAGGACTTGCCACATTTTGCTCTGCATTGACATCTCCTTCCTGAGTGTCAGATCTGATCACTATTTAAACAGTGCCCTGCATTCATTCATTTAGCCTTGATTTCAGCAACCACAAGGGTGGTGGTGCCTAATTGCGGTTTGACTAAAAGTGGTTTGTTCTGTAAGGGAATTCAAACCGATCCAGAAATTCAGTTCATTGTTTCTATAAAATTTTCTTCATTGGCTTCTGTGTTTGAAAATCATTTCTCACTGCTTTATCCAGATCACTCCTACACACTGTTGCTGGATGAATACTACACATGGAAACATTAATGTTGAGGGTAAACCAGCAAGCTCTGAGGAATGAGCTCTTAACCAAGGACTCACATTTCAGAAGAACTTCAAACAGTCTGGTACTGGAGGCCAGTTTGTAAAACCACAAAAAGAGTGGACCGCATGCGAAGGAAAGAAATTCTCCAATATATGAGGGCGTGGGCTACGGACTTCCCTTATTTGCGACCCCCTCAATCTGGTGCCTCAAGTCCCACTGTGATTGCATTGACCCTCTTCCTCCTTTTGCCCCTGAGGCTGCACTTATTGTAGCGATGTGGGGCTTCAGTGCTTCCTCTTCCCTGTTTGTCCTACAGGAGCTTGGAGAGACTGGGGAATTAGAACAAGCTGTTGAAACAGCACTTCCATGGGAGTGCATGTCAAAGAGACCCCCAAGATGGCCATTCTTATATTTGTGGGAAATCCATATCCAAAGCCTACTGCTAAGAAGGAAGCAGTCTGTGTGCTGTATATTCACAAAGATTGAGAATCCATACTGCATTACTGCACTGACAACAGCAAATAATTTGATGGTGTGGTCCAGACATGAAACATTTCTGCATTTGTTACCTCAGACAAGACCTTGTGAAACTTTGTGTTGTATTGATGACACAATCTGTGTTGTTTACTGTATATTTGAAATGATATTTCAGTAGCATGTTGTCTGAGTGCTTGTGAATGTAAGAGTTTATGCATTTGCAATGCAGATAGAAAAAGGAAAATAAATAAATTGGTATCCACTAGTTTGAATCACAGAACTAGTCCTAGTAATTATGTCCCATAATGGAGCCAATAGTGTAATTAGGGGTTAGTACAGAGCAGAGTGCGGACCACATCTGGGATCCTCCAGGGACTCCCTGTCTCAACATGTTCACCAGAGTGTGAGAACCTCAGCCCATAAGCACACCTAAACACACAGAGCTGCTCCAAATACAGCACTACAACATGACCTTACATGACAAGTTTTATATTAAATGATAGAGTGGGATTTTTCTAAAAAAAAAAATAAAAAAATTTAAAAAAAAAGCTAAAAAGCTAAAAAAGATATAATCCAATGTTCTCACATATTTACCAAAAAATGTTTTAATTGGCATTCCAGATAAACATTTTTTTTCTCTAAAGTTTGACCATGTCAGGAGGATGTTATGACACTGTGAGAAGCCTAAAAGACATTGTGACACGCAGAGCAATCATCACACTTTGCTTTGACTAAAGGAATATGAAACAAGCAACAGGTGATCCCAGGCCTGTTTTTCTCCTCAAAGCAGCAGGTGCCTGCCTCTGTCCAAACAACTCAGCAGGGGCCTTTACTTTCCAGTGAGAACCACAAGGAAGGTCCAAGTATTCACGAGAGCTACATCACCACCTGAGGTTTCCAACACTCTCTGAAACTATTCTGATAAAGTTTGGCCATGCCTGCTATAATGTTGATGGATTTGAAAACATAGTTTCTCAAGTCAAATATTCTACATACAAATGCCAAAATAAACCCAAACCACCTAGATGTCTATTTATGACAATAAGACAATAGGTCTAATAATTTGGATACTGTTTTGTTCTTTCAAATTATACACATCAGTGTGGACCAAGCCTGAGTGGTTGATGGTACTGAAAGGGTATAGGTACACATGACTTCTGTTTTTACTGATGGGACCTGAAGTGACTATCCACCATCCTGTAATCTATCCTCTGTCCTACCTGCCACAGGTGTGGTGTGTCAGTGCCACAAACTAGGAAAGTGTGATAAGGGACATCAGTGCTCCTAAAACACCTTGCTCCCACCTCCTAACCCAGCTTTGATGGTTGACGGTTTGCAGGGCCTAACAGCTGCTCTTAAATTAGAGAGTATGAGAGAACACAACACGACTCAAGAATGTCTGGATTGTCTGGATTGCCTTTCTCTTCCGCAGAGTCCTGGGAAGATGGCTGCAGCTAAATCAAAGTTTTGTCAGGATGCTGGATAATCCAATACATCGTATCCGCGCATAATGCATTCCTGGCCTCATATTCTAAACATTCCTTTGGAAATGCCAGCTGGCTTTAAACATTGGGAGGGGGTGCACATATGCTGGAGATGAATATTAGAAGATTAATAACTGAACAGCAGGGACAGAGGAATTGAACATGTCAGTTATTTGTGGCAGGGTGATGGTGTCTGCCCTGGGCCCAATTGTCAGGCCAATCCTGAGGTGAGACCTCTTCTCTCATGCATTATCACACTTCCTTCATTAGTTGCTGGGGAGACAGTGACCAGGTCACTGGGGTCAGTGTGGCCAGAGGCATGGTTGTAAAATTACCCAGACAATAAAGTCAGCCTCAATAATGGTGTAGCAGCCATTCAAGAGAGATTAGCACTACACAGCCTTTACGGATCCACCCAGGAACACAAACTCTGCCTAAAGCCAAAAGGACACCACACAAATACAGGGCAAATTAGGCAGTGAGGGAGGAGCATCACATACTTTCCAGACAGCAAAATCTGTGGGCCATGCAGTTGTTAGGGCCTCACATGAGGTGAACATACAGTAGATAGTAAGGCCATGAGAGAGGAAATGGAGGAACAAGAGATTGATAGACTTGGGGTGAGAGGATGGGTGGGATAGAACAAACGAAGGAAGCAAGATTAAAGGAGTGGGATGAGTAGTAATGGCCGGACAGCTGTTTGAACAACAGTAGATGGGGTGTAGAGGGTAGATGGGAAGAAAAATAGGAATTAGAGAACTGAGAAGAGAGGATGAAACATTCATGGAAGCTTAGAGACACAAGCTTCCAGATAGTGAGAGGGAGGGTGGATCCAGCCGTCATGCTGATTTTCTCCTCCTGCTGCCATAGACCAGCTTGTTATTTTTCTTCAACGTGTTTTAATAAAAGTGGAATTACTGCAAGCCCTCCTCTCTCCTCGGCCCTTGGGTGGTGTGGTGTGGAATGTCTGCTGCTGTCAGCCACCCCTTCCACCCCCTCTGCACCACGACCAAGCCTTTCTGGAGAGGACTTCTACCTGCTTTAAACATACACTCCTATATGACCCAGATCTGAAGAGCAAAATAATAAGAGTGACAGGATAATAGTGAGCTCAACTTAAAATTCCTTCAGCCCACATTTCATCTCGATATGGGAAGACAAAAGCAATGAAATGAGAATTATCCACATACAAGCATGAACTCGATAGTCTTTAGTCTCACTGTGAGATATAGAGAGAGCGATTGAAATCAAGAAATCTACAAACAGTCGTCAACAGTTTTTCCTTTTTAAAGCAGGATAGTCAGGACTCGGGCACAGAGCACTTAAAGTATATTGAACCCAGACACTTCCTTTTAGTCCCACCCTGTATTACTCCATTACTGCTTTCCTTATCACTCAAGTGTGCCTCTAAGCCAACCATAGTTTGAGGGAGGAACCTTTCAAACCTACCATTTCCTGAATCCACCTCTTTTTCTTGATTTGATACTTGCTTTCACTCCATATGCTGACCATACAGAATCATCAACCACTTTTAATGAAGTCCAACAGCTGCTGTGGTGTGTCTGTGTCTGATAACATCCTTGACTGAATCAAGTTCTGCTCCTGCCTTCCACAACTGATCTACTCTACTCTGATGAAGAGGAAGGCAGTGGGGGTGATAACCACAAATGTAATCTCATACTGCTTCAGTGGGCTTGGACAAAAGGGCCGATGCTTCCATGATGGATTTTGCATCAGAGAGTGCTTGGCCGACAAAGGGAGCAGGCCTGTTGATTTTGGCAGGGAGACACATTGGACAGTGTTGGCAAGATTCATGCCAGACATTCACAAATAGCCACAGTCCAACTACAATACCATTATATCTTAGGAGAAAACATCAAAAACCAGATGGGTCAACCTGGCAAAAAATTATAAAAAATACATTCCAGTACCCAATAGGATGTGTGCTGGATCAAAAATACCTCGCAGAGTGAGGGAAGAGCGAGGCCATATAGCTTCCATTTTCAGGACTTTTAATTTTCAACTGCATGGCGGCTCCAGAACTGCTATTTGGTGTGGGGACCTCTCCCTTTTCCAACTCAACCTGGCAAAAACACACCAACCACAAATATATCCATTGCTTGATTTTTGACCTTGGAAGAATGAGTCTGCTGTATATGGCATCCCTGATACTGGATACATGGAGGCTTCTGTGTTAGTGGCAAAAAAAGGCCTTGTTTCAACTCACTATGTGTACAGGTATGTGTACATAGAGCAGACGGTGGGTTTGGTAGGTAGAAAGGTACAGGCTAATTATCCCATTCTTGGTTGCTTTAGTAGTAATTATACCTTAGTGGTGCACTTGCATTGTTACTCACTGGCTGTTGTTTTGATTGCGCACTGGTCTGGTTTAGCGTTTTTCCCTGTTCTTTTCTTAAGGAGAATCTTGGCTCAGGAGGACTCTGCTGGGACACGTAGAGGCACAGGTGGGGCTGTGGGTGCAGCCTCTCTCACCTCAGTGTGGAAGTGTGGGAACCACTTTGCCGCCAGTAGCGCATGAGTAACAAGGACCCTGAGGGAGTGTGGCGTAATCTCCTCTAACGCTCTAGTCTCTTCTCTTTCTCCCACTCAGTGGAACACACACATTCACTCAGAAGACTGGTAAACTCATGCATTTATGTCAATCAGCATGTATTTGCAAACAGCAATCTTCAAATAAAAGCTCACTGTGTAAATCACATGGACACAGACGTATTTGTAGTGTAAACATGGTCACAGCCAGGTAAATAATAGCTTGCACTGGTTTTCCAAAGGAACTTCCATTAAAAATTACACCAAAAATGTAACCATTTGGAAAAATATGTGACATAAATTTTAGGCTTAGTCTTGAGGTGCATCATTATCTCTGATGAATGTAAAACTAGCAGAGATTAAATCTGTAACTGGCATGCAGCATTAAAATGCATTTTAACAAGTTTAACATTTTTCAAAAGCAGATGACAAAACGAACAATATGAACACACAAGGTCTCTATCAGATTAGACTAGATAACTGTGTAATAAATAAACAAATAAATGTGTATTGTGCACAAATTATGAGCCAGTGTTCTTTGTCATAATTCCCCCAACATGTCCTACTGGATATAGCAAGTATTTTTTATATATCCAGATGAGAGAAAGTGCGGTGATATAAAAGAATATTGTAATTTATGTAAATTAGCAGGTCGTTAAGCCTTGTGTTCATCCTGTGTTTCATCTTAAACTCTAGGAAGAGTGCTGAATTATTGCATCAAAACAACCAAAAACTGAGCAACCCACTGAGGGCAAAATGAATTGCTAGTAAAGTGCTCAGGCAAAAATGGATGCTTCCCTAAACGAACAATGTTTGCAAAATCACGTGCCGCAGAAAACTACATACACCATTTTTACACATGTTCACAGTACACTGCGTTCAAGTGAACATAATTGATTATGATGTGTAATGTGGACATCTTTGTGAAGGAATGCAAAAGAATGACAATAAATTGCTGTTCTAATACAGATTTTATAGAGCTGTGTTGCTGGGGTTGTTGGGGGCAGTGGGCTGGCAGCTGTTGCTGCTGTGCAGGGGCCCTCAGGTCTCGGCCTACCCCTAATGGCCAGACCAGCTGTCGGAGTTCTGTCTGTAGGGGCGCGGGGCTTCAGGAGGCGGGGAGGGCATGAGAACTTCCACCCCCCTGTCCTGGGGGGCGGGTCCCCGCCTTGTCTGCCCTCCTCTGAAAGGGGGTGATTGATGGCGCAGGGTTGACACCATGCTTCCCCAACAATTGACTCAGGAGGGACAGAAGATGAACAGAGAGCTCGGGACCCCTCCACGTCTTTCTCCTCTGGTTTTCAGAGGCAAATGTGGGATCAGTCGCAGTTATAATTCAGTCATTTTTCTCAATATGTCTTTTATTTGACATTTTTAGTGGAGCATATGCCACTTGAAACACTTTTCAAGGCTGTCAGTGAAATATCTGCCAACAAACTCAAGTTATGTTCTGCTTTATTTGTCAGATTACATGGATTTAACATGGTTTTGTCAAATGACTTAAATGACCCCTCTGCCTTTCGTTAAGATAAGCCCTCTTGTTGCAGCAGGACTTCAGTGCCCTCTTCCTTATACCAGTTCAATTAATCCAGACATCAGAGAGGAAATCCATGGTGCCTCCAGGGTGGAGAGCGTCATAGTCTCAAACGTGTGCATTGGGTCATCAGCGGCATCAGTCCAGAGTCTAGGCACCGGGGCCTGCTAACACAGACCTGACCTTTTGCACTAAACCCCAGGATCCTCCCTGGATCCCTTTCAGCAAGTCGCCAGCACCTCCGTTCTCCTTCAAGATTTACAGCCCCGTGGAGGGAGAGAGGAGGTGGAAGAGTTGTGGGGGTGTGTGTGTGTGTGGGGGGGGGGGGGGGGGGGGGGGGGGGGGGCAGGGGGCACTGGGGCACTGTCCGGCAGCTGTTCACAGTGGTCTTAAGTAGCTATTTCACACGGAAACAGAGTCATGGCTTTCTGAATTCCTCCAGCTGGCCAGTCTCCATCTCCGTCTGCAATACATTCCTGCACAGAGATGTCTATTGCACTCTCTGCCCTCCATTCTCACTGTTCTGGTAATGCAAATGCCTCCAGACCCTCCACCACTGAATTTCAGTACACTGTCCTCTGTAGATTTATATCTTGAAAGGAAGGGACAAAAATCTTGATTAGTGACAGAGCATTCTGATTTTCTTGTGGATAGAGTGATTCATTCATTCATTCATTCATTCATTCATTCATTCATTCACTCATTCATTCATTCATTCATTCATTCATTCATTCCTACAAATTCCATAAAATCTCTGTGTGCCCCGCTGTCTTCTAGGACAACAATTTAGCAAACCGTTCAGAAACAGTTCAGAAAACTAACAGCTCAGAGAACAAAAGATTGCCATAGATAAAACTTCTATTTCCCTCCTTCTCTCTGTCCCTGTCTTCTGCAGTAACAAGACGTGTGTACACATAGAGGATTTAATAGCCGTTTAGAGAGCTTGTGTGAAAGTCAAACACTTTTTCCCACAATCCAACGAAAGATCCATCATTCACGTGTGTTTACTTTAGGCAAAAAGCCCTAGTCTCCAAGTCACTGTGTGTGTGTGTGTGTGTGTGTGTGTGTGTGTGTGTGTGTGTGTGTGTGTGTGTGTGTGTGTGTGTGTGTGTGTGTGTGTGTGTGTGTGTGTGTGTGTGTGTGTGTGTGTGTGTGTGTGTGTGTGCAGAGCGAGTGGGTGGGAGGAAAAGAAGAAAAGAAGCTCGGTGGAAGAGGACACAGAAAGTATGAATACGCACACAACTCCAGCAGTAACCTCTGTTCTTCATTGTGCAGGATGACAAATTAATTAATCAGGGACTGGGGAAGCACAATGTGAGAAAGTAAGATGTCCTATATATGAAGCAAAGAGAACAAAAAATGTACATTGATATAGATATTATTATAATATTTTATATAATGAGAAAGGTTATGTTAAAATTGGACTTTTTGTTTGAAAACTTAATGACAATCAGAACAAAACAAAACTTGATATAACATGAATGTAATTACATAAATACACACCTCTCACAATGACAAAAATCTAAATGCTTCCTCTCTATGGTAATTAGCATTCAAAGTGAATTTTAAAAAAACCTGCATGATCACAGGCATCACAGGAAAGACTTTGCTGTTTCTTTGCTGTGTATTTTCCTGAAAAACTGGCACAAGTGTGGAAAGGGTTGAACAAACAAACACTTAGGATCCTGGGAAAATCAGAGGTGTTCCTTTCCTAATTAAAGATCCCAGCTTCCCAGAACAGAGCAGAAACAAAGAGCAGTTATCTTATCACTGTGGGATACGGTTGAGTGTGTGTTGTGTGTATGTGTGTATGGGGGCTGCTTATGCCTTTGTCCCATACAGAGACAACATCAGGAGTGTGTCTTCTATCTTTTCAAATCTCAGTATTCCACTACACTTGAAGCTGAAGTGCTTAGCCACAAACCCTAAATGATAAAGAGATCATACAATTATGAAGCAGCAATAAAGAAGACAATTCAGATCATCAAACTAAATGCTGCGCTGCAATTGGCCCTGACGTCTGTCTGTAGGGGGTCTCAGCTGCTGATTGGCCGTGACCGGTTTTGTAGAGGGGCTTCTAATCCTCTCCACACTCTCTGTGGGTGCTCTTAGGGCTTTTCCCACATAAATCAGTCTGGCCTGGGTGGTAAAGTCATCACATCCACTGTGTCCACACACACTGCCTGTTAGCACCCCTATCACATGGAGCGTGCTAGCTCTGAAAGGCCACCGAGCATGAAAGGAGGGCACTGGCTGACCACACTATATCTACTCTGACTGGCAACCACCCTCAACACTGTATTGCTGTTATGAAGGAAATGCCATTGTATGCAAAATTACTTAAATGTGCACAACCACAGCTACAATACCATGAACTCTCTTATGAGTATAGTATGGAAACTCAAATTATTAAAAAAACTATTATGTTATGTTGGTCTAAGTGACTCCTGCTGTGTAAGAAACACACTCCCCTGCTGTGTAAGAGCAAAGTGAGGGTAGTATAAGGACAGTGATAGCATAAGTATACCATTTTGCCATTTACCCATGGGTGGTCTTCACTTAACTGCCTTTAGTCAGCTTTTATTTTTTTTATTCTTGTCTATGCAAACGTCATCATTCACATATAGTTCTGGATAAAAGCCTTTCTATTTGCAATGTGCATCACAATAGAGCACGTTACCCCAAGGTATCAAATGCTCAGCGAGAGGAACTATATAGAATGTTGTCCAGCTGGGTACATACAAGCAGAAAGGTAGTGCTAGAAAGGCAGGCTCTACCTTAAATGTGTACACTCAAGTCAAGATTACATAGGCCTGCTATTTCTTCAGATTTAGTTCAGATTGGAGAGCTGCTCTCTTTCCAACAGAGAACAGAGTTATAAATCCTGACCTGCGACATACTTGTTTGTGTGTTTGGAGATTACCCCTGAGTCCTGCGCGAGAACTTTGTCACCAGGGCTTCCACTCTCACACTTTTGCTCCAGTACAAACAAAACACTGATTTATTTCTTCTGTGTGTGTGTGTGTGTGTGTGTGTGTGTGTGTGTGTGTGTGTGTGTGTGTGTGTGTGTGTGTGTGTGTGTGTGTGTGTGTGTGTGTGTGTGTGTGTGTGTGTGTGTGTGTGTGTGTGTGTGTGTGTGTGTGTGTGTGTGTGTTGTGTGTGTGTCTGTGTGTGTGGAAAGACAAAGGTTGAGAGACAGAAAAGATAATGAGACAAAGAGAGATGTAAAATGATTAAGAATTCTTTGAAATGACAATTTACAGACTACAGTGCCAAAAATGTCCCAGAAAGAAACCAGAGACTGTCCTACCACTGGTGTTCACACAAGATTTAGTTCGCTGTTCTCTTTCATTTCTGAAACAATCAAGGGGAGGTCACATTTCCAGAGGGAAGGACTGGAGCGGCCACTTCCACTAATGAGATCAGGGAGAAAGGAGACAAACTAGAATTCTCTGATTGGCTCTTTATTTCCTGGAGTTAAGCAGTGTAGATGGTAATCCTCCCAAACAAAGCATTTTAGCTTGGGAGTGAAGAAAATTGGAAGTCATGTGGACATTTCAAAAGATAATACAGCAAGTCTGATTACACAGGGGGGTTCGATAATTCACTGACAGGAAAATGCAGCTTTGCTGAAATACCTGGGACCATTCAAAGAAGATAGAACATATTCAAATTTCAGTTTGAAGACAATTTAAACATCCTATATTTAACTGGATGCCTGTTTCCTTGTACTGTAATTGTATTTGTAAAGGACAATTATGTTGATTATTTCCACAGTTATGTTATTATGTTTAATTTATTCTTCTTGGAATAGTTTCTTCTTCTTTTTTTTTTTTTACATTATCTTGATTGATAACAGCCTTGACTCCTACTGATATTTTTGTTGTAAAAACATTGTTAGACATGAAGAAGCTTTCATGGAATGATCAAGGCCATGAGTTTTTCAGAAGAATGAGGCACGTGAGGCATTTGTAGACTTGTGAGAGCCCAGATAGCAACATGTTGTAAATGCATACTGTTTATCCCTGAGAACACTGAAAAATCTTTCCCCGGGACATCCTCCAACTGGAAGCAAGTCAAAATACTGCCAGACGTTGCCAGAGTGAGAATCAGTTTGTGACTACTACATCGCTGGGAGGTGAAAGATATTTCACAGCAAGATGAAAACACAAAAACACATCTTATTACACATGCTTGTAAAAAAAAAAAAAACAACTGTATTACACCTTCTTACAGGTCTCTATGTAGTTTTCAGTTGTAGCTGGAGAAACACATGCACGCATATATTGGATACAAGCCTGCATTAAGATGGTATGATAAGGTGAGATTTTAAAGAGGATTTTCAATCAGTTGCAGTAATAAGTGTTAATGAAGTATACAGAATTCAGTAATCATGTCATTATGCACAAAAAGCTGAATCAAGCTATTGAAAACTGTGCATTGCCTAACTTTCATCACACGATGGGTGCCAAATGAAGCAGGTGTCTGTGAGGCCTAACAAGCTCTTTTCACTGACCCCTATAGATGACGTCACAAGTACTAACGAACTTCACTCCAAACCAGCCTGCCACATTCATGGCCCTACCCATGCTTGTAATTTATTCAAGGCCAGGACCAGGAATAGTGTGATGGAGAGGGGGAGATGCTGGTGTAGGGGCAGTGTGCTTGAATATTAGTGTGCTGCCCTCCCCTGCAGAGAGAAACTGTGTCATAATGCCGGACTCCTTTTATGATTCAAATCAAGGCTTTTGTCTCTGTAAGCGACCGGCTCCGCTCTGTGCCGCAGAACAACCGAGGCACTATACGCCGGCTGCAGAAAATGAGTCCACTGCCATAGGCTGAGGAGGTGCAGTCTGAGAGAGCAGGACAGCAACTCAGTACATGGGCTGTGCGGATGGCAAGAATGCCTAAACTCTCTGCTACCATGTAAACACAATTCACTCTCTTATCTGCAATTCATAAACTGTAAACACGCAAATAAATAAGTAAGCTTGCACAGAATTGGACACCTTCCAGTCTGCCACCATAATATAGAAGCTTTGTAGTATTTTTCCTCAGATCACCACAATGCCTCTTTTTTAACTCATAGATTCAAAATGAATACATATATTTGATTTGAGGTAATTATGTTTGTCTCAATGTTATTTCACAGTGTATGATGAGATTTAAACACCACAATAATTTACATAAGCATAATCAATGTATTAATGACTGAGGACATAGAATAACCTACACATTCCTCCATTTTCATATTAAAAGATCTATCTGTCAAGATTTGTGGAAATATCATGAGATACCAGTGGTTTTCAGGTTTTCTGAACTCTTGTGTGTTTCAGGTCTTTGTTAGATTGTATCCAGTTTGCAGTTGTGCAAGTATTATAGTTACTTCACTTCCCAGTAACTTTCTTTTTTTTTGTAATCAGTAAATGCTTTTCACACGCCCAGCATTCACTTTTCTGAATTGTGTAATCTGTAGCTCTGTGGCTGGAGAATAACCCAGATGAATCAGCTGTTGCTTCAGTGTGGATGCTTCTCTACCAACTGTATTTACAGACTGAATTTACTTTCCATTTTAGTTTAATACTAATGAAGAGAGACAGAGAAAGATTCTGTGAACGCTGTTACACCAGTTGTGTAATGGTAAAAGCAGTTTTTCAATGATTAACTCAGCAAAGTGCCCATTTGTAATTGCTTCCACTATGGTTGCTGAACTCTCTTCAATATAATTTCCTTCCTCCTTTCTTTCAAATAAAACTATTCCGTTGTGTGTGTGTGTGTGTGTGTGTGTGTGTGTGTGTGTGTGTGTGTGTGTGTGTGTGTGTGTGTGTGTGTGTGTGTGTGTGTGTGTGTGTGTGTGTGTGTGTGTGTGTGTGTGTGGTGGAGGGGGGCAGTGGCGGCGGTACGTTAAAGTCCCTGCAGGATCCTGTTGGGAGGATCTGCCCACGGACTATCTGGTGTGTAGGGGTGGGTGTGTGTGTGTGTGTGTGTGTGAGAGAGAGAGAGAGAGAGAGAGAGAGAGAGAGAGAGAGAGAGAGAGAGAGAGAGAGAGAGAGAGAGAGAGAGAGAGAGAGAGAGGAGGCGGAGTAACACCAGACGCTGGGACAGATCGGGAAAGAAAAGTTTTTCAAAAGTTTCAGGAGGTTAACCGAGAATCACAGCAGCCGTGGCCGAGCTGCGGAGGATAATACGCGTACTGGGGCCTAACGCAACTCTTCCCGGCTGACTTTATGAAAAATCCCCCATCGACTTTGGAGCCTTTATTTTCATGTGAACTTAACAAAGGATGTATTTCTACTAAAACCCCAACTTAAAGTGCTGGAAACTTTTCCACCGAAATGGAAGGGAATATTCCATGGATTATTTTGTCATTTTTATTGTTTATGCATATTTGTGAAGGTAAGTCTAATTAAGTATAATTGCAAAGTATGGTAGACAGGGTGGTACATCGTTTTTGGTGACCCATCAGATTCTGTGACCTGCACTGTTAGGTTTAGGCATGAGAAGTGAGATGGTTCGAGTAAGAATGTCAGCGCAGGTCACAGAATCTGATGGGTCACCAAATACGCTGTAACATCGGACTTGTCCGGACAGGCACTGCCCCGTTTAGGAAAAGAACTGGGTCTATCTATGACCATGTAGACTACTGATGAGCACTGGCATCTTTATGTGCAAAAACTGACTTTTAAAATTGACATTTTATTTGATAGATGTTTGAGTTGCAGATAAGAACTGACAATCTGCAACGTTTTCCCAAACCAATTAAAGCCTAATCGAACCGCAACCGATATTGAAGACGCTTAAAGTAACACAATACGTCTACAACACACAATTGTTGTGAAGAAACAGGTTTCAGACGGATTACATTAGTTGTTAATGCAATAGATGGTTTTCATCTTTGGGGAAAACTTGATGGCACGATGAGCGCTGCGGATCCACCGAAACCCCAAATCTTGAAGTTACTTCTGTATTAGCGTCTAAAGATTGGCTATTGGCTTTGTGCAAGGATGTTTAACCCCAAAAAAGTTTTGTTTTTTTAAAGAAGATATTGTGAGTAAATCGCAGGGTGAACATGTATTTAAAACGGGGGGAGATGAGCTTTAAGTTCCCCCCTCCCCTTCTGAACAAAGACCTTTTAAACAACTGGATATTTTTTCCCTCAAAACGGATGAGCTGTGATTGTCAGACAGCCTATGCTGAAGTAATGTCTCCAAAACTAGCTGGTTTCAATACATAAACAATCTCATTACGCTCATATCAGCATGTATCTCTATCAAGGAAACACACACACACACACAAAAGTTTATCTGCTATGACAAATATGCGGGTGTGTCTGCAAGATGCCCGTGGAAGAGAACTTGAAATCTGTATCAAATCTGTTTAAAAAAAAAGTAATGTCACATCAATTTGAGTCATTTCATGATATTTTACAGAGTTCATGAAGATTTCCTCTATTATTGCAACAAGACATCACTTAAAGTGTTGCTTTGAATTACTGTCTGTAGGATTAACATGTTCTGGTAAAAGTTAAAGTGGACCACATCCAGTTATTTGTCAGTTGTGTGGCTCTCTCTAACTGCTTTCTCAAATTTTCACAGGGTTCCGATGCACGGATAAATACAGACCTTGTGAAAATGGAGGGACATGCTTAGATTCATCTTCTCGATGCATGTAAGTGGAACATATACACAGATATACCGGTATAAGATTTGTGGGCCTTCCTTTCAGCAAAGCCTCAATTCTGAGTTTTCTCCTGCTCTCTCCTCAGTTCTTCATAATCTCAGCCTCTGAAAGGCATTCAAACCTTAAAGTGTAGGCCTTGTGTGTAAATTGATTTACACAGGATATTTGTTGTCACTTGGTTCATCAAAGGCTCATAGGAAAGGTTGATTTTCAAAGTGATACTTCAACAATGAAGGGAAAATGCTTTAATTTACAAAATTTACATAGAAGTGATGAAAGACAGGACAAATTGATTAGGCTTACACAGATGAGTTTCCACAAGCCTCAACAAGTTGGCACGTTGGCTGCCACACTCATCTCTTGCACCTGTTAAAGAGCTTTGTCACACATAAATCACAGCTTTGTGCTACACATTGCATGAGAATTTTTTTTCCTTCTGTTTCACTTCTGTTTTTTAAATGTCATTGTTATTTTTAATTTGTGTTATTTTCCTTGATTTCACAGTTTTCTTTTTACTAGGAAAAGCAGTTCAATACATTTAGAAAAAACTTTTTTGATGAATTGGCCTCATTTCCCGCCTGCTTTGGGCATTTTCATCTTTCTAATCTTTTGACAATGATAAGGCTTTTGTTTTTCAAATTGGTGAGGGGGGTTGTGTGCGAACCTATTACAATAGTCAAGTTAAATAGCCTACAGTGTCTTGCCTGGGGGTCATTTGTCCTTTTTAAAAACCCTGTAGCTTAGGGAACATGCCTACGTGTTTCAGATGGAGGAGATAGAGTCATTGATAGAACAAAGACTTCTTGACTACCAGCTGCCTCCAAAAAAGTAAAGTAATTATTTTATTGGATTGTAGTTTCACATACTTACAGTGGTTCAAATTGGGCCAAAGCTATGAAGGCATAGGCAAATCTTTTTAAAATACATATACATATTTGTTAAACCTAAAAGTAATTATGTAGTGGTAAGTCTCAGTGGTTTTACTGGCAGTACTAGACACTAGACCCTAGCCAATGTGTAACTTGACTGCATGTGGAACAAGTAACTGCCACCCACATTTTTTCAATCATTTGCTGGATGGGTGTAAGTAAATGTATAATTTTAAGCAGCTAGATCTTTTTTTCAGCATACCTAATAGTATTTTTCTGAGCAAATCTCCAGATTTGACCACATAATATCACTACATTGTGAGGAATGTGACTTCTTTTGGAAGGGGCCATTCATTTATCCTTTGTGTTCGCTTATTCCTTTGTGCAGTGTACATGTATTTGTACATATATAAGGGGTGTAGGAGCTGCAATCACTATGCTCGTTCAGTGCCAAAAAAAACGAAGCACTTAAAGGCAAAGTAAAAGGATTTCTATTGCAAGGGGACATCAAATGTCATAAAGAGTGCCACAGCAGGGCAGAGCAGTGGAGCGAAGCAGGGCTGCACGAGAGTGGTCAGACCAGTCCTAGACAGAGGTGAATGCAGGAGCCACCCCACCCCATACCCCTGGGAAGTTACAGAAACAGGAGATCCAAAACAGCAGAAAAGATCCTTTCTTCCACCAGATACCTGACTGTAACCTGGCACCATCAGAACAGGGTGTAGAGAGGGAGAGAAGAAAGGCCACAGCAAAAATTAGCCAATATGTAGTAGAAAAACAAAATGCAGCTACAAATGCATGTTTTGGCATTTGAAAGGAGAACTAGTATCTAACCTTTGCTTGAAATCCCAATTGGCATTATTTTGTATATAGAATATTGATCCTTTCCCACTCTAAAGTTGTCTAGCTACTGTGGGGGTTTTTTCTTGCGGCAACTAGCCTCTCAAGTGACAGTAAAATTGTTTATGGCAGGTGCCATTGTTACTGTCCCAGATACCAATGTATCCTCTGTCTTGTTGAAAAATCCAACTGTGATACCACACTATAGTTTTAACACGCCAGAAATCAAAACGTTTTTCCTTGTTCACAAAGTTCTCTGTTTCTTGTTTCTTTTATGTGTCTCTGAGTGTGCTGGCTTCCTCCTCAGGTGACAGTAAAGGTCACAGGCTAGACTGGCTGATAGGGGATTACAGGAGTAATCCTAAATAACCTGTTGAAGAGAACAAACTTTCTGATACCCATTTCACCCATTTCAATGACCCAGTCAAAGTCTGATGATGATAGATACTGGATACCATTTCTTTCCCCATCAGCCATCTCTGCCTCCATGATTGCAAAAATAGTAGCACAACAAGAACAAGTGTTTCATTCTATATTTCTAAATTGATCAAGCACAAAAAGAAGATGAAGCTTCAATCTCCAGTATAGAAACACTGCAGTGACCACTTTTAATGACATTAAAGTGTGAGATAAGTTAATTTACACTTTTAAACCAGGGTCTTGTGTTGGTAGGGAAATCCAGTAACTTGACCTGCAGTCAGATATGACGCAATCTGTGCTGAGCTCAGAATCTACATTGTACATTGGATTTGTGTGAAAGCTGTTATTAAGGAAGGACAAATTGATATTGACATAAAAGCAATTTATAACAATTTTGCATCTGCGCTGAAACATGCGTCTCTATCTGCAAATGGTGTGTTGACATATGCACTGATGGGAGTGTGGTTTTCACCAAACCAGAATGTAAAAGATGTGTAAGACAACAACTCAGACAACCCTAAAGACCAATTCATACTTTCTGCAGCCATATGGCTGCGAGGGTCCACATAGATGTCATCATCCGGCCATGTCCGCGAGGGTCCCTGCGCAGCCCAACATTTTTTTACCATGCAGACTATAAGTATAGCAAGCGCATCAACTGCACATGTGCCAGAAAAGTAAACAGCAATGCCTGTCTCATCTACTACTATGTATATACTATATACCTTTTCTCATTAAACTATTGGTTTTCTTTTCTCAACTATTTTTGTTCAGCAACATACAGGAACTCCTCAGCTGCATTCAGACTGAAAACAGCCATGTGTTAAACAATACATTGGGGCTATGCTGGTATGTTGTTTAAAGTGCATTCCAGCAAGTGCAGTTAGAGTAATAGATCATTAAAGGCTGATCAGAAAAACACTGCACAGTAGTTTGTAGTAGAGTCGATATTACACCTCTGGAAAGTTATAACGCTGCAACCCTGTTTACTAGCGGGCACATGTGGAACGTGCCTTTCTGTGAACCTCCGAAAAAAGTTTGAATGGAACCGCAGCCGCGTCCGCAAGACCACAGCTGTCCATGGAACTCGGAAAACATGAATTGGCCATAACACTTTCAGAGATTTTGTAGTTCAGCATGTCTGCTCTAGAGATAAAGTTACACTGAAACACCAGCTCTGCAAATCTATGCAGAAACATGTTTTTAGTCTTTATGTGTTACTGTGATGAAGATTTCACAAGCAAGTTCAAAATATCGCTTTTCAACCTGGCATAGATTTAAAATATAAACTTAATGCAAGGTTTAATCTAATTTTCAATTGGCATGCAGTAAATGTTTTTGAAGTGTCGTTTCTGTGATCTTACTGTGGCCAAGAGTTTTGAACTTGAACTGAAGGGCTGATAGTGTCACAGAGAGGGTGGCCTTCTAGGTGAGCAGTCAGGAAGTCCAGTTGAACAGCCATTGGCCCCTTGGCTTCGCCTGCCAGCAGAATGTGCTGCCTAGAGAGGGCCACAGCGGCGTGGCCAGAGGAGAGATAATTAGGCAGATTGAGAGGGTGTCATTCAGAGAGGATCCAGCTGGAGGAATTGGAATGGGGGTAGGGAAGGGGTAGAGGGAGACTGGGTAGGAGGGAGGGAGTAGGGGGCTGCACAGAGGACAGCTGGTGGATGTTGTGATGGTAATCCAGTGAAGTCAGATCTTGACAAAGGGGAAGCATAGGGCCAGGTGCTGCCATTGAGTAGTCTGCCGCCCCCATACTGTGAGAGACAAGCTCGTGGAGGAATGAAGCCAGTAGCTTGCAGTCTCTCTAGCACATGTTGCTTCTCTCACAGTGCAGCCAGGTCCACTCTTTCTCTCTCTGCATGTTGTCCCAGCTCCGGCGGCTCATCCTCTCCCTCTGTCTCTCAACACAGTGGCAGATCGCAGATTACAACCAACACTTTCCTCTCAGATCCTCTAAGATGAATGGAAATAAATGTGGGGCTTCTCCACTGTGTGAGGCCCTGGGATGGATACAGTGGTCCTCTGTATGTTATTAATGCTTTGCCCTTGGCCTCAGTAGCAGAGTTAGCATATAAATTGTGAGTCTTGTGTTATGACCCTATGGTAACTCCCAGCCCCTTGGGACATGACTATAGACTTTATCATTGATAGGGAGCAGACACTATGGAGTGTTGTTTTTCTAGTAAAACATTAGTATATTCCTACTTTATTTCACTTTTGAAAAATAACAAGAGCTTTAAATGTGTTTGAGGGTAAAGAAAACAGTCTCCTTTTTTCTATAATTTCCTCGGGGAGGGCACAACCTTTCGAAATGGGAAATGTGGCACCTCCAAGTGAATTTTCTCTTTTATCAAAGACAGAAGAAAAATGCCCTTTTGAGGAACATAATTCTCTAAGAAGTGGAAATATATACACATGCCAAGGCCCATATTTATTGACAGACCATAGCAAAGAGACAGATTATATTGTTGGCTTAGTTCAGAGCACCTCGGGACTAATGTTTTCTTTGGCATCTTTATGGTGGATTAGAAAGGAATGCTTAGTAAGATTCCTCCTGTCCCTCTGGTGCTTTCAGGTTATTGTCTATACCTCCCATCCATTCACCCTGGTAGCCTCTCCAGGAATGTCTTTAACAATACCATAGCCTTGTCTCATTGAAAATGGGATGTTTGGAGTGATTTGTTTGATTTAGTTGCTTTTTTTGTGTGTGAGGCAACATATAGTTCATATCACTCAGGCTGTCCTAAAAGGCAAAATGAGCCATTGTCATGTCATGGTGCATTACAGACCAAGTAATTTCAGATGACTTAATAGGGGGACAGTTGTCATATCCATATAAGTACTATCTGACCAAAAGGTTACACTATCATAAGAAGAAATATTCAGGCTTGTTGTCTCTCTGGGTCATGGCTAAAGACTGGGAGCTGTGGTTCCCAGGCCCAGTCACAGGAAGTGGTGCCTTCTGACCTCCCTGCTACACACATCCTGTCTTATCAGAGCAGCTTAAGCAGCTTACTTGATGTGCCTGGGGCTCCCTGCACCTCAACTTTCTCATATTTTCCTCATTTTATTTTATCCTTTCCATCACACCACATGGATATATTGTGCTAAAAGTGCTTAATCATGTATCACTTAGAACATGTATTTGGAAATGATATGTTTGCTTACTTGCTTGTCACACATATCCAGAAAATGAACGCTGTGTGTACTAATTAATGTCAGTTGTGGCATTATTGTGAGCTGGCACAGGAACTAAAATCAAGTCAGGATTTATGTATTATTATTATTCTTTCTGGAGTCTATGTATGTCTGAACCACATACTTATGTAGGGATAAGACTGCGTTTGAAGTCTCATCCCCTGGCTGTTTGTTCTTATCCAGGAGACGGTGACTTCTGAAGAGACATTCAGGCAGGCCTGATTGCAATAACTGAGGTCTGCCAGCAAAATGTGCCTCCCTCTCCCTCGCTTTTAGAAAAGGAAGGGATGGGTCCGTCATTAAATGATTCAGGAAAAGGCATTCACTTTTCCACTAGGAACACTTCTAACAGACATCTTGATTTTAGCCAAGCAATGTTTTACCAATGTTTACCTTTTTCTAATTTAATATTTGTCCAATGTTTTGGGATTAAAGTACCATGCCACATGGAAAAACATACATTATCGTCTGGTCCACAACCTTCTTAAAACATCTTAAGTACTTCTTCGGGTGACAGCAGTAGAGATAATAGACATTCTCTGGCTGTTTTCCTCGCGTTGTCCTGAGCTTATCACTTAGGAACTTTGCCAGCCCTAAAAACAAATCTCATTCTTTCACAGCTATAGCCGTGTGAGAGTCAGTGCTGGTCTCAGTCAATCAGTGTGACAGTTTCAGTCAACATTATTAAACAGGAGTGTGGTTTATCAGTTGTTGGTGCTGTTCTGTTCAATCTGCATTCATTGTGCAGCAGATGTTTGCTATGAAATGAGGTACAATACAGGCCATTACAAGGTCTGAGATATCTTTTATGTTTATGTTTTTACTGTTAGAACTAACTTTAGAGAAAATTCTGGACAAGGCACTGTAGTTGATCTTTCATGCTGGGTTGCGGAAGGGGTCTTTTATTTAATTTCACAGTTTTACAGAAATCTGGTTCAGTTTAGGTGGCTGGGTGGGGTTTTGTGGTTGAGTCCAGTGGAGAATGCTTTGAAAGACTTCGACCCTGGGATTCATGCAATGTGGTTATGGGCAAATGTGCTGCTATTTGAAAAATGTCAAGGAGTATTCTTCCAAAAATCTGTTGACACTTTAGGCAGATTTGTTCAGATAGTGTATGAACTGAAATTTTAAAACTGCCTGACCCATTTCATAGCAGCACTACCAAACAGCAAGAGGAGTACATTTCTTCCCTTGGTGCAACAGATTTGTAAAGTCCCCACTGCTCAGGCAATGCTAGCATTTACATTCTGGATTTATTGTATACATTTGCATCCTAATGTTGAGGGTTATCAGACATGGGAAGGATGCACTGACAGCCTTCCTGGCTTCTTTGTCAGGTTCATTACTGTTTTTCCACAAGAGAAAGTTAATTGTCCCTATATTCACATGTTTAATATTCATGCTCTGGGGGTGCTCTGGAAACCTCCTTCTAGAGATTTCAATACCCCCATTGTATGTCAAAGCACAATTGTTGAAACAAACTTTGCACTTTAAACTGTGAAACCCGCATCCTTTTTAGACATGATCATACTTAATTGTCAGACTGAATTGGTACGGCACTCAGCGCTACCTGCATATGTAGGGGAGCAGTTCTCTGAAGTGCTCCAACTGTCCTTACGAAACCCTGTCTCCCAACACCCCCCTTTTCTCACTCTGGCTCTCTCTCACCATGGGTTACTGTTGCCAGGTTACAGCAAAGGCCTGTTGGTCCGTGTAAGCCCAGGCCTGAAAGACTAGCTGTTTGGGTCACTGCTCCCCCCCCCAACACTTTCATACAAAGGAGTTCTGACTACTTTAGCTCTTTTATTTGGGCCACAAAACACTCCCCAACCCCCAATCTGGCTCTTTGCTGAGAAAGGGAGAGCCAAGCTGAGGAGAGCAGAGCAGAAGAGGCTGTTGGAAGGAGGAGGGGGGGGGGGGGGGTGGTGTAGATGGTCTCCTGTTGGCAGTGTGGTGTCAGTATGGACTC
Organism: Scomber scombrus; assembly: GCF_963691925.1. NCBI lineage: Eukaryota > Metazoa > Chordata > Actinopteri > Scombriformes > Scombridae > Scomber > Scomber scombrus. Next base: position 11,251,465 of record NC_084987.1, read on the forward strand.
TCATAAAGGAGTAAAGCTGGTTCTTGCTTGCTTGTGGAAGGAGGGGGTGAGGGACAGAGGGTTGTGTTGAGATAAAGAGACACTGTTCAAAGAGTTTTCCCAAAGATTTTCTTTCTAGCAACTTGGGTTCAAAAGACTATGTAAAACTTCATTTAGATATTTTCTTGCGATATAGAAGTTTAAATCTTGTCCTAAACTAAAAAGTGGTGGTTCCATTGTTGTACATCATCCTCTCCATGAGTCTTAGGAAATGCCCTCAGAGACAGGAAGACTCCTTTATACTTGTTGCTTTGTGGAGCATGACTGCGTGTATGAACCATGTCAGATTACAGACTCTTTGTTCACAGGTGAGCCACCCTCTGACCTCTGGCAGAGTAGTTGCCATTGTATAGGAGAGGATGAGCTCAGGTTACCCTTCTTCAGTGACCCAGAGAGCAGGAAAACTGGCATTGTATTGCACAAGTATAGGTGACAGAACTAACTCACATAAATCAAATTTAAGTCAGCAGATCCTGATACGTGATGCAGAACTACTGAGAAATCACAATGTACTGTAGGAATTTCCTATTTCAACAGATCACGCTCACTTTCACTTTAAACACCTTCTTCTTTCAATGTTTGACACAATATCATATCTTTCTTCCTCCTTTTGCAATTTCTTCAGTGGATCTTCTCTTTTATGGGTTCACTATATTACCCCTCCTCAGAGGCTGAGGCTTGTTGTAAGTTTCTTTTCTTTGTGTTTGGGCGTGTAGTGATTATTGCATGTGTTTGCTTTGTTGCAGTGGTGCCTTTGAATAACAGTCTTGAAGTATGCTCAGCAGAATTATTAATGCATGTGTTTCTGAAGGATGACCACATCTCATTTGGTGTGAAATGGCTTATGTGTGTTAGTGTGTTTTGGTTACTAGACTAGCCCCATGAGCAAAACAGCACAGTTGTGTTGGCTGTGTAGAAGAGTTAAATTCCAGTCACCCAGAGGTATACTGACAGATGTGGACAGATGCATGGTGCCGGGGCTGCAGCTGGCAAAAGCCTTCATATGTGCTGACACAGAGATTACCCACTCTGGCCATGCCTCCACTACACTTGAAGACCACCTCCTCATCTGCTGCACTCTCTTCCTCAAAGGTCAGAAGTCGACACTAACTAAATGTGACCCAGGGGCCTATTGCACAACAGCAGCCTGCACCTGCCCTTCACATCCGCCACAAATAAGGCTGGGCCCAGGCAAAGGCACAGTTACTGGCCTTGTGTTCCCAGAGGCAGTGTAATTCACAGGGTTGTAAAGGGCCTGATAAGAAAACTCTCAGGTGCACCAGGACAATGTTGCGCGTCTCTCACAGTATCTCCACTGATAGCACTTGGATTTGTGTGTTATGGGAGTTGCACATTGGCAATGAGTCAGGTCTAGACAAAAGAATGTGTGTTTTGGCTGCTGAGCTCAGTGTTAATTTCTAATGGAGGACAAATAATTTATCAGGAATTACTATCAGCATTCTTACACATCCACGTACACATGCACGTTCACACGTGTACACTTACACAAACATAAGGACACACCAATGTACTTAATTCTCATAGCTGAACACACCTTAATTTCAAATACCCAGTATTTTAGTCTCTGTAGTGCAACATCAACATGCACTCAGATACACAATATGGCCCTGTATTAAGTAAGTTACGTTATTTTCTGTCCATAGAGAGTCACGATGGTCTTTAGAGAACAACAGTCTTTTAAGACTGTAGATCTTTGGCTTTCTTCGGCAGTCAAATGCCCAAAGTACAGAACGGCCCCAGAAGAATTTGACTGTCAGTCTGCGTTGTATTTTTCAGCTTTACAAGCAACATTCTTCCTCAGTTCCCCCAAAGCCCTCTTTGTGCTGCATTTGTGTTTCATTTTTAGTGACACCCGAGATTCCAGACATAGTTAATTTGCCTCTAAATAAACCCAGCCAAGCCATGACAAATAGCCATGGGGTACCAACAGAGGGTGGGGGGTGGGTGGGTGATTGGTTGAGTGTCGGGCTTGCTTGTTCGTCTGTGAGGTTGCTAGGGCAACACGGATTGTGCATTCGGAGTGAGTGCCGTGTTTTCAGAGCAGTGGACGAAGGATTACAGGAAATATGACATGGCATTCTCGCTGGACCAGACCACTCCCTCCTCCTCCTCCTCTTCGTTGTCCTCTCCACCAGTTCCACCTTCCAAAGACATTCTCTCCTACAGAGTAACCCCACCCCACTCCCTGCAGCCTGAGTGACATTATCATCACAATCAGACGGGGGACCTCTGACATCTGACCTTTCAGCGTGTGAGAGGAGGGGGTTGTTAGGGGGAAAGCCACACTGGCGTTCAGGGGGGCTTTAGGAGATGGAAGAGTAGCTGTTGTAACAGCCAATCCTCATCATGGGTGCCCCAGTGCTGTTTTAACTTCTAGACCAAGCCTCAGGGCCTTACTTCTCACTTTTTACTGTAGACTTTATCAAGGGAAAATCTTCATTCCCTATGGGATTGTTACAATTAGATACCTGTTTATTTTTTAAATACCAACAAACTACTAGTTTGGACACATTTCACTTCTCTGCACTGTTTCTTTGTATGTGCACATTCTTGTCGATACGTCTGTGTGCCTTTGCTGAGGACTGTGGCTCCTCAATTTCACTATTGTCTTTGTAAATCTAGAAAAAAGTGACAAAACTGAGGAGTCTCCAGTTTTTCTGAACCATAGCAGAACATACAAAAAAGCATGCTGAGTGGCCTACTCCAGCTGGGGGCAGCACCTATAAAACCATTTTAGCTTGTTTGTTTTGTTCTGTTTATTTAGAGGTGGAGGGCACATGCAAAAATGAAAAAGATGAACTAACAGCAGTGTAATGGTGATGCTCATGTAAAAGAGAACAGAGGAAAATCCATTGTTGATTCTGCCCAGGGGTTCCTCTCCAATGAAAGAGAAGACAGAGCCCAAGGGCGGGCCAAAACCCAGCCATCACTGCCCTGTCATCAGCATCAAACAGCCTGTTTGAAGAGGGGGCTTGTCCCTAGCCAGGGGCTCCACTGTGGGTGTCAAGTTACCAGCTCATACTAGCCTCCTTAGTGAGTCCAAACCTTGTCTGAACTCTCACAGGACCTCTGGAAAAGATCTATGGGAAACCCTGTTTATATATTTATCTCTTGGTGGAATACTTTTAGGTCAGGCTTAGTGTTTCATCAAGATAACTTTTCTAGTCACTGTCACAGTCACTGAGAGGAAGATGTGTTGTCTCTTTCAAATACTACAGTTGCCTCTCCTTTTTGGTTAATGTGTGCTGTGTGTAGTCCCATCTTAGTTTTTTCTGTGTCAGTATTTGTTGGTAATTGCTAAGTTTCCAGGCTGCTGTTTCTGGGTGTGTTGTTTTTCATATATGAGAACAGAAATGAGAGCTGAAGTGCGGAAAAACTGTAAGAGTGGAGGAATGTTAGCTGACATGGAGAAACTAAGCTCTCCAGCTTGAAATAACACAAAGTGTGTGCCTTATGAAGCCTGAAAGACACAGAGAGGCAACCTCCATCTTTATATCTTAAAATTACTTTTCTTGTACTTGAGTGTATACAGGCCTTATTCCATAAAAAATGTGTTGCATTATTGGTGCTTATGGATAAATCAATATTAATTCAAATTCATTCCAAGATCCACAGGCCTTACTCGTGCCAGGGTATGAGTCATGAGTCAACGGGCTTTGTCATGGTGTCATTGGGCCCAGATTGTCAAACCCAGTATATTGATGAACATGATGGGAATTGTGCTACACTGGATTTGCAATGTCACAGCTCTGTCTTAAATACCTTAGCTTGTCAACTTGCAACCTGTTTTGAACTGCAGACCAAAGACATACTAATGCTTTGTGTGTGAATTACTTTGTCCAGATGTCGTCCCGGATTCATTGGTCCTCTCTGTCAGCACCTGGATCCCTGTCATCGATCGCCATGTCTGAATGGAGCAGCTTGTAAGAGCCAGGTGGTCAATGGTATCCCACAATACACTTGTGTGTGCCAGAGAGGGTTCAGAGGTACAGCTATTATAATTTTTCTTTATTGGAAAGATCAGTTCTGAGAGAAGAGATTGGAAGTTCCTATTTTAACTGAATACAATTCATCTTTAATCTTCAGGCCAAGACTGCTCCCTCATTGATGCCTGTGCCACAAGTCCCTGTGCCAATGGGGCCCGTTGTGCCAACTGGAATAACCACTACAACTGCTCCTGCCCACCTGGCTACCAGGGAAAGAACTGCCGCAATGACATTGACGAGTGTCGCAAGCCTGGCGTGTGCCTCAATGGTGGCCTCTGCATCAACACCCATGGGTCCTTCCGCTGCCAGTGCCAACCTGGATACAGCGGGCGCACATGTGAAGTGTCCACCCTGCCCTGTGCTCCATCTCAATGCCTTAATGGGGGCACCTGTCGTCAGACCAGCGACCATTCCTATGATTGTGCTTGCTTACCAGGTAGAATAGTTCTCTATCAGCATAATAGAAGATATGAACAAACACACACGCACACACAAACACAAACCAGAGTCAGTGTGCAGACCCTGCTGTTTTCCTATTTCCTCAGCACAGTGGTACAGATTTTTCCCAGGCTTATGACGTAGCTGTTAGTGCTGTTTCTGGGGTTTACTCCTGTGTCCCAGGTCAGCTTCCTGGCTGCTATTAATAGCAACTGATGGGAGATGGGATGGTGGGAGAGTTGAAGAGGCAGCCCGCCTACTCCACTCTGCTCTGTTCACAACAGAAGAATTTACTTTATGGGCCTTCTGGTTTCCCACTGGGGAGCTGACAGGAAATGTCTCTTGCCAGAGAGGAAGTCATTGAAACTGTGAGAGATTATAAAACAAGCAAACACTGCAGGGAGTGCAGACCTCTGAAGCAGACCGGAGTCATGGCTGTTGCTGGCATCGTGTGGGAACCATCATGAGAAGATGTAAACAATCAGACACCATCTGAACCTTTTTACTGCCCACGTTGCCCCAAACCTCCTGTAGTGTGGGAAGTATGACTTTAGGTTATGAGAAAGCATTAGTAATGCTTTGTGTATTGAACAGGATCCGCTGTATGTTTGATAAACTAAACACACTAAGTGTGTGTGTGTGTTAGTGTGTCTGTGTGTCATAACTCTTTCTCTCTCTCGTTTTTAGGGTTTGAGGGACACAACTGTGAGAATAATGTGGATGACTGTCCAGGCCACAAATGTATGAATGGAGGGATATGTGTGGACGGAGTCAATACCTACAATTGCCAGTGCCCACCAGAATGGACAGGTATAGCACTATTAAGATCATATTTGAAATTAACTTTAAATATATGTATCACTGTGAATATATGTGATCCAATATGTCATTTGACCACACAGGGCAATACTGTGCTGAGGACGTCAATGAGTGTCTCATGCAACCAAATGCATGCCATAATGGGGGCACTTGCTTCAACACCATCGGGGGTCATACCTGTGTCTGTGTTAATGGTTGGACGGGAGATGACTGCAGTGAGAACATTGATGACTGCGCCATAGCCGTTTGCTTCAATGGTGCAACCTGCCATGACCGAGTAGCATCGTTCTTCTGCGAGTGCCCAGTTGGAAAGACGGGTAAGTGGGCTTGTCAGATGGCCTTTGTGCCTCTCTGGTAATCACTTCTGGCTGCTAAATTGTTGATAACTGGCATGTGTTCTTTGTCTTCATAGGTTTGCTGTGCCACCTTGAGGATGCATGTGTGAGTAACCCCTGCAACGAAGGAGCAGTGTGTGACACCAACCCTCTTAATGGCCGTGCCATTTGCACCTGTCCTGCTGGCTTTGTAGGAGGTGCCTGTAACCAGGATATGGATGAATGCTCAATTGGTAAGGCTGCTGGGTTTTTTTTTTTTAAACATTTGTCAATGCTGTGTTAATATGTCTTCTGCTTTCTCTATATGATAGCAGATGAGTGTTTCATATACTGCTCCCCATTTCTCTACCCACAGGTGCCAACCCATGTGAGCATTTTGGGAAATGTGTGAACACAGAGGGCTCCTTCCAATGTCAGTGTGGCCGGGGATATGCTGGCCCACGTTGTGAGATTGATATCAATGAATGCCTATCCATGCCCTGCCAGAATGATGCCACCTGCCTGGACCGCATTGGAGAGTTCACGTGCATCTGCATGCCAGGTATTCAGACCTGCTAAGTTGTATTTCAGCACTGCCAATACAAGAATACAGAACATCTCAATTCAGCATGATGTCATGATGGACATCTCAAAACCAACAGCAGAGTGGAACAACTGATTATTCAAACTTGACCTTCTAAAGAAGCATTATCTACAATGCTGCCATACTGACTGCCAGGGTAGACTGTTATGTAATACATTCCCATTCATGTTGGGGGTATGGAGGCACTTCTCTCCTCTCAGCACACTGTACAGCCAGACAGGGTATTAGTGTGGTATAAGTGATGGTTTGGACACTCTGTGACAAAAACACAGTGAAACTCTCACGCACAGTCCTACATGCATCCTGGGGTTTTGGGAACTATACAAATTAGAGCTGGGAGTCGGGTCTATAGGACTGGATGTGAGAGAGGGCGAGCAGTTAGGGGGAGGAGTGTGCTGTGAATACTAATGAGTTATAGAGTGGTGGGAATGGAGCGGAACAATAGGGCCCCTCTGTGCTCCACTTTGCACCCCTCATACACACAGAGAGGGAAAGAGGCCTTTTCCCAGAGCCTCTCCCCCTCCCCCTTCCTCTTCACCCTCCTCATCATCAGCCAGCCTGGCAAAGCTCATGTGGAGCTGCTGATTATTTCTGATTCCACGCTAGCCTTCTCCCCAGGGGCAGCGGTCTGCTCCACACTCTGTTTCACCTCAATGGAGGAGCCCTTCATAGTTTGCTAACGCAGAATGTATAACATGCATCTGGTGAATGGGACACTGACCCAGGGAGTGGTAATGCTCCACGGACAGTAGGGTATTTCAGGTCAGCAGAGTGGGAACATGGCAGATGCTCTAGGAATTATATTTTTAATCCTGTGGTTCAGCACAGACCAGTGTCAAAAGCTGAGGGCTCCCATGAGAGAAAACGTTTCCCACAAAACCATTTTACATTGCAAAGAGTACATCCAAATCTATGCACACCCCTGTGGCTTGAACTGACAAACCTATACATAAAATCTAAACATAGTAAATCTGCTTTAACTGCAAAACTGTTCATCGATTCACTTTGAATTTCTGTCTTCCAGGTTACATGGGGACTTACTGTGAGATTGATGTGGATGACTGTGAGAGCAACCCTTGTGTGAATGATGGCATCTGTCGGGACATGGTCAACGGATTCACATGCACCTGCCAGCCAGGTAAGACTCTTTTCTGATGGGCCTTTCTTTGTATTCCTTGTGTTACAGTAGCAGTAAGACCAGAGAGCCAAAGTTTAAATGTCCCCAGAACCAGATGAGGGATGGTCAGCATTGCACAGTGTTTAGAGCCACCACTCATATAAAAAGACAGGCCCAAAAGGCTGCCTGTCCTCTTGCCTGAACAAAGACACTATTGTGACCCCCGCTCCCCTACTCTGTGGAATGTGGAAGGGACAGCAGACTATAGCCCCTATTACACAGCCTGTTCAAGGCGGGAATGTTGCACCGTTGTTCAGTCTTGCCGTTCTGTGTAAAAAGTACAAACACGGAATGGAGGGAGGCATCGGTTGTTCCACTATCAAGTTGGCAGTGGAGGTAGTCACATTGCCAGATTGACGCCTGTGTAATAAGGACAGCTGGCATGGTGGGACGACACACACTAGACACCAACACTGTTATGTTACATGTCATGCCTCTGATTGTGCAATGCCTGCATACTATCTATTTTGCCAGGTTTGTATGGTTTATTGTAAAAAAGCAAAGACGGCATAATGACAGGTCTTCTTTATGGCAATATTACAGGATATCTGTATAACTGGAGCTTCCCTCACCCTGCCCTGGTTGCAGGGGGGAACAGCAGCCCTGCTAATGAGATTCTTTTCCAGATCCGCAATTTACATCTGGGACAGACGTCCCCCCTTCACCCCCCATCTAGCTATTGAGCTGGTGGAGCTGATGCAGGAAGGGGAGGGGGGGTTCCCCAAAAGAGAAAACAATCCCACCGTCTCCTCTAACCCCCCCTCCGCCCCCCAGCAGCCCAAGCACCACCACACAGCCCATCCTGACACTGTTAATCAAATGAGCAGTGTGGTACCAATGCACTAATTCACCCTGTCTGGGCACTTTGCCCACTGATTTCAAGCCTGCCCAGTTTCCCAAGCTTTACAAGCTAAGAGATGTTATTATTATTATTATTATTATTATTATTATTATTATTATTGTTGTTGTTGTTATTATTATTATTATTATTATTATTATTATCATTATCATTATTATTGGTGGTGGTGTTACAAAAAAGCAGTTTATCGACACATTTCCACAAATTGGAGCTCTGACATTACAGTGCAGAGTATGCAGAGTGCAGACAATTTAAAATGTAGTGAGCTGAAGCTACTGTGCTGCTTCTATAGCAATAATAATTTAACTCAGATCCACCTTCTACATATTTGATTGTAAGATCTTCGTCAAGACATCAAGGTCACAGGCTTTCCATTGCATTTTGCAGAGCTCATGTCAGAATCGGTCCAAGTGCACAAATGACATGTCCTTAACCAGTCGAGACGCTCCCAAACCCAATCTTAGCCAGACGTCACTAACCTAGCCAGAGACCTCTGCCCTTCTTAGAAGAGACAGAATTGCCCTCTGACCTGAGCATGGACCCTTCCACTGGACCTTCCTTCTGACCCCTCACCTCTGTGTTTGTATGTCCCAGGGTTTACTGGCACCATGTGTCAGATCGACATAGATGAGTGCGCCAGCACACCCTGCCAGAATGGAGCAAAATGCTACGACCGACCCAATGGATTTGAGTGCCGCTGTGCTGAAGGTAAGGGCTTCTGTACCTAATACTTGTCAGTAGATAGTTGTTAGACCTTACACAGCTCATGATGTTTTCCCAGGCAGAAGAGCAGGTGAGCCTTAACCACTTGTTGGGGTGTGTTTGGTCTTGGCTATTCCTCTGGATGTCTGCTGGCCAAGCAGACTGACTTGAGGCCCCTAATCCCCCTCTTTCCCTCAGCGGCTCTCAGGATCATGGGGTCACTGAGGACCAGCAGTTGCCAAGAAAAGAACCTTGGTCATCACCCCGACATCTGTTCATCTGTTCAACCCCCACACACCACCTTATGCTGCATCTTAACTTTCATTCCTTCACATTCAGTACCCTCCATTTTTGAAAACAGGCCCAGATAAAGTGAACTACAGTAAAGTTTGTTGCAAAAGTTGCATGTGTTAACTGACTATGTGTATTGATATTTAACATGTTTGGACCTATGCCTATGGAGGAGCCCGCTTCATTGTTTCAGTTGCCAGCTGCTTGGTATTCCCTGTGTTTGTGGGCCCCTTCTGTTGAGTGAAGTGGCCCTGTTTGACGTGGTGCAGTCTATTGTTCCCTCCGCCACAGAGAACAAAAGCAGGACTGGGAGGCCTGTGTAGGGATGTTCTTTACTGCTTTGCCCAACTCAGCACTGCACTACACACATACGATACAAACCAACACTTAGTTGTCTAATACACAGACACTGCTGGCATGGAAACCACAGTAATCAGAACCCAAAACTATAGAAGCTTCTATAAAGAAGAAGTGGGAAACGGGAAGTTCAGTGTAGTTACGAATGGAAAAAGAACTTGATGAAATTGATCATTTAAGGAGAAACTGAAACTAGATGAAAACACAAAGTTTTGGATGAGCAATTTGTTTGTACCTGATGTTTTATGATGTAAAGGGCCAACATCTGCAGTTGTTGAGCAGCAAAAGATTGAAGCTTTGTTACATTAAATGATCATCATTATATACGGCATAACATCTATCTCCCTTTATGCCCTTTAGGTTATGAAGGCACACTCTGTGAGAGTAATATCAACAACTGTCAGCCCGACCCATGCCACCATGGTACTTGCATAGACGGCATTGCCAGCTACACCTGTAACTGTGATGCTGGCTACACAGGCTATCGCTGTGAGAACCAGCTCAATGAGTGCCACAGTAACCCTTGCCAAAATGGAGGAAAGTGCATGGACATGGTCAACAAGTACATCTGCCACTGCCAACATGGAACTTCAGGTAAGAGAAAAAAACTCCATGAAAACATAATCACCAACATTTACAGCAATATTACTGCAAGTGTAAGCTAAATATATGCTCACACATCCAGAAATGTTGTTTCTTAATTCTTTATTAAGATACTTTTAGCTATATGTATTGATAAATACATATATAATTGACAAAAGGAGGTGATATCACTAATATAGAAATGCTATCAATATAATATATAATCTTCACTTACATTTTCTATACTGAAGCATGGTTTCTGGTATTCTTAAAATGTTTAGAATATAATGTGGATACTTCTCTTTGTCTTTGTCAACTCAGGCACAAATTGTGAGATAAACTTTGACGATTGTGCCAGTAACCCATGTGATTATGGCATCTGCAAAGATGGCATCAACCGCTATGACTGTGTTTGCAAACCTGGCTTCACTGGTAAGGCCTCCTGAAAGTGAAAGCATGCATTTTTCCATTTCAGTGGACATATTGGCAGAAACACTAATTATGTACATCTCTCCTGCCAGGTCCCAAGTGTAATGTGGAGATAGATGAGTGTGCATCTAGCCCCTGTCGGAATGGAGGGACATGTGTGGATGAAGAGAACGGATTTCACTGCCAGTGTCCTGAAGGCTTTAAGCCCCCTTACTGTTACTCCCAGGTGGACGAGTGTGGCAGCGGCCCATGTGTCCATGGCTCATGCAGGGATGACATCAATGGGTATGGGCTGTTTCAGTCTATGACACAGTTTCAAGTGACTCATGTGGCAATGCAATATCAAGGGAAAACTTGGCCTGACCACCTTGCAAGCTTGTTTTTTAATCCTACAGGTTTCAACTTGTACATCACTTTATTGTTATTTCAACTTGATGTCTTCTGGATTATTGACTGTACTCCTATCTTTCCAGTTACCGCTGTGACTGTGAGCCTGGATGGGTGGGAAAGAACTGTGACCTGGACAGGAATGACTGTTTGCCAAGTCCCTGCCAGAATGCTGGCACATGTATCGACCAGCTCAATGGCTTCACCTGCAAGTGTCGCCAGGGCTTCAGAGGTAAGAGGGTGGCATAGTACCTTAACACACGTCAACATAAAAAGCACAGTACAAAGAGAGGAATACACATTAATTGAAATCACAACGGAGTATATGATAGACTTAAGCTTACACTTTTAGTTTTGGATCATTCCTTTACTGTTTCCTCCTTGCATTCTTCTACCTCCCCCTAGTGGTGTATAATAAATGTGCAGATCCATTCTTGAGAGTCAGGTCAAGGCTCAGGGTTCATCAAAGTTGGCTTCTGAAAAAATGTTTTAATGTGTCTTCTGTCCTTCTGACAGGTAACCTCTGCCAGGTGAACATCAACGAGTGTGCATCCAGTCCCTGTTTGAACAAGGGCACTTGTGTGGATGGTGTGGCAAGTTTCACCTGTCTGTGTGAGCTTCCGTACAGTGGACCCACTTGTGCTGAAGTCCTCACCCCTTGCTCCCCTAATCCCTGTGCCAATCAGGCGATCTGCACACACACACCTGACTACTTGGGCTATCAGTGTAACTGCCAACAAGGGTGGCACGGTTAGCAAATTTTGTATTTATAATCTCATTCTAATGTGAGTTATTTTGTGTGGAAGCTCACAGAAAGTGATCGTGAGTTATATCGATCTATATCTTCTTTTCCATTCTTCAGGTCAGCTGTGTAACATAGATGTGAATGAATGCATCTCCAACCCCTGCAAGAACCGTGGGACCTGCACTAACACTCTTGGAGGCTTTGTATGCTCCTGCAGAGCTGGATATAGTGGGCCAACCTGTGAAACAGACATCAATGACTGTGCTCCTAGTGAGTAGCCCCATAAACTTAGCATACTGAATTGCTATGATTTCAATTACTATCAAACAAAATACAAGGTTCATTTACATTTACTGTATTTGACTAAAGTTGCCCTCTCCTCTTGTGCGATCAGATCCGTGCCTAAGCGGAGGTTCCTGTACAGATGATGTGAACTCCTTTCACTGTACCTGCCTGCCAGGCTTCACTGGTCCCCGCTGTGCTTTAGAGATCAATGAATGCCAGAGTTCACCCTGCAAAAATGGAGGAACATGCACAGATTATGTTAACTCCTACACGTGCACCTGTAGGCCTGGGTTTACTGGCATTCACTGTGAAACCAACATCCCTGACTGCACTGAAAGGTGTGTGTGTGTGTGTGTGTGTGTGTGTGTGTGTGTGTGTGTGTGTGTGTGTGTGTGTGTGTGTGTGTGTGTGTGTGTTTGATTCATGTCTCATGTTATACTCTATCAACCTGCTTATACACACATCCATAACAACTATATATAATTCTAACACAATTTGAATGTATGTATGTCCACAGCTCTTGCTTTAATGGAGGGACGTGCACAGATAAAATCAATGGCTATTCCTGCACCTGCCGTTCAGGATTCACTGGCTCCCACTGCCAATATGAGGTTAACGAGTGTGACTCCCAGCCCTGCCTCAATGGAGGTGTCTGTCAAGATGCCCTGGAGTCCTTCCGTTGTTCCTGCCCCAAGGGCTACACTGGCACTCGCTGCCAGGTACAAAAACACACACACATTGGCACTCTTGGAAGTTATTGACTCTTGAGTCTTTATAACCTATATTTTTAGACAAATAAATGCTGACAGTTTTTACTTCTGACTCTTGCCTATCTAGACACCAGTTGACTGGTGCAGACGTTCCTCTCCCTGCCAAAATGGAGGTCGCTGTCGTCAAAAGGATGCTTCCTTCATCTGTGATTGTACTAATGGCTGGTCTGGACGTTATTGTGACATCTCTAGGGTGTCCTGTGAGACAGCTGCTCGCCAGAGAGGTATTTTTATGTTCTGCACATGATGACATATCAAATCTCAGTCTATGTTTGTGTTGTAACTAAGTAATTAATTGCCTCCTAACTCTTTCGAACCAGGGCTCCAGACAGATGAGCTATGCCACCACGGTGGTCACTGTGTCAACACTGGGAATACCCACTACTGTAAATGTCCTGCTGACTACACTGGTAGCTATTGCGAAAGTCAAGTGGATCGCTGTGAAGACAAACCCTGCCGCAATGGCGCCACCTGCAGGGGATATGTGGGAGGTTACCACTGTGAAGTGAGTCCATAGCTTGGTCAATATTATGTGCCTCACTGTCAGATTTCAGCAAAGTCACTGTTTGCACATCGTTTTGTCACAAATGTGGAGATAAAATTAATAATTGTCATCTGCATGTTATTACAGTGTATGCCAGGCTATACTGGACAGAACTGCGAGATAGAGATTAACGAGTGCCAGTCTCATCCTTGCCAAAACGGAGGTTCTTGCATTGATCTGGTGGGACATTACATCTGCTCCTGTCCCCCTGGAACACTGGGTATGCAAGCATATATTCAAGTGAAAGTGATTTTAATTATTAAAGAGATTACAATATTTTATAATAGTATTTAATAATCATCTCCCTTTTAAAGGTGTTCTCTGTGAGATCAATGAAGATGACTGTGCTTCACCCCTGAGGATGCGCATTGCTCCTCCTAAGTGCCTGAACAATGGTACCTGTGTGGACAGAGTGGGTGGACACCGCTGCAATTGCCCCCCTGGATTCACAGGAGAGAGATGTGAGGGAGACATAAATGAATGTCTCTCTAACCCCTGCAATCCCTCCAACAGTCTCGACTGCATCCAGTTGCCCAACGACTACCAATGTGTCTGCAAGCCAGGCTTCACAGGTTAGACAACTGGAGGCTCGCCTTTGGCCTCTCAATGTGCATTTCCTTTTTGAAAAACACTGACTGCATTGCTTTACCATGAATATGTTGTTTTTTAGGTCGGAGGTGTCAGAGCAGGTTCAGTGTGTGTGAATCTCAGCCTTGTCAGAATGGAGGAGCCTGTTCTGTATCCAACTCTGCACTGGGATACACCTGCACGTGTCAGCTTGTGAGTGCACATTGACATAAAGGGTTTTAATAAATTGGGCATTACAGATATTCTTGTTTTTCTTATTGAATGTTCACAATATAAATGCATAAATTATGTCCATCATCAGGGTTATACTGGGCCCAATTGTGAAAGAAGCATGTCTTGTCGGGAGCTGTCCTGCTACAATGGAGGTAGCTGTGCACTTACCACACGAGGGGCACGCTGCTCCTGCCTGCCAGGTTATGGTGGGCCCCAGTGTCAGCACCGCAGTAATGAAGGGTGCTCCTCCCAGCCCTGCCGAAATGGAGGGTTGTGCACTGAAGAGACCAGCTTCCCGTTCTTCCAGTGCCAGTGTCTCAATGGCTGGACAGGTAAACGATGTGAGCAGCCCCCATTACCCTCGTGTCCTTTAGCAGACTGTCATGGCAAAGCCAATGATGGTTTTTGTGATAAGGAATGCAACACATTCCCTTGCCGCTGGGATGGAGGCGACTGTTCTCTGGCTGCCAACCCCTGGGCTCGTTGCACCGACCCTCACTGCTGGCGTGTATTCAATAACAGCCAGTGTGACGAGTCCTGCAACAATCCTGACTGTCTGTATGACAACTTTGACTGCAAAAACAAAGAAAAAATCTGCAAGTGAGTTTGCTTTCACTGTTCACAGAATTCCCCTTAGTTTTCTTTCTGCACTGATTTCAGAAATGTGAGCTAATTCCTCTGTTTATGTCTTCTTTAGTCCAATATATGAAACCTACTGTATCGACCACTACGCTGATGATAAGTGTGACCAGGGCTGCAACACAGAGGAGTGTGGCTGGGATGGCTTGGACTGTGCAAAGAAGGTTCCAGAAAACCTTGCTGATGGTGTCTTGGTTCTTGTAGTCCTACTGCCACCAGAGGAGCTTCTCCGCACTAGCACAGCTTTTCTGCAGAAGTTAAGTGCAATCCTACACACGACGCTGCGCTTCCGGCTGGACCAGAATGGAGATGCCATGATACTTCCGTACACCCGCCGTGAGGCACGACTTAAGCGGGAGCTGCAGCCTCAGCAGGAGGTTATCGGGTCAGTCAGAAATACAGTTAACATAAAAGCTGAGGTTTTGTCTCATAGATTGTTGCATTACACTATAAACACTTGCTTCTCCTCTTTTCCTGTAGCTCCAAAGTGTACCTGGAAATAGACAACCGTCTGTGCGATGAGGACTGTTTCCCTACAGCAGACAGTGCTGCAGATTACCTGGGAGCCCTGTCAGCTGTGGAAATGCTCCGCTTCCCATACCCCATCAAAGAAGTCCGTGGTGAGTAGGGATACTTAAAGAACACAAAAAGTACTGGCAAGACTAATGAGGCACAAATGTTTAATTACTTCTTTGTCTTCTCACTACAGGTGAAAAGATTCCCCCAATGAATGACCCCATACCTCAATGGGGCAAACTGATGATGGTGGGGATAGCTTCTCTTTTCCTTTTGGTCATCCTTGTGATAGGCATGTTGATTGCCCGTAGAAAGAGAGAGCACAGCACTCTTTGGTTCCCTGAGGGCTTCTTCCTCAAGAAGGAACCTAGCAGCAACAAGAATCGCAGGGAACCTGTGGGCCAGGATGCTCTGGGAATGAAGTAAGTTATTTGCGTGCAACTTTTAAGGCTAATTTAGTTGAGACTGGATTGTAGCAGTGTGCTCAGAAATTGCTTCAGCGATTTGTTTTGAAGTTGAAGTTGATTTCTAGTGCTTACATTGTTTAACCTGTTTATTTGTAAACAGACACATGCCAAAAACAGTGGAAGAATCTCTCCTTGGAGATCACAGTGACCAGTGGATGGATTCAGACTGCCCAGAAGCAAAAAGGCTGAAGGTCAGTTGAAAAGTTTTTTTCATGTTTACAAATGTATATGTAAAATGTACAACAGCATTTTAGCTTGCACTTGAAGTAAGTATCGAAACTGACTTTTATTGGTCTCTGAGTTCAGGTTGAGGAGCCAAGTATGCTCTCAGACAGTGAAGATGCAGTGGACAGCAGGCAGTGGACACAGCATCACCTGGCAGCCGCAGACATCCGTGTGCCTCCCACCATGGCCCTCACCCCACCTCAAGGAGAGTTTGAAAGCGACTGCATGGATGTTAATGTCCGAGGCCCAGGTTAGGAATGAGATCATCAAAGTTTTAAGATTGAATTTGCCATTTGCACATATGTGCTTCTTTACTCTTTTTTTGTGTGATCTATAATGTTGAGCACTTGAATAGACTAAACTCACCCATGTCTTGTTTCACCTTCTACCAGATGGTTTTACACCTCTGATGCTGGCATCATTCTGTGGAGGTGGCTTAGAGCCTGAGATCACAGAGGAGGAGGAGAGTGAAGAATGTTCAGCCAACATCATCTCTGACCTCATCTACCAGGGCGCATCCCTTGCTGCCCAAACAGACCGCACTGGTGAGACAGCACTCCACCTGGCAGCTCGCTATGCTCGTGCTGATGCTGCTAAGAGGCTTCTGGATGCCGGGGCAGATGCCAACGCTCAGGACAACACAGGACGTACGCCGCTGCATGCTGCGGTGGCTGCAGATGCTCAGGGTGTCTTCCAGGTAAACAAGCAAACATCATGTTTGTTGGCCACCAGAAGCATCTTTAGTAGCAGTGCCTATAACTTATTTTAGTACATAATATTGTATAAATTGTAATGTTTAACTCAATCTGTCCATCCTCTTAGATTCTGATCCGAAACCGGGCTACAGATCTTGACTCCCGTATGTATGATGGTTCCACTGCACTGATCCTAGCTGCACGGCTGGCGGTAGAGGGAATGGTAGAGGAACTCATCACATGTCATGCTGATGTCAATGCAGTGGATGAATTGGGTAAGTGTGTGTAATTTTTCACTGAAGTGTGTGTCCTGATTGCAGATGGTCATGTTTTTTAATAACATACACTGAAACCATAGATGTGTAATCTTAGTGTTTGTCATCTATTTCAGGTAAATCTGCACTGCACTGGGCTGCTGCTGTTAACAATGTGGATGCCACTGTTGCCCTGCTGAAGAATGGTGCAAACAAAGATATGCAAGATCTCAAGGTCTGTGGTCTTTTTTAACCACACGTTTGTATCAGCATGTCTTAAATAATTATATATCTGTATCTTACACTGCCTATGTTTGTTTTGTTGCCCTGTTTTTCTTTTCAGGAGGAGACCCCTCTGTTTCTTGCAGCCCGTGAGGGCAGCTGTGAGGCTGTGAAGGTGCTGCTGGCTCACTTTGCAAACCGAGAGATTACAGACCATATGGACAGATTGCCAAGGGACATTGCTCAGGAGCGTATGCACCACGACATTGTGCAGCTTCTTGATGAGTACAACACAGTAAGGAGTCCCCAGGGCCATGGAGGGCCTGGACTTCACCTCACTGGGGGACACACTCCATCTCCTCTTATGTGCCCTCCCAGCGCGTTCCTGCCTAGTCTGAAGAACACCCCACAGGGCAAGAAAAATCGTCGGCCTGGAGTCAAGGGTTCTAGCCTGGGAGGCCAACATGCTGCGAGTCTGAAAGAGTCAGTCAAGGCCCGCAATAAAAAGCTGACCTTGGACATGCAGAGTGCCTTACTGGAAAGCTCAGTTACCCTGTCCCCAGTCGACTCACTGGACTCACCCCACGGAGGAGCTAGCAATGCTGGTTATATCACCAACCCCACTTCTCCTGTGACGATGCAGTCACCAGGGCTCTTCCACTCTTCCATGTCTGTTCCAAACACCCCGATGGTACATAGTAGCATGTTGGATGGAGGGGGCCCTTTTGCTGTGTCTCTAGCCCAGCTCAATGACCTGGGAGCCGGAGGAATGTCCTTGCAGGGACGTGTCTCCATGGCTTCAGATGTTAACCATGGCTATGTGCTGAGTTCAGGCCAGATGGGGCTCAACATGGGCCTGGTCAGTCCTGTCAGTGTGCCCTTTGACTGGCACAGCCGGATGACATCCTCCCAGTGTGGTCAGCAGGTGGTTAATCTGGTGCAGAGTAGCCAGGCAGGCATGCACCCCCAGAGCCCAGCCATGCAGCAGCAGAACATGCTGATGCACCAACAGCAGCTCTACCGCAATTCCATGCTGCAGCCCACACCTGTTACCTCCACACCCACTATCAGCCCAGTCAAGCTGCCCTCCATTGCTGAGCAGCAGCAGCAGCAGCAACAACATCAACAGCAGCAGCAGCAGCAGCTCATCAACCACACCATCACCAGCCAGCAGAGCATGGCCCGCATGGGCACCTCCACCCCACCAACACCCCAGACCTCACAGCCTCCACCATCATTCTTCCAGCAGCAGCAGATGCCTCAGCAACCCTCACAGTCCCAGCCTCCTGCTCAGCCCCCACAGGCAGCCACGCCAGCAGCCCAGCCTACGCAGGCTCTTCCCTCCCAGCCTAGTGGCAGCACTGCAGGAACAGAGGACTATCCTACACCTCCCTCCCAGCACAGCTACTCATCCGCACTAGATGCCACACCCAAACATTACCTCCATCTGCCCAGTGAGCACCCATACCTGACCCCCTCCCCAGAGTCGCCCGAGCCATGGTCCAGCCCCTCTCCTCACTGTGTCTCTGATTGGTCAGATTCAACACCCAGCCCAGCAGTTGCTGGCTCTGCCCAGACCCAAATTACTCAAATCCCAGAGGCCAATGGCAAAATGCAGGTGTTTGCATGAAGATCCCATTACCCCTGCTTGAAAAGGGACCTGGGGTAAAATAATTTGTGGACTGGCTCTTGGGCCTGTCTGTGTTTAAGTGTCAGCCTGTTTCCAAGATTTTCATTGGATTTGGATTGACTATGTTTATCACGAGGACCGTCTGCTAGTGATTTTTGCAGAGAAAAAAAAGTAAAGGGAAATGTGTGTTGTCTGAAAAACAGCAGACAATTTAATGAAGTAATTCTGTCACAGATGGACTTGTTTTTTATTATAAAAAAAAGTATATGAAGAAAACCAAGTCTTTCATTTCAAAGACTTTGGGATGCTCTCCTGAAAACTAACAAACATTTAAAAGTAGATAAGAGAAAAAGTAAAATGTTGAAGGGAATTCATTTATTTTTATTTATTGTTTTTGTCTCTCTGAATTGCTTTTTTTTAAAAGGTGTTTTCACCCTCTTTCTGTCCTAGTTTCTCTGCCACCCCTTTTATACGAACCACCTATATTTCTATTTAGCCAGTGTGGCAAGTGATGGTAAAGTAATATAATTTATCATTCAGACCAGTTAGCAGACAGAAAGAGGAATTTCCACCTCTCTTTACTGATATTTATTTAGGCCAACAACAGCTGGTAAAGAATTTGTTACTTTCCATATGAGTATTATGAATAAGAATGTAGAAGAGTGTCTCTGAAGCACTTCAAGTGACTAGCGTCATAGGGCAAGTATGGGTCAAATACAACTATTAACTACAATGGTTATTTATGATATATGAGTGGCATTTAATCTATGGTAATTGTCCTTATTACCTTTCAAAAGAAATGAGCAGAGTTAAGATTTAGGTGTGATGCTCTCAATTCAGCTGTAGCTTCTCACTGTTTCTACAGCCCTGATGACCTCAGTCTTGTAGCTTGTTTTCATTCACTTTAAGGAACAGATTCAAACAGAGAATTGTTTGCCTATAAAATCAGCCTGTCACTGCCCTTTTTAGACTATGTTTAATGTTTTGTTTTTTGTTTGTTTTATACTCTGTATATTTTTGGAAAACATGGATACTTTTTTAACATCACTTCGGATGTACTAAGCTATGCTTATCAGCTGCTATTTTATATCAGTCTTCCCTACAAACATTCCTCCATTTTGCCTGTCTTTTTTTAGCCTGGAAGCTGTGCCTTTCAGCAGCATCCAAAACAGAGTAGAACCAGATGACAGACAGGTA
Source organism: Scomber scombrus (assembly GCF_963691925.1). Classification (NCBI taxonomy): domain Eukaryota; kingdom Metazoa; phylum Chordata; class Actinopteri; order Scombriformes; family Scombridae; genus Scomber; species Scomber scombrus. Next base: position 11,271,460 of record NC_084987.1, read on the forward strand.
GAAGTTTAATTTGTTGTGCCCACGTTATGTCTGTGACTGGCCTAAATGAAAACATTCCTAGACTATCTGTGGCAGTTGAGGTTGATAGTCTCACCTAATCTCTGGTAGTGCCTGTGGTGGAATAGTGGTCAGTGTGAAGGTATGGCTGCTGGGCTGTGACTGCTTGTGCCCTGTCACTCCTCAGGGAGGTGTTTAATGGCATGCAGTGGGACAGATCCCCTGCATCTACAGTAGCTGTCAGTCCAGGGGCCGTGGAGTTGCATCTTAAGATGATTGTTAGACTGAAGGAAAGAGCACTACTATGTAGTGCTGCACCCTTTAACTTTTTACAAAAGTCTGGGATGACACTCCCAGTGATTCTGCCAACACCATGTGTAATGTTTGACACACTTTTATCCCCACAGGACCTGAGACTGTAGGATAGAGATCCCCTTAACGTATTATGGACATTTCAGCATAAAATTGATAATAGTAGAATTTTGAGAAAGTAACCTTTGCATTTTCATCTTGTCATGAACAGAAATGAGTAGGCCACCACTCCTAGCTACTACTTTTGGGGTGACCCAACACTGCCCGTAGTTATATCATAGACGTGAGTCTTTCATTCATTGTTTTAGCCTGATCACTATAGAATCAGCTACTGTTCTGTCAGACCTGGGAAACACGTTGTTTTTCACAACCCAGTTAAGATTATACTCACAAGGAAAACTGCTTTTTGTTTGTTTTTGTTTTTTTATATATATATATACTGTATATGTAACTGGTCTTTCAATTTCCTTACCAGGTCGCACTAAGTGTTTTGTACATTTCAACCTCCCAACTTCTGTTTGTAAATATGTTTGTTCTGGGTAGATCTTTGCTTGAGAAGTCTTATGTTTCTAAAATGATTGTTATGTACTAAAAAGGACAAAAATAAAATGTACTTCATTTAGCATTATTTGCAGCCGAGGCTGTGACTGGTATTTTATTGGTGTTTATTGATGTTATTAGAGCAGTCATAGGTATTTTCTATCATTATTCATTTCTATACCTGTTTTAAAGTAGCTCAAGATCATTGAACATAAAACCTTTCCACAATTTTCTTTCTATAGTCAAAAGTTGTAAAAATAAGTTACTTTTAATAAAGCCAGAAGGGAACTATATTTTTGTGTCCTCATTCAGTGGTTGTTTTATATTTTAAAGGAGGATTTTTGTTAATTCACATCCTCAAATTTATAAACATCAATACTTAAAATAAAGTTATTTGAGATGAATTACTCAATAGCTTTTTTATCTGAAATGTTAAAGTTATGTGACTTATTTTTAATAACTTTTTGAATTCAGTTTGTGGAAATATTGTATTAAACTGTATTATATTCAAAGTTGCCATGTTATGTCACTAGTAAACATAAGCTCAAAAAGCAGATGGAAACAGGAGGTTAAAATAGCCTAGTCCTTATTCTAGTACACACCCCTCTCTCAGAGTAAGGGCACACTGAAATCTCTCATCTTATTTTTAGCATCCAGCAGCTGCCAGAAGTCACTATACAGTCCCAAGAATCAACAAGGTTTAACAAGTTGTAAGAAGTCTCTGTAAATTTACCGCACAAGATATCAAACCCAGTCAGTCTCAAATATTTTCACTATAGCTACTTCACCAGGGCAACAATGGTGAGTTTGGTGTGACTGATGCAAGTATTTTAATATGTTTAATATTATAATGAAACATTCACAATATATAATGAAATATTTCAAATACTCAAGAGTACTTTTTGTGGTTTGATTACAGGATTTTATTGTTTTTCTCCTGCTGATCCCAGTGGCAGCCTGCTCCCAGGTGTTTCTTCCAGTAGACTGCAACGATTTGTATAACAGAGGTTTTGGTCATAGTGGAGTGTACAGTATTTACCCAGCAGGACCAATCTCCCCAGTCCAGGTCCACTGTGACATGGGCTGTGAGGGTGAACCTGACGGTGGTAAATGGACAGTATGTATGTTTAAATATTATTTATCAAATATGTAAATACACTAAAACTGTTTTATCACATGGCCATTGCTACTGAATGTTTTGTAGACTACTAAGGTCAAAATGCAGCAGAATGAACAACTGAGCATTAGAAGTGAAAAATATAGAAACAATTTTTTGGGATTTGAAGATCCCTCATTTAATCCCAACATTTAATTAAGTATTTCTTTAAAGCTGGCTGTTTGGAATACCAATACAAGAAAATACGGCTGCTGACTGAATTTATTTGAGCAACAGCCTTAATAACCGATTCCACTCCAGGTCATTCAGAGAAGAATGGATGGCAGCATTAACTTTTACCGTGGATGGGACCAGTACAAGACTGGTTTTGGACAAGCATCTGGAGAATACTGGTTGGGTAAGACGTTTTTGCTCTGCAGCGCTGCTGAAAGCAAAGCAAATGCTGAAGATCACCTCTTTTATGCACGATTCCTCAAAAGTGCTTTTTCTAACCTTGTTCTCTGCAAGGTCTGGAGAATATTCATCTCCTTACTCAAAGGAAGAGTTACGAACTGAGGATAGAAATGGAAGACTTTGAGGGGGCAAAAGCTTATGTCCACTACTCTTCATTTTCTGTTGGTCCAGAGCAGGAGGGCTACAAGCTTAGCTTTAGTGGCTTCAAAGATGGAGGAGCTGGTGAGTCTTAGAAATGGTAGCTTCAGTGCTTGTATGATCAGTAATGCAAATGTAGTTCAGAGGTGTAAGGCTATATTTCATTTGCAACATCCCAAGAAATTGGAACAATTGATTTTGTTATTTTCAGGACCTTCACTGACTGAGCATGATGGTCAGAAGTTCTCCACATTTGACAAAGACCAGGACACTCACTCTTCAAATTGTGCTAAGACCTACCTGGGAGGATGGTGGTATGGTGAATGCCACAGTGTCAACGTTAATGGGATGTACTTATGGGGCAGTTCAATCTATGGAATTGGAATTAACTGGTCATCTTGGAAAGGATATGAATATTCTTTGAAAGCTATTGCGATGAAAATAAGACCAAAAGCGTAATGTGTTTACTATGGTTAAATACTGTATTTATTATTAGTTTTTTGTGTTATTTCATTATATAGTTGTAACTGATGTCAGTATAGTATTTATTTATTTTTGCTTGTTTGTTTGCTAGTGTGTTTGCCAATTGGGTAAATCATATACAGTGTGGTATTTACTATGCTGATTACATTAAACCTTTGTTAAAATCATTACAATGTAATTATTTATTTTTGCTTTACTTTTGTATTCCTTAAAGTGTAAACCATATTATCATTGATACCTATAGTGAATAACAGTTAATGGAAGAGTGCTTGGATATAACATTTGTGTTATTATACAGTATTAACACATACAAATACAAGAGCACGAAAATGTCATTGCACTGCAGGAAATATATAAATATAGCATACAAGGATTTATAATTATGTTTACAGATATACATATAATATCCTATGGCTTGTGCCATGTTCATTACTGCTCAGGAAAAAAAAACCTCTCACCTTACTGTTGGACTTTACACTTAAAAAAAAAAACCACAGTGACAACACATTGTAGCAACTACATTCAATCACTATCTGTTGTACCTGGTATAATCTGTGCAATTTGTCAGCCAAATCTTTATTTCCTCCCTACCCTCTTCTGAAACATGCGCAGCACTCCAAGAGTAGCATTGAACACGTTGTCATGTTTAAAGATCATCTTATAGAAAGTGTCCAGAGGGAGACGCCCTGTTGGATCCGCATGCTTCAGTGCAGTCATAGGCATGTACAGGCGGTTGGTCTGGTGGCGGAGAGGGGGCTCCCTGGCTGTGATCACCTTAAGTGTTTGCTGAATGATAAAAACAACAATATTTCAACACTGGTTGGTGCTTCTTTATTATGCATTTTCACTGTTTATCTGTTAAACTTCAAATCACATAAGTCATCACTTGCCTCTGCCACTTCCTCTGGTGTCTGGCCTAATGAGTTGAAGACTTTTTTAGAGTACGGCAGATAAATTTCACGGAAGATTCTGGCAGTCTCCTCGTCCGTCTCTGATAGATCCATGTTCTCAGCATCCTCGTACACTTTCCTTTCAAACTCTGTTACCACTGGGCCAGGTTCCACTAGAGTTGTCCTTGTGACATAAATATAATAGAGATAACATATGGGACAACTGTTCCATTACAATCAACAAGTTTTAAACATCTTACCATTGTGGGCTTACTGATAACTCAAGTTTTAGTTTGATCATGGGCACTTGTGGGGTGGGTGGCTGCATTAAGTTGTTTAAGTTGATTTTTGAGGGCATGTAATCACTTGATGTTAAACTTGAGTGCTTGCACTGCCAGACTTTCACAAAATCCTTCCACAGCAAATTTGGAGGCTGAGTAGACATCATTGAACAGAAGCCCTGTGTAGAAATATGAGGAAAATTATTACCTCTCTTTTAATTAACTTCTTCTGTAATTTCACTGACACAAACATACACACCCTGTATTCCCATAACGCTGCTCATCACAACAATATGGCCACTCTGCCGCCGCTTCATATCAGGCAGCACCTCCTTCACCATCCGTGCAAGGCCAAAGACGTTTATGTCAAAGAGCTCTTTCATGTCGGTGATACTCTGGCACTCCAGTGGCCCAATCATGCCAATACCTGCATTATTCACTACAACAGCAGAGTATTCTACGTCAATATATGTTTGTGTAGAAATCCAGAATGAACTTCAGATGTGTTTATAGAAGAACGTAAAAGAGAGATACCAGACCAAGAACATCCACCCGTCTGTCTGGCAGGCTGTTGACACACTCTCTGATGGAGGCTTCACAGCAGGCATCTAACTGTTTGATTTCCAGTGTTTTGTTTAAGGAGTCACCAGCTGCTTTCTCCAATGTTCCCCGTTTTCCAAGATCCCTCATTGTCGCAACCACTGCCCCAAATAAAAAAAGAATTTACAGGCTGTCAGTGGGTATTTCTATCATCTGCTGTATGCCTGTATGTCATATGATGGTTGAGCAGAGTGAGTGGCTGACCTTTGAACCGTCTGAGCTCATCTTTGGCCAGCCGTGCAGCCACAGCCAAGCCGATGCCAGAGGAGCACCCAGTCACAAGCACTCTCCTTGTCCCCATGGCTCTCTGACCTCTGACCTCAGGCCTTACAGTGATCCAAGCTGTTCAAACAACACTGTAAACAGGGAAATTAAAATGAAACAACATTATGTCATCATCATCATCACCAATCTGTGATGTTCGGGTTGTTCTGTAATGAAGTAATTCACTTTTTCGTGAACTGTTTAAGTCACTTTGCCTTCAATGCTATTTAAATATGCCCAAGAGAACACCCATGAAAACTGCTACATGGTCAAAATGGAACATGTCTTCCAGCTGCATTTTAATATGGTCTATTGACACCACTGTAGAAGGAGGAATTAATGTTTTTTTGTTTTTTTATTAATGGGTTTCCACCCCAATGATCAATGCATGCAAGTCCTTTAAAATGCCCGGATTATATGCTCAAATGTGCTCTAATCTGATTTTTTGTATCCTGGAATGTTTATCTGCTTACAACAGCAAGCTTAGTGATTGGTATGAGAGGCCCAACATGCACACATGAACTCTGTCCTAGGTGGAATTATGTATGTCAAATGTTTCTTTCTCAAGACACACAACATGATAATAAAATAATAATCATTTAAATTCAATCCCAACTCAAACTGTGCAGCGATTGTAGATCAGTGCGTGATTACTATTGTTTGTATTGAATGTTGATATTAGCATATGGATGCCTCAGAGTAGCTCATGGGTTAATGCTGTCGGACATTAATACTAAAAATAGAACACAAAAAGAGGAAAAAAGCTATTGCAGCATAATTTCGGGCTTCTGGATTAAGACCCCTGTAGCAGTTTTTAGTCTTTTAGTCTTTTAGGTCTCCAACCTTTTTGGCTTTTGATGTCTTACAAAAAGCAGTGTGTAGTCGGGGTCACATTTCAGATGTCTATGAGTTGTTAACAGCTCCACCAGAAAGTGATTTTTCCCTTTAAACTTCAAACAACATGAAACAACATTTCAATAAATGTTCAAATGATCTGACATTTTACGAAAAATCAAAGATCAGAGGAAACAGTCCAAAAACTATTCCATTTGTGTATCAGAACTTAGTTTTTTCTTCTTTCCTCTTTCATTAATCATCTCACGACCCTTCAGATTTATCTGGTGACCCTCTGGAGGGGCCTGACCCCTAGGTTGGGAACCATTGGACTAAACTAGCTAACTATAGCTCAAACTGGCACAACCTGCAGCAGCTACAATAGTAACGTACTGTTTACACACTGATGCTCAAGCGTTAATAATCTACTCATGTCATCTAATAATATACCTCAGATCAAACCAAAATACCTGTAGGCTACTGCAGAACTTCTACTATATTTGCTGCTATAGTTATGTACTTAAGTAGGATTTTTCATGCAGGACTTTTACTTATAATAGAGTACTTTTACACTGCTATACTGGTACCTTTAATTAAGTAAAGGATCTGAACTTCTTCCACCATCAGAGTTCACAAAAGTAAAATATTTCCATCTGACATGTAGTGACATAGAATACAGAGTAGCATGACGATACTCAATAGGCTACAGTATCAGCACATCAAAAACTACAATACACTGATGTAATGTGATGTATTTCACTCAGATTGTGACACCGCAGGGATTAAAATACAGTCGACTCTGTCCTTATTGCAGAACTAAATCCGTCCTAGACGAGTTAACCGCATCAAAGTCCGGACTTGGATTGGTTGTAGGTGGTGTTGTGGTTTACCAACCTGTAGACCAAGCAGCGTGTCCTCCACAGCAGCAGATGTTGGAAACAGAGAATGTAAACTGTCTGCAGTATTACTCACAGAGGCAGGACACGACCAAGTCACAGCGTGAAAGGCTGCTACATAAACCGAGCGATTACCTAAAATGGGTCACATAAGCCGATTCAGTACGTGGGAGTTGTAGTTCCCATACTGACCTCAAGAGCTCCCTCAACTACAAAGCCAGTAATCATAAGGTGCATATAGAAGGGGAAACTGCGCAGTTTAGGAGCATTTACCTTTATAATTACGTAATTAAGTACAGAATTGTGGGACACCAAGCAATGCCAACAATATACAAGAATTCACATAGGGCATTATAAACAGCCTGATAAGTACACTATATCAAGAGACTTTTTTTCTGTGTAATTATTTCTTCTGGATTATTTTAAAAGTTTCATTAAAATTTGATGTTTGAATATGATGAATATGATTTTTTGGAACAATTAAGTTAAACATACAATGAATTTTATACCACACTGCACTCAATAATACCCATGCAACTTTGCTGCATTGTCTGACTGATACGTTTATGAAGGAAAACATTTCCACCATCATCCTTCTTCATTCATTGATGATATTTGGACTTTTAACATCATGAAAACAAAATGATGCAACAGAAAATCCAGAATCAGTCCTCAAGTCCAGCAGTGTTTTGGATTATAAACACATTGATGAAGGGAATGAGATGTTGACATTGAAAGTTGGTCTCAACAGGATGTTTCAATTTCACTCCCCTAGTGACAGTCAGGAGGTTTTTGTACAGCCATGTGTACAAACTGAATCACTGTGGTATTCGGACAAGGCACCAAGCTGATCGTGACAAGTAAGAATTTTTAAACTGATCATAAATCAAGACAGATTTTCCTTTTCTCTTGGATATGAATAGAACTTGTTTAATTCACTTTTGACATGTTTTCGAAAACATTTAAAATGTTTTTAGTTCACACTGAAGTTTTTATATCTTGATGCAGAATTACTGTGATTACTCGTACTTTTTAAAATAATCGTTAGAAATGATAAATCTAATTGATTTTATCCAGTTTAATAATTTACACGTCACTACAATTTTTAACTACTTGTTTTTATATTACAAAAAAAAGAGGGAAAAAAGCCAATATTACAACATTAGTAATGGGAAGATATGTTGAAAAGAAAATTGGATTTTGTGTTCAGGCCTTTGCCGACAACATATACTAATAATTAGCATTTGTTAATCATTTTTAAAAGAAACTGTAATTCATTGTAAGAAAGCCATTTTCTTTTAACAAAGTTGCATTCTTTCTCATGAGAAACAGCACTGCATCAACTTAAAAGCATGTTTTGCACAGAGTTGGTATCCTTATGCACTTTTTATAAATTAAATCCTCTGTGTGTAGTGATTAGGTCTAAAATGGTTTGATTTGACACAATGTCTGTATTGTATGTACTGGGAGCATGCACATATTTGAACATATATGTTTACATTTTTTATATTCTTGTGTTTAAGACTCCTGCCTCCCTCCTCCCACCCTAACAGTCTTTCCTCCGTCCAGTGCTGAGCTCCAGTCCAACAAAGCCACTCTGGTCTGTCTGGCTGGTTCTGCCCATTCAGTCTAAGGGTTTAGCAGATGTGACCTGGTTTGGTGACGAGTACTCGGTAACCAGTGGGATCTATATCAGCATCACTGTTCAACAACCAGACCAGACTTACCACATCAGCAGCTACTTGTCAATTAAACCCTCACACTGGTCAGCAGAGAAAGTTTACACATGTAATATGTCACATGTAGAAGAAGAGAAAAACATAAAGTCTTCCTGCTCCGTAGAATAGTAGGTGACTATCTGCATCTTTTCTGCTAGTGCTGTTTGGCTTTTACAAGTTTTAGAAATGATCAATTCTGATGTTAAAAAATGTTGTAATTTGTATCTCAGTGTTACAGTGTTTAGTTGTAGGAAATGTTTTAGCTCTGCTTTATCTTGCATTGATTATTTTAATAAAAAGCATTTTGTTAAAAAACACAAAAAAAGTCCTGTGTTGCATGTGTTTTATTAAAGTGAAAACCTAATGAAATCTGATGTGGTGAGATTATATAACAGCACATTATTCTCTTTTAAACTAATGAATGATTGGCTTATTTTTATAATCATTCATCAAATAGCTACAGAGCAACAAGCAGATATGGAGCATGAGTTCATTCAACACAATAAACAATGTTTATCAATTAATTATTTTTAGGGCCACCCTCCTTGCCTATTGTGGTTGAATATGACTGTGTGTAAATACCCCATATGTTTCTTTACACTTTGTTTGTAATAAAGAACTATCATTGAATTGTGACTAAAATTTTTAATTTTTAAATTTTTTTTACACATACCAGATTAATTGATTGTGTGTTTAGCACTGAGAGTGTATGTGCCTGCTTAAACCATAAATTACTTCTAGGAAATATCTGCTGATTTTACTGTTTCATCCAAATTACTCATTTCAATTTATAGATATTGGGGGACAACTTGGTAAATTATGCAATATGTTACTATCTTTTGTAATCATCCTCAGTTGAATTCTGGGCCAAGACAGAAGCAGATATTTTGTACCATTTAATGAACATATCAAATGACAGAAGTCACATTTAAAAGCAGATAACCAACACATCTCTTATATACATAACTTAAATGGATAGGGTTGTTGTTATTACTGTAGCACTGTAAAAATGCTGTTTTCTTTGTAAACTAAGAATGAGATTCATTGATCAAGGTATATTTGATGATATTTGCTGCATATGTGCTTGTTAATTGGAGTTTAAAAGTAATCTTCATCCAATTCTCAGATTTTTCACAAGTCAACAAAAGTTATGTATTGCAGTACATCAGCTTCGGCTCTGCAAACAAGTCCATAATTCACACAAACTGGGGGCCTTTGATTGATCAAACGATAATAATCAAAACATCAGTGAGTTCTCAGTCAGACAAGAGCTTCTGGTTTTATATTTATAAAAACTAGAAGATCAGTAATTCAACAACACGATCACAGTAAATTAGTTTTGATACCATGAATACTTTTGACAGATACATCTTTTATGTATATAAAACATTATTCTTAAAGACACAGTTTGGTTTCAAAACTGAAGCACAAAATTCACCTTTCATTTACTAAAAAACTATCTAAATGCTACAAACAAAAACAAATACATCAAATACATTGATTATTTTATCTTAATATTCATCAGAAACAATAAATCAATCTTGTTCAATTTAGAAGCACTTACCTGTCACAATCAGCTTGGTGTCTTTTCCAAATACAACAGTGATTCAATTTGTACACATGGCTATACAAAAACCTCCTGACTGTCACTAATGAGGTGAGTGAAACTGAAACATCCTGTTGAGACCAACTTTCACTGTCAGCATCTCGTTAACTTCACAGGTAATACTGTATTACCTTTCTATATCAATCTTTAAAAATCATATAGATCACAGGGTATACAATTAATGTTTATAGGTGTGTGCAATAATGTTAAACAATATGTGCAGTAAACAGTGGTGACGGGTAAAGTAATTTATATTTTTCTCTGATATCAGTATTTTTATTCATCTGAATTTTCCTCAACCAAACATGTTTCCCGTTAATTGAAATTGTGACTAATATCATTAAATTAAAACAGGAATCTCTGTATCCAGATGATCTTTTATTGGGTTAACAAAGGGTTTTTTATTTGGTCTCATATAAGCTGCACATTAATTAATTGATTGTTGTCAGTTTTTTCTGTGAAGCAGTTGACCTTGGAGTCAGTCTCAAGAAACAGGACTCATGTAGTTTCATTACTGTCACTTTTACTGCAGCTGGATGTATTATAAAAATCAGTACCTGTGTACCAGGGGGTTTTTCTAGAAGAATATGATAACATGTTGGATTTTGAGAAAAGGCGTCTAACAAGATACAGGAAATCTAAAAGCTTGATTTATTTTGCAATATCAAATTTTATGCAGGAGGGTGATGTACATTTACTGGTGCTTTGCTTGTTGATTCTTACATAAGCCCAAACAGAAATAAGTAGTTTTAAATATCCATGTGTGAATCCAATAAAAACATTTAGGTGCTGGGGGAAAATTATTGTACATGATACATGTCACACAAAGCACTGTTCAATAGCTCCACTGTCAACTGACATGTGTGAGACTGAAAAAGCAGAAGTGTTCAGTGAGGAGTTTTTTGTCACAGTGTAAATCACTGTGATACAAACTCATCCACAGAACCATCCCATGTTTTAGAGTAATAGACTGCTGAGTCTCCCTCCTCCACATTGCTGATGATCAGTCGATAATCTGATGCTGACTGATGATTGGATGTGAATTTGTGAACATGTGAACATGTTGGAGTGCTATCACTGTGATGGAAATATAATACAAACTGAGGAACTCCACCAGGAATATGTTTAAACCAATGAGCAGCATAATTAGTAACAGTCCCCAGGTTACAGTCCAAGGTGGCTGTTTCTCCTTTCATCACTGTCAAAACAGGAGGCTTCTGTGTCACCACCATCACACCACTCACACCTGGAAACAACAAGATGACATGGAGTTGAGAGAAACACACAGACTGATGAATCCAACATGAGGTCAAAGCTGCAGTAAGTCATCCTCCTTACATGTTAGAGCAGTGATGGGAGTGCAGAGGGTCCCCAGCATGTTGTCAGTGTGTGCTGAGAATGACCTTGTAACTTGGAAAGTGAGTTTACTGCTGACAGATTAGAGGGTTTGCAGGATGAGGAGAGGAGGTGCTGGAGGAGCAATTTAATACAACACTGAAACTGAGAGTGACTGACAGGAGGAGGAGCTAAAACTGTATAGCTTACATCCTACAATTTTATTGGAATGGATTAGTTAACATTTAGATACAATTATAAGTTTATAACTACTAAACATGAAATTGTAAGATGTTTCAATTATTGGGTTTTAGATACTAATACAATAAACATGGTTTGGTTCTGTAAGTTCTGAAAGTTAATACAAATAATTTCCATGAAAATGTTGAATTTTTAATCATGGGAAGTTCCCTCTAATTTTACAGCGAACTGACACTTGACGTCTTCATTTATATGGAGCAATAAATAAGGAGAAGAGGCCTGCAGGTGCATCCTGGTTAAGAAGAGAGGGAGGAGAGAAGTCTTCACTGACAGAGGATGAAAACTCAGTTTCAGTTTCAATCAACACAAATATTCTTTGGACAAAATTATTTTTTTAAATATATTTTTAATTGAATTAAACTTAATCCATTTTAGCAACTGCAAAGCTGATACAACAACTCCACCTAACTTTCAACATTTATTACAAGCATGCAGACACATCTTTTCTAACATCTAAACCTTGAAATGAGCAAACAGCACAAACAGTAAAGAAGCAGATTTTAAATGTTAATTCTGCTGCTATACTATTCTTCAGTTGGACACTTTGACTTGTTGAATTTCTACAAGCAAATGATAGAATAAGTTGTAATGTTAAACATTGTGACAGCAAATGTTTAAATTATTTAATGACTTTGCTCATACGCTCTAAATTCCATAACAATAAAAAAAACTTTGTATTGAATTGTAATTAACATATTTCAAATAATGTAATCAGCTGTTCATCTGTCCATTGTCTTTTAAACAGTTGAGTGTTGTTGTGTTTTGACCCTCATGGCCACTGTAGCAGTAGCTAGTGCCAACTCACACTGGCAAACACGGATTGAAAAATGGTAAATTAATGTCTGCTTTGAGTTTTTCTTTCTGTTTCTAATATTCTGTCCACCAGTGAATAAAGGTGGAAAAAAACATTCACAAAGTTGGTCATTTATTGCATGGTTGTTTATTGGATTGCATTACATCCCTCATGTTGTATGATATGTGTACATTAGTAATACATCAGGGCTAACATGATTATGAACAACTGTTAGCCTGGATAGATCAATTTGTAAATAGAATGAGACATCACTGTGCTGCATTTTCTTTCATCATGTATGCACGGACTTGACAAATTTACTGGTTGCAGTTCCTCCTTGTGACCACGTGAGGACAGTAAACACTCATCACCCTAAAGACAAGCAGCTCAATAGACTGAAATAAAAGTTTGGATTTAGCCACCTTGATGTCATCCATTGCTGTGTGGAGGGTTTTATGGGCCAAAACTACAATTTGGTGATATAATTATTAAAATATATTCTTTGTATATTTAAAATACTTTGTTTACAGACAACATTTTTATTGAGTTGAAAAACATGTTTTAACACTTGAGAATGCGTGAGAGCTGGAGGGCCTGACGGAGTGTTTCCTTTGTCGTAGACAAAAGACTAAAAGCCTCTGCTCCACTACAATTACATTACCCATGCTCAGTGTTTATTCACAAAAAGTGATAATAAAATCCTTCACTGGGCTTGAAGAGATGAGGGTGGGATGAGGTCTTTCCATTGTGACATTATGTGCAGTGGTTAAGACAGCATTATAATCAAGGTGCTGAATTATGTGCTGAAGATAGCAGAATTTCATGCACAATATCTGAAATATTAGAAGGCTTATATAAGAATGTGCAGAAAGTTTTATAAAAATTCACACAATATATCTAGACCTTTACTTCTGCCATGTACCATATATTACAACTTTTAATCTAACTTTATCAAAAATGAAAAAGTCAGAGTTTGGTCTAATTATGCTTTGTGCATATTATTGATTAATGTCTAAAGGCTGAAAATGAAATATCAATCAAAACAATTTATCTTAAGAGGCTGACCCAGAGCTGCCCAATTGTAACAGAACTGATCATTATTTGTCTTCAGTGAGTTATTAATACTGCAACCAGGATGTCCACAGGTCTTAAACGGTCTTAAATTTAGATTTTAAATTTTACTACACCTCGAGTCATTACTGTGTTGAGTAGTCTGCACACCTGTTCATTCACGCCACTTACAACAATCATCCGTGTCAAAATTATTTTTCAAGCAACAGAGCACAAACAATTAGTTTACTTGTCTTCATCAAAGAAATAGCAGATTTTGTTTTTAATTGATAAACGGAAATAAAATGTGCCAAAATGTCTTAGGACTCATAGAGAAAATGAGCACCTTCATGTTTTGTAATTTTATAGGTTTGTTTAAGAGTGTTTCATTTTAATGTCTTTATTTTCTGTGTTTTAGTTATGGCAATTATTTTAAATAAAATTATGAGAATTATAATTTAAACTGTCACATCCTTAAACAAAAACAGTTATAACACCTCTGGATTTCACAATAAATTCCATCATATGTGATTAATTTTAATTATACACCACACCTCGTCTATTGCACATATGGGTGTGATCGCTGGACCTTTTGTTATAAAGCTGAATGCGAGGACCACAATTGTGACTAGAATGGGAAGAAACTCCAGGGATTTGATGTTCTACAGGTACAGAAAAGGTATCATGTGGACTGTGCTAACAAAAGGTACAATGTAAGTAATTCTCTAGTGACATAAATGTTAACATTCATCATTTCTGTCTGAGCTTCTTGTATATCTCGGTTTGACCAAGCCTGGGTAGTCATTTAGGACATTCAATACAATGTGGTGGTAAATAATATTGCCTGGGAACTAGGCGTTTTACTCTGAGACTTATAACATGAACCAGCACCTCACGTGATTCTTTTGTAACAGCACCATATGTCTAAGCTAAGTTAATTTATTATTTAACATAAAAAGTGTGAATCCTAATAATGGAAATAAGGCCAAGAACACAGTGCAGAAAAATCAAGTGACAGTTGATTAACAGGGAGAGAGAGATCACAAGATGCTCCCTTTTTTCTTTCTGGTATCACATGTACTTGTCTGTTGGTATAACGGGTAACTTAACAATGAGCAACATTTGATATAATGTTCAACATCAACAAATAGGTCAGAATGTTTATTTATGCATTTCACTTAAGGTTTAAGGATTTCATTTTAAGGATGACCATGATTCAGAGTAAACAATTCTCCAGTGCAAGGTTGGCACAAAGTAGCAACATACAAAAATAGCATGTGCTCCCAGTATTTAGGAAAATCCCAAAAAGATGCCAGAGTCAATAAAAATCATTCTTTTTCTACATTTTCTCAAAGTGATTGCACAGAACCTGCAGTATATTGCAGCCTGCAGGAGAGGATTACCTGGCTCAACACTCACTTTTATCCACACAAAATAGCAATGGTAGTTTATTGCAGAATGCATTTTCAACCAGAATGTAACATTGCACATTAGATCATGCAGGTAGTATTTGTTGTAGTGGATTGTGTTAAGAGTTAAGTGTGTTTAGTGTGCCTAACACTGTGTCAGCTTTCTGGCATAAAGAAGTCCAAACTACATTACAGACATTTTAACAACAGGCTGTGGTGGCTTAGGTTGAAAAGCATGTAAATGGACACATACAGTTAAATGTGCCTCTGTTTGTTTTTTCATAACTCTGCCCAGATTCCCTTGCTTTTGCTTTGAGTTCCCATTGGTCATGACAGTGCATCGTCTGGTTCGTGTTAGGGTTTCAGGGAGTGGCCAACTTTTCTTTCATAACTCAAGTTGGGATAAATAGTTGCTTCGCACCAGACTTTACAGATCCAAATTTCAAAAACACAGAACCCAACACTCTGTCAGGATGTAAGTACATTTTTTTTATTCACAGATTGTCTTAAATGAAATACACTCAATTGAAATCTTTATAATTTTCGTGGTGCCTACATGTTTTATGAAAACTCTTTTATTTGGATGAACAAAAAAGTTTTGCTGCTTAATGCTGAGTGAAAACATATGTTTTTCAGGATCTTTATTTCGGGGCTTGTTGGATTTCTGCTGTTGGTAACAGCTGAGGCCAGAGTTGGGTAAGACACCTGAATGTAATCCTCCCTCATAGTAGATAGCTGCATTTGATGAAAATGAGAGTGAAAGTGCTCAAGGAAATGAAAAACACTGGTCAGTTCATGAAGTAGATTGATGCATATATGATGTGTTAAGTTGTTATGAAGTTAAGATGTTGACACAATATACAGTATACGTACCTCTTATTTTCTGTATCTGCCCTTTTTTAACAGCTTCTTCCTTCTTTTCACAGAAACTCCTCTAGCCTGGAGTTCTGTACTGAGACACAACAGTGTCTGCTGTTTGATCTCATTTGTGAGACTGGAGACTATGAGGTAAGTGTGTCTGAACAAGAGGGAAACCTTGCCACATTTCAGGCCCAAGAGACTTTTTCAAAAAGCCTATTCCACCATGTTTGTTCAGGTCCGTCACTACGACTCTGTGAAATGGGTTTCAACCAAGGAGACATCATTCTTCATGGAGATGGCAGCAATGAGAGCCTTCAAAAGACTGTATCAGTACATCACCGGTGCTAATGAGAATGGTGTGTGTGTTTAATATTCTATTAAATATTAAAGTCAGAACAATGGTATACTCAGGTTTTCTTATGCCATTTATATGGATTTAATGTTTGTTATGTAACTTGCTGATATTATCTGGGATTTTTTTTTTTTACATTTCTAAACCAAAAATATCTTTCTTATTTACCACTAGCAAAAAAGATTGGCATGACAGCTCCTGTTCTTGTGAAAATGGTTGACAAGAAATTCTGGGAAATGGGTGTCTATACAATGAGTTTCCTGCTGCCACTTGACCATCAGATCAATCCACCCAAACCTACTGATGATAAGGCAAGCTTCTCTGCCAAAAAAACATCGAGCTCCATTTTTATGTTTCATTCAAGTCTATCTCAAACTCTGGAAGATAATGAAAAATGTGCTGGCTTACAGGTATACATCCAGCAAATGCCAGACATGAAGGTGTATGTGCGGAGCTACGGGGGATGGATGACGTCCATGTCTGACAGTAACAATGCTAAGAGTCTCTCCACTGCTCTCAACTCAGTTGATGCAGAATACAAAAAAGGCTTCCACTATGCTGCGGGATATAACAGGTGTTTTTCTCAGTGATAATCAGATTGTATCCCAAAAACAACTTTAATGTTTAATGATAATGACTTTGCAATAACTTATTGTGTGTGTGTATTTGTGTGTTTGTGAATGTGTTTCTTGCAGTCCAATGACGATGTTCAACAGGCATAATGAGGTCTGGTTTGTCGCTGAGGATGAACCGGTCTGTCCAAGCAGCGAGGAATTGGAGTATTCTTTTTTGTCTTGAATACTGTGACCCCTGTGGAAGAACAGTTTACAGCTGACAGTATATATGGTGAGCTGTATATTTTGTAGATGGACATTGCTTCAAGTCTTAATGTGGCATTTAAATAACTGGCCAGTGAGAGCACCAATTTATTTTAAAATATAAGAATCTATTTCTCGAATTGGAAACACCACGTATTACGAATTGGAAACACCACGTATTACGTGTGATGATGTGCTTGTCTGATGGTTTGATTTTTTTCTTTTTCTGTTATATTCAATAAAGTTTCTTATTTGCATTTATTCATTTATTTTCGTTGTTCTTAACCAATCAAAAACCTCTTGGACCTGCCTTGAAATGTGTCTAAAGCAGCTGGTTCAATATTAAATGTGGACTGCAAAGAGTCAATCCCACCTTGGTTTCATTCTGTAACACCACTAGATGGCAGTACAAAGGTCATCAAGACCATTACTTACAGCACTACACAACTACAGTAAACCAGTTCATCCCGGCAGTAACAGCTTTCAGTGACATGCATTAGGATTTGTTGAATATTTTTCACTTGATGAAGATTCATCTCCTAAAACTGGGGGAGAATAGAGACAGTGCCAAGTGGCGGATATAAAACAGACTGGTGAAGATAACGGAGACTGTTTTATAGTTGAATTTCATAATCCATTTACAAGCTAATGTGCGGGTGTCATAACCATCCACCCTTGAACTGCCCTATCACTTTGACGTCACCATGAGCTTCATCAAAGCAGCCTGTGCCATTCGGACTGTAAAATGGCACCTTATCATATTGAGCACGGCTGGAAAATGTGAGGCAATATAATCACAGTCTGTTACTTGTCTGATTTTGCATCACACTGAAAAAAGAAAACATTTCAGATTTTATTTTGCTTTCCTTGGATGCATTATTAATGTGAATTAAATAAATTATGGTTTATTAAAGAAGGAGCAACTGATGTGTACCTAGAGGGACAATACTTATTCTTCTCTCAATATTTAAGTTTTTGTACTTAACTTGAGTATTTCCACTTGCTGCTTTGTTATATTTTTACTACACCGCATTTTTCAGGAACGTGTTTTTTATGCTACTACATTTATTTGTCAACTACAATTACAAGTTACTTTACAGACTAAGATTTTCCCAAAAGGGTGATTTCCTCTCTAAACATCTCATATGCTTTAATTTAAATAACTACTCAAGGCCCACAGAGGTTATCCAATATTTCACAAAAAAGCAAAGTTTATTTAAAAGGGTCTTTTTTACACATTTGTATGTGTTTTTGTTTTTCTTTCATGTTGAATTAAACACATCACAACCCCTTTAGAGGGGCCCGAACAATAGCTGTGAGCTACAACAAGAAAATGCTACTTACTAGTTGATGTATAAATATTAACAATCTGATAATGTTGTATATGAAAACACATCAATTTACTAATAATACTGTGCCTTTACTTATGTAGATTTTTGAATGAAGGACCTTTACACATATTTAAATATTTCTACATTGTTGTACTGGTATTTATGTACTTCTTCTACCACTGCATAAATTGCAATGCTACAATACAGAAAATTAATTAAACTAATGTATGAAATCTGAATGGCTGCAGTTTAATGGCACTCTTTAGTAAACTCTTATCTTATCGGTTGAGCTCCAGGATGGCTCAATAATACTGTAGGGATTTCAGTACAGTAACATTCCAGCAGGTGGCTATCTGACTATCTACCATAGAGGGGTTACTGACTGACTGACTGACTGACTGACTGACTGACTGACTGGATAGGAGTGCCAGTCAGGAGAGGTTTTATGACACTCACTACAGACCGAAGTCCAATTGACGGCCTTAAACAACCATCAGTCCACCGGGGCTGTTGGGGCTGCCTGTTGGCCTTTCTCTGGCTCTCCTGCGGTGTCCGTCTGGTCTCCTGATATCTTAACATCTATCTTAACAATGAAGATCAGACTGGACTAACTGTGGAGGTCACTTCCCACCAGCCAGAATGGACCAACCTGATTATCACCCACAGCAGCCCCAGGCTCTTGTCCACCATCTGGGCAACTACCCTGAGGATCTATTAACTTTGGAAGGATCATCAATATGTGAGTACAACCTGAAAGTGCACCATGGATAGATACTGCCTTCATAGGCAGGTTCCAGAGAATATTTTACAGTGTTGTAAAGCTGTCAAAAGACATGTTTTGATAGCCGGAGTGTGAGGAAATGTGTAGGCTATTATTCATTATAAATGACATTAATTTGATTGTGATTATCTACATTTACAGAAAAAAAGGTGTAAAAGTGGTTCACTGTTGTGTTCAAGTTTTTCATTTGGGAGATTAGTTCCCATCAGCCAGTCATCTCTGGGAATTATGTAAGGGTCATATCTATGATCAAGAAAATCAAGTCAATTGATAAGGTACTGTCTATAACAGAGGGATGGTCCTGTAATGCTCACTATGCTGACCAATACACCTCAGTATGACAAACTTATGGCACAGTGCTCCAGTTTTCCAGCCACTTGGTGCTTAAATATGACAGTATGTCGGTGTACGTATTATCAATTTAAAGTCTATTTTCTGGCTGACTTGATATATTACTTGCATTGGTGCAAAATTGGAATATGGTGTTGTATTATTGTTTGTATTACTAAACAAATACAGCAGAGGAGGACATATGCTTACCTTTGGCATCTCATCTACTTCATTAAAATTAAAACAGAAAAATAGAGGAGAGAAAATGGGAACAGGAAAGAGGGCTGGAACATGATTTGCTCCTAAGCCAGTAGGGACATGTACCGTAGTTTATGTGCTTTGAACAGCTTGGCACATCACCATGACAATCTCCAATCAAGAACCAGCATTTGTTATCTCAACCTGTGCCATTAAGGCCAACTTCGTCAGCTAAACATTGTGTCATACTGTGCATTTGACTTTTTAATTGTGGTGTCGTTCCTCAGCTCAGGAGCCAAAGACAGAGCCACACGCTAGACCAGAGTCAAATGAAAGCTGCCCTGTGTGTGGAGACAAAGTGTCAGGATACCACTACGGACTTCTCACCTGTGAGAGCTGCAAGGTAAACTTGGTGGATTGGGATAAGATTTGGGTTAGGATTAGGGTTAGGGATAGTCCATGTCATTAATATAATCTCTAAAGGCACTGTGGTACTATTGATTTTTTAGTACACACCATAAATAGTAGTCATAGTTATGACCTACAAAAAGGAGGTAAAAAAGTACTTTTTTTTAGACTATGATGATGCATATTTTATATTTGTCAATCAGAATAGTGTCATAATTTGCAGAGAAGGAAAGCAACAGGCTTATATTCTTTCACTCTCTCTTCTCTCTGCAGGGTTTCTTTAAACGCTCAGTGCAGAATAACAAGCATTACACGTGTGCAGAACGACAGAACTGCCCCATGAACCTTTCCCAGAGGAAACGTTGTCCTTCCTGTCGCTTCCAAAAGTGTTTGGCTGTGGGCATGAAGCGAGAAGGTACAGTAAATAGTCCCCATCCCCTACATGGGGACTATTATATTTATATGTATATAAACATACACACATGCCTATGGACACGTATTCTGCTCCACTGCAACATGCATTATATTCCACTGACGTGCATGCTATTTTCTGCCATATGATTTATCTAAGAAGTCATAAACCAGTACAAGTATTGCCTGTAATGACCCAGTATATGTATGATGACTTTGTATTGCAGAGCTAATCTGATCTTTGAAAGTGTGGTGGGCATATGTTCAGTTTTTCAATATTAATATCTCTGGCAGTGACCAAATCCATTAACATTTGTTTCATGTTCTTTCAACAGCAGTAAGAGCAGATCGTATGAGAGGTGGCAGGAATAAATTTGGCCCTCTGTACCGACGGGACAGGCAGATGAAACAGCAAAAGGTGTATTACCAGGCAAATACTGCGCCCTACAGGATTAAGATGGAAACTACACAAACACACAGGCCCACAGCTCTGAATGACATTCACCTTAAGGGCAGTCACACAAGTGTTCCATCGTCCTCTGATACTTTTCATCAGTCCCACATGTATTCCTCTGGAATGGGGCAGTCGTGTGCACCCATGTCTCTGGACTGCACAGTGAACACAGACAGGGTGATCACTCCTCCTCCCCAACCCTACTCTGGACTGTACCATCACACTGTCCCTGTATACTTCCAGGAGAAAGGAGAAATGCCATTTAGCTACAGCCCGGCACCTGCAAACTATCCATTTCACCCAACCCCCAACAATTCATTCGGACCAAGAAGCACACCAGCATCATCCCCATGCTCAACACCAAGCTCAACCACCCCTCTCACCCAGGCTCTTGACCAAACCCTTGTCACTCCCTCACCAGCCACAATAACACCCTACTTCCTTAGCCAACTCCTGGAGGGGGAGCAGGATGAGAGTCAGTTATGTGCAAAAGTCCTGGCCAGCCTGCAAAGAGAACAGGCCAACCGAGGCAAACATGATCGCTTAAATACTTTCAGTATCATGTGCAAAATGGCTGACCAGACTCTGTTTGGGCTTGTGGAGTGGGCCAGGAACAGTGCACTCTTCAAAGAGCTCAAGGTGATGAATCATCAAATCATGGGACATAATGTTACATAAAACTGAAAAACAATTGAAATGTCTGATTAGCTGTGTAAGTGCAGGTGTATGGCATTTATCCGTTGCTATGTAATTGATGCTGACTGGGGTTCATGGGTCATCATCTTTAATTAGCCACTAAATTTAGATAAACTTCTAATGTTCCACAGGTGGAGGACCAGATGGTACTGCTACAGAGCTGTTGGAGTGAGCTTCTAGTTCTGGACCACCTCTGCAGACAGGTGACCTATGGCAAAGAGGGTTGCATATATCTGGTCACAGGACAACAGGTGAAGTTTACCACTAACCTCACCAAATGCTGAATTGTTATAGCCATTAAAAATGTGTTTGTACTGAACATATTTTAATTGGGTGTCACATATACATCAATTTTAGTTCTCTCATTCTCTTGCAGATTGAGGTATCGACTGTCATCTCTCAGGCAGGAACAACATTGCGTAGCCTGGTATCACGGACCCAGGACCTGGTGTCCAAACTAAAGGCACTCCACTTTGACAGACATGAGTTTGTCTGTCTAAAATACTTGGTACTATTCAACCCCGGTGAGCTTTTCCTTGTTATTAAACCCTTGATAGATATAAATCAGATGTAGCAATTTAATCAACTTGTTGAGTTAGTAGTTTTTTTTTCTTATGTTACATGGTGTTGAGCTTATATATTGTGTGTTGATGACAAATGTGCATGCATCTTCTCTATAGATGTGAAGTCAGTGCAGAGTCGCAGGCAGGTGGAGCAAACTCAAGAGAGAGTGAACAGAGCCCTGATGGAGCACACCCAGCACAGTCATCCAGGACACTCTGACAAGTTTGGCCAGCTGCTGCTTCGGCTGCCTGAAGTGCGTAGCATTAGCTTGCAGGTTGAGGAGTATTTGTACCAGCGCCATCTTTTGGGAGATTTGCCCTGCAACTCTTTACTCACTGAGATGCTGCACACCAAGCACAGCTGAAATAACAATGCTGCATCTGTAAGTGCTAGTGGCACAAGAGTTTGCTGATGTGAATTTTTGTACGTTTCTGCCTTTCAGAACCAACTGTCGTCTTTATTTTGATTGTTGCACACAGTAAACGTGTACTCTCTTTAACAGTGCCTATGTTTTCAATCACAGAAGTGAGGGAGAAAATGTGTAACCCCAGAGCAACATTGAAGGGCGGATAAGTACTTAACCTGTGTCATGCTACGCCCAAATACCTATTATTAACAGTATTACCATAACCATAGAGCTCATACAATCAGGAAGATCTGAACTGTTTAAAGAAATGTATCCCTGAATAAAGAAATGTGTTTTTTGGAAATGCCTCGGTGTACTCAAAACCCATAACTGAATGTAACTAACATTCTTAGTTACACTATAACATAACAATTTCACCTTTTCACTGTTTGCCAGAAGATCTCTTTTCTGTAGATTCACTGTATTTCATATCAACATTACCCATTAAAAAAAGAAAGAAAAAAAAGCAAATAATGGGGAAACAATAACATGAGAATGAAAAAAAAACATATATGACAATGATTTAAAAAGGATTTTTATTTGTCTGGTCCAGTTGCCAAGGATAGTCAATTTATGAAATGAACATACATAATGTGCTGGCAGATTTGATGACAGAACAGAAAGAAAACAACATAAATGTTATGACAACTTCTATGAAATGAATGAGCGACTTACCACCTTAATCAAAAAAAGACATAATTAGAACCTGAAACTAAACATCAAATGCACAATCTAATGCAAACCAAATAAATACACCTCTGGGTGAGACAGGGATTTCTAGGGGAGAATTGCACAGAATCAAAGTATAGTGTTCAACTACCACGTACTACTCTCGACAAACACATAAATACAAACATTCTCTAATTACACACACACACACACACACACACACACACACACACACACACACACACACACACACACACACACACACACACACACACACACACACACACACACACACACACACACACACACACACACACACACACACACACACACACACACACACACACACACACACACACACACACACCTTCTCAATCAATCATCTTAACATTTTTTTTCTGAATGCTCCTCGACATTTTTCTGTATTTGAATCTCATTCAAACAACACATATGTTGGAGGCAGTCAGTGATTCAAAAGAAGACATCTGCACCGCGGCAGCTGCTGTAGTGCTTAAGACTGCAAAGGAAGATAAGAGGACCGGTTTCCCACAGATTTTGTGGCAACATTGGCCTGATCACTAGCAACTGCAGGGTCAAGTGTTTTTCCTAATAGCATGGACACACTGGCTGAAAAAAACAGTTTGGCGATTTACATTCACCCAGTTTTACACAAAAGGAATTTAGATACCATGTAGGGTAGGTGAGGGCTGCTACAGTCTGGAATGATCCTTCATTAAGAAACCTACTGTATATATGTCTGGACACACAACAGGGAATCATATAATAGGAAACAGAGTCCTTGTGACTTAAAGGATTTTTTAATCCCTAGACAAAAAGTTTCAGCACTTTTCAGCCATTCGACAGTTTCTATTCATTCTCATTCACCCGTTCTCATCTCAAACATACATCTCACTAATGCTTAAGCAGCAGGCTAGCTTATTCGTAGCTTACAAAGGTCAACTTACTTTTTACAAATCATTGTCAAAAAAATCAAAGTAATCAGCATTCAGTATATATTAAATCAGCATTGATTATCTTTTTCACACAGAGCTGTATCCAAGTAATGATGAATATGATAAAGCCCTCCTTCATGTTTCCAGTACTGTTTTTCAAGGTAAGCTCAGGTAACATTTCAATTCATCACATACTGAAAATGAAAAAGCAAGTTAAGAAGAACAAGTCACATGAATTTCATTCTTCTTTTAGCTCTCAAGAGGCTGACGCGATTTGTCCAGCAAAAAAAAAAAAAAAAAAAGGCAGAATAGTATAAAAAAACATCCAGATGTCTGCAGCTGAAGGAGAGTTGGAGCTGAGTGGAGTGCACTAACTGTGGGGACAGGCAGTTTCTAGGTGTGCAAGTCCACTGACAACCACAGTAGACACTACCAGTTCAGCCCACATAGGAACCACCCACTACTGTGTTTTCTGGTCCTGACCAACCAGAGAAAACACCCCTGAATGGGATGAGTGGTTAGTGTGTGCCCTACATTCATATGAGAGCAGAGTTACCTGCAATTAATTTTCAGCTGAGATATCCTATCTGAACTGAGAAGCGAGCCACTTGTCTCAGCAGACAGGAGAGAGAGAGCCCTGGAAGAAGAAGAAGAAGAAGAAGAAGAGAAGGCAGCAAAAGGAAAAGTAAGCAGAATTGAGAGGGGCGGGAACTACTCTGACCCAAAATACTGTTCTTTGGGCAAAGGCAGTGTGGTTATCCCCTCTTTTTCTTACCTAAGAGTCATGGAAATGACTCCAGGGGCAGGGTAAGGCAAGGCAGGAGGAGGCAGGGTGCAAGGGAAAGAATTCTTCATCCTGACAGAATCAGTTCACATCCAATTTTACAATCTAGGTAGACCTGGCGGAGCCAAACAGAAGCTCTCAAGAGAGAAACTAATGTAACTACATCAGCTGAAGGAGAGAGTGGTTGGCCCTTTCTCTTTGCATGTAAATTTGACTGGATTGTTCTTATGGTCCAGGCTGATAGCTGGTCAAAAATCTTATCAGTCATGCTGTCCACTGCTAGTCTAATTTGGTAATGAACAATCTGAAGTGCCACACTGGCCAAAACAGAATACGATAGGAGTCAAGCTGGGAGTTGGTTCCCTGAATTGTAATATCTCTACCCATCTTGGGTACATGTTTATTTGGGGGTGCCAAGCTTCTTGGGAGTTCCTGGGCGCTTTTGCCAAAAGTGACCAGGTATGGTGAAAGCGTCAACACTCATGGACATGGTTTTGGACGGGATGACAGAGAACTGCTTGCGGTCAGAGGTGTACTTGAAAATGGACTCAACCATCTCAGGTGTGATGATGCGGGGGCCAATGCCTGTGAGCCGTACCATCTCTTCAGTTTCAGGGTTCATGGTGTAAACTGCTCTGAACTGACAACTGTTATCTCTGAAGAGGATGAGGAAGTGGTTGGCCGTGCTCTTCTCCATTTCCTGAATAGGAAAGAAAAGAGAAAGAAAAAATAATATAAAGGTAAGTGCAGCTGACAACAGAAATCACAGTCACTTATAGCCTAGTTAGGGTGGAACTCTCTGTTGGACTCTTACACAACCGGATGGCTCACCTCTACAATCTTGTTTTTCTGTGGTTCATTGACCCTGCCAGCCAGGCAGCAGCGAGTGATAGCATTATGAATGATGAACTTGTTGGACTTAAAGCTAGGCTCCTTGTACAGCTTTGGTCCTGAAAGACAACATTTCCAAATATCATATACCCAACGAAATCATGCTTATTGGACTTTTTTTTTTTTTAAATAATCTCTTAGTTTGGAACATATCACTGACCTGTGTATTCTGGGATTGAGGCTGGGGAAGAAATAGTGGAGCCATTCTCCCAGTCCTTCTCTCCATTCTGGGTGCCCCTTCGTCCTGGTGACATTAGACGGGAGGGGGAGTGTGAGCGGCTGGAAAGGATGGAAAAGAAAAGTTTAATGAGGAAAGTCAGTCATAGACCTTGAGGTTGTGTGTACCTGTTGTATGTTACATGCACCTTTGCCCCTGGTAACACTGATAACAGCTACCACAGGTTGTGGCAGTGACTCAAAGCAAACCTATAGTTTGTAAAAAGTTACACATAACATGTTGAATACCTAAACATCTGTATTCTGACAACATTTTTGGGAAGGCATTTGGTGTTAGGAGAAAATATGTAGACAAAAAGAAATACATTTTAAAAAAGGCCAACAATAATGAACATTAATTCTTCATTGTACTCCACTAAATCACTCAGATAAAAGCAACACCCCAACTTTAATTTAGTGTCATATGATGATATCAATATTATTTTGACAAGCTCTATTTGATTACAAAAGATTGATGTGATGTAAAAAAAAAAAAAAAAAAAAAAAAAATGTTTTATTTCACTGGGACTTAAAACAATCATTACCCTGTTTAAAACTTAAGAATGATGTTACTCTGACCATTCATTAAAGCATTCATTAGGAAAATACCAGCCAAAGTCACTGTGCAAGTTACCTGGGAGATTTCCTGACAGACAAGCTTCCAGAGTCATTAGCCATGGAAGACAGGTTCATGGTGGAGTGGGAGTACACTTTGTTCAGCCTGGTGCCTAAATGGAGGAAAAAACATTGTGAAAGATAATATACTGAGAAAAGAAATGCATGTGTGTGTATGAAGGGAGAGTATAAAGGCAAAAAACAATTTTTGAAACATATTAGAACTGTTTACCCATGAAACCTTTGACAGGACTATGAGAGAGAGCTGAGTCATCTCTGAAAACAGTCTTCGGTCTCTGCTTCTTGACACCACGAACTGTGGTGGGTTTCTGTCTGAGCACCTTGTCCAAATCTTCCATGATCTTCAGTTGATGTCTCCGTTCATACTCCTGTCTAGTGAAGTCTCCTCTGCGCTGGGGTGTCCCCTCTACTGGTGGGGTGCGTGATGCTGTAGGGCTGCCTGGGGTCTGGGGTCTGTCTTCACTCTTGTTGCCCCAGCCCTCAATGATCATCCACTGGGGCTTGCTAAAGATATAAAGAGATAATATGAATTATAATATGAACGTTTTTCAATGTGTGACACCGACACTACAAAACCAGTGATGAAAATATTGATGTATCTGACAAGTAATGGCAACAATTTGTTTAATTTACTTACAATACAGCAATAAATTTACAAATCCTAATCATCATGTTATTTCCCGCAAAAGCTTGACCACAGAAATATAAAAACTTTACAAACCTGACTAGTTTTAAAGTAAGGAATCAAATGTTAAAGTCTCTATTTTGTTATGAATGCAACTAATAAAATTTGGAAATTCTCACTTAGATTCTTTTTCTTTTTCCTGCTCAAGTTTGCGTCTTTTCATCTCTTCTGCCCTCTTCTGTTGTTTCTCCAGCAAGGCTGCTCTTCGCTGAGCCATCTCATCCTCTGTTCGCTCCTTGTCATCCTAATAATAAAGATAGATTTTAAAAAGGCATGACTTTATTACCTTTTTCTAAATACAAACATTTTTTCAGAATGGTACAATAATAATCAGTCACCTACCTTGAAAAAGAAACCAACCCCTCCTCCTTTCAACTCTGGCTCTGTCATGTCACTCATGGAGTCAGAGAAAGCATCAGGTACTTGGTCATCCTCCTCTCCATCTCCTTGCAGGCTAGACAGCGAGATCTCTATCAAGCTACTGCGTTTGCCATTCAACACCACTGCAGGAGCATCACTCTCAAAGGAACACTCTGATGGGGCACCAGAGCTGCACGCTCCACCTGCAGACCCTTCCTTCTTAGCCAGAGGACCTTGTGAGGGCCCTGGTTCCAGGTCCATGCTAAATATACTCTGATAGTCATTGGAGCCTACGTCTGACAGGGTGTCATCTGCTACAGGACGGGGAGTCTGGGTAGGAGTTGGTATTGGGGTCAGTGTAGGTGTGGGAATAGAAGTTGGTCCAGAAGAGCGCACTTCGTCAAAACGATCAGAGTCACCAATGGAGAATGAGGATGAAGTCTGGACTTGTGATTGCCAGGGATTTACACGACGAAGGTGGGGAATGCGGTCAACGTTTTGTGGTGGGTTGAGAACCCTTGACAGGGTTGGTACCTTAACGTCTAAGGGACGACTGTGTTGGTGGTGTTTGGGGCTTTTAGGGGGCACAGATTGGGCCCTACGATGGACCAGAGGAGATTTTGGAGGAGTGGTGTGGTTTGAGATTTTGCGGGATGGAGACGGAGAGGACGAGGCTGAATTTAAATCTCTGGTGGATTCTCGCGACAGGCGTGCAGAAGGAGCAGTTGGGGTGGAGGTTTTAGGGCTGGCTGGAATAACCCAGGATTTGTTGCTGGAAGGTATACCTTTCTTCGTAATTAGATGGTTCTGCTGCTCAGTGAGCCGCTGCATGTCACTTTGCAGGGAGCTAAGAGCTGCAGTCAGTTTGGACACAGCATTGTTATAGTCCCCTAGTGGAGCTACCATTTTCTCTCCAGGTGTCCCAGAGCCCTTCTCCCCTGGTGTACCTGCCTTCTCTTTGGGTTGACTGGCCAGTTTGTTGAGCTGAAGTCCTCCTTTGACGTCACTCTCATCCTCCACTGAGGGGCGCTGTTGATCTTGCTCCTGCTGCTCTTCCTCTTCCATTCGAGCTAGCCTTTCCTCCAGCGTCAAACGAGAGAGGTCTTCTTCTGTGGATGAGGTGCTGAACTGGCCATCCACTCCTTCCCCCTCGCCTTCCTCCTCACGCTGCTCCCTCTTTAACTGCAAAAAGGCACTCTTGCCCAGTCTTTGCCGGTGCTTAGCAAAAATGGCCTCAATGCGTTTTTTCTGGGCTTCGATAGCCCTGCGTTTTTCTTCAAGCCGAACCCCTAGTTCAGACATTTCATTGTTTAGTTGTGGGCTCTTGCTGGGGCTTTCTTCAGACTTCTGTGCCCATGTGGTCATCTGAGGAGCAGAGGGGTCGCTAGCTTTGGGAGAATCCACGATCTGCTTCTTTTTGCGTTCTGCAAAGCTGGTCATCTTCACACCACTGTCAGGTACCTCTTTACCATGACTTCTAACAGAGTGTGCACCAGCAGCAGGTGTGGTTGGAGTGGACTGGGCCTTAGGCATGTCTTCTGATGCATCCGAGTCCACACTGCCATCTCTCAGAACAGAGTCATCATCTCGTGAACATTCAGAGGCGTTTCTGGTGCGAGTGGGCTCCTTGGACTCTCCTGTGGGCCGGTACATCATTCCTGAGCGTGTTGGGGCTGAGCAGCTGATAGGTGCTAAGTTACTGTTATGTCTAGAACTAGCAGGATCATCAGGAGAGTGGAGGTAGAAGCCATCAGGAGCACCATCAGGGTGTAAACGCGGCTCCATTTTGCTCTCATTGTGGATGATTTGAAGGGCCTCTTCGATAGTTGGCAACTCTCCTGTTTCATTTGCCCCAAGGCCATTCTCCTCTGCCAACTTTGGAATATTGGGAGTCTGGGTGGCCCAAGAAGCTCTTTGGGGACCATTGGGCCCAGAGGGTTTGCCAAGCAAATGGCTGAGGTCTTCAGGTGGGGTGTAGGGCATCCGAGTCATGTTTTGGCCTGCTGGGTTGAGTTGGTCTGAGCTCACAGAGCGGGTTATCACAGGGTTGCCCATCACAATGTCCACATCACTGTCCAGGCCAAAAGGAATGCTGAAGGATACTGCCGACAAGGGGCGGCTGAGTAGAAAAGAAAGTGAGTGTAAATACAAAAAATATTCATATTAACATATACACTGCGTTTAAATGGTAGTTAATATGTGGACCCTACCTGAGAGGTTTCTTGCTCCATGTCTTTCCAACTCCTTCTATATGAGACATTGAGGTAGACTGAGTCAAAGATCCTGAGTACAATGGAACACACACAGACATTTAAAGGCATGCACACCACACAAGGATGCACATATCAACCACAACAATAAATGGAAAAATATAAACAAAAAGTTTCACAAATATCTCTTAAAATAACAAAACAACAACACAATACAACACAATACATAACTCAAAGACTAACACTGAGGGAATCACTGAGGGAAATAGGTCAACCACTTTGTAAGATTAAAGAAACGCAGCATCTTCAGCTTACCTGACACAGGGGAAGAGATAGGGAGAAAGGGCTTCTTGAAGATAGAAGGAGAGGTACTGCAAAGCAGACAAACAATCTTTCAGTTCAAACAACTGCTTTATCTGAAGAATGTGCCAGACTACAAAAGTAAAATAATACTCGGTGTTGTCATGTACCTGTTACCACTCAAGCTACTTGGTGTTGCTGGTGTGGATCCATCTAATGAAAAAGAAAACAACCAATAAAACTTTGTAACAGATACTTACTGCATGTTCCCACTGGTAGGAGTGTATTTACGCATGACCACAAAATTGGTGGCACTTACCTAATGTGTCTATTGGCTGAACAAATTCTGGCTTTCGTACTTCAAACCAGCAAAGCAATTCTGCTAGGAAGTTCAGCAAGTTGAGCTAAACAAATCACGCAGAATAAATTAAGCATTAAGAAGACAATACAATAATAATACAAAGAAGACAATACAATAATTAAACATTTTTGTTAATTCTGCTAATGATCGGGAGTGTGAATGTCAGTACCTGAAGCTCCTGAGATGTGTATAGCATGTCCTCCAGCGCCAAGTGACAGCAGCTCTTCAGACAGCTGTCACAGAATTCACGGATGAACTGCAGGTTGTACAAGCTGTCAGCTACAGACATGGACTCCTTCATACAAACATCTTACAAAAAAGGGAGAATAAAGTGTTAGACTGACATAAGTACTAAAAAGCTTGTGGTTGTCACTCTTACAGGACATTGTTATGATATTGGTTGGTACCTTCAAGTCTTAGCAGGCCAGGGCAATAATAATGTATGACAGCAGCAACAGCACATCCATTGGAGAGGTCTTTGACTTCCTTGACTACTGGAAAGACGGGCTTTTGTTTGGACTGAATTTTATCCTTTCTATAGCGAAGCTAAAACAAACAAACAAACATACAAACAAGACAATCAAATACTGCAGAATGACTTCAATGGTATGCTGTCAATGTTTATATTAAAAATACTGGACATATCTAATGCTAAAACCACCATTAAAGCCAGAGTTTTCTAAACAAGTCTACAGTGCCAATAAAAAGTATTCACCCCCTTTGATGCTTTCCCTTTTTATTGCTTTTATTAATCGAATCATGGTCAATATAGTTTTGCTTTTTTTAAAAGAATTGACAAAAAACAACTCTTTAATGTCAAAGTGCGAACAGATTTTTACAACGTAATGTCGATTAATTAAAAATATATAATATAAAATAAGTGATTGCATAAATATTCACCCCCTTCAAGACAGTATTTAGTAGATCCACATTTGGACGCAATCACAGCACTGAGTCTGTGTGGATAGGTCTCAATCACGCTTGCACATCTGGACACTGCAATCTTTCTCCATTCTTCCTTGCAAAACTGCTCAAACTCTGTCCGGTTGCATGGGGATCGGGTGTGAACAGCTCTTTTTAAGTTCAGCCACAAATTTTCTTTTTGATTGAGGTCTGGGCTTTGACTCTGCCACTACAGAACATCTTGTTGTCTGTGTAGATTTCTCTGTATGCTTCATGTCATTGCCTTGCTGGAAAATAAATCTTCTCCCAAGTCATGGTTCTTTTGCAGACTGAATCAGATTGTCCTCCAGGATTATCCTATATTTTGCTGCATTCATTTTACCCTCTATCTTTACAAGCCTTCCAGGGCCTGCTGCCAAGAAGCATCCCCACAGCATGATGCTGCCACCTTCATGCTTCACGGTGGGGGTGATGTATTTGTGGTGATGTGCAGTGTTTGGTGTCCACCAAACAGGGTGTAGTCTGATGCCAAAAGCTCCATTTGGTCTCATCAGACCAAAGAACCTTCTTCAAATTGACATTGGAGTCTCCCACATGCCTTTGGGTGAACTCTAGTCGAGATTGAATATAAGCTTTCTTCAACAGTGGCTTTCTCTCTGACACTCTCCCATAAAGCAACAGTTGTTGTATGTAGAGTCTCTCCCACCTCAGCTGCTGAAGCTTTAACTCCTTCAGAGAGGTCACAGGTGTGTTGGTGGCTTCTCTCACCAGTCTCCTTCTTGCACGGTCACTCAGTATGTGAGAATGGCCTGCTCTAGGCAGATTTACACATGTGCCATATTCCTTCCTGTTCTTAATGATGGATTTAACTGAACTCCAGGGGATGTCCAGTGACTTAAACATTTTTTTGTATCTATCCTCTCACTTATACTTTTCAATAACCTTTTCTTGGAGTTTCTTGTAGTGTTCTTTTGTCTTCATGGTGTAATTTTAGCATGAATACTGATTAACCAGTAACTGGACCTTCCAGACATAGGTGTCTTCATACTACAATCACTTGAGACACATTCACTGCACTCAGGTAATCTCCATTTCACTATTCATGAGACTACTAGCTCCGTTGGCTGGACCTTTATTGAATTAGGTCAGTCACTTTAAAGATGCAAATCACTAATTTTACATTATATATTTTAAATTAATTGACATTCATTTGTAGAAATCTGTTTTCACTTTGACATTAAAGTTTGTTTTTTGTCAATTCTTTTTAAAAAAGCCAAATTATATTGACCATGATTCAATTCATAAAAGCAATAAAAGGGGAAAACATCCAAGGGGGTGAATGCTTTTTATAGGCACTGTATATGCACTGTGATACACAACAAATCCCTTTCAAAAAGAATTGCAGTATGAATGTGAGGAGGAGAAGGACAAATAAAGGTCATGCTAAAGTATTCGGGAGAGACAAAGGTGAAAAAAAGGGAGATGCAAAGGAAGAGATTTAATCAGAGCAGAAAGAAGGAAGGTTTTGTCAGGAGAAAGTGGGACAAGTGAGGGTCTCAGGAGGCAGAGACAGCAAGAGAGAGAGAGAGTAACAGAAAATGAATAAAATGTTTCAGGTAAAACTGCAGTATATAGACAAACGGCACACTGTGAGCAGGGACACGCTGACGAGAAGCCTGCCTCTGTTAACTCCCACAGCTATTCACACATAAACACACACCTGTCTCTGAGGACCAGAGGAACAGGTTGTACTTGGTAGTTTCAAGGCTTGTTTGAGTACAGATTGTGATTCATGCACCACCGATGTGTCCGTGTGTTTTGCGCCCCTGTACTACTCCGCCCTATGACATTGATGCTGACGTGCTATTTAATACAGGGATACAAGGATGTAATGCACACTAGCATTCTCACACCAGCATATGGAGAAAAAAAACACACCTGACCATCAGATATTTGCTGATAAATGTGATGAAGACACTGGAAGGATGGAGGGACAGGGGGAAGGAGCAGAGGAAAGGAAGGAACTTACAGGAACAAGTTTCCAGTACCAGCGAGTAGGACACTGTTAGAAAGGAGGAAGGACAGGAAATAGAGAAAGACAGGGAAATGGAGAACAGCAGCACAAGGAGAGGTATTAAGCCTACAGCGGAAGAACTAGACAAACAAGAGAAAGGGTTGTGATGATGATATTTTCTTGAAATGACAAGACAGCTTTGTTGACAAAGCAATGACACTGGCCTTTTTTATTGTGTGTCATCCAATACCTATTGTGCTTGTACAGTAAGAGTAAAGGCTCGCAAGTGCAGCAGAGCCAACAAATTGAGCTTAATGCACTGCACTTCATATGCTTTTTAGTTTTTAGTGCATAATCCCAGACAGATTATCATCTGTGTTTGGATATAATGATGTGTGGACAGAAATACACTGAACTTTTAACACAATACTCACAGAGGGCTGAACAGGTTGGGGCTCTGTGATGGCCTGAGACGTGTCAGTATTGGCTCCTTCGTTAAGTTCTCTCAGCTTCTGATTTAACTAAGAGCATGCCACAGAGATAGAATAGTTAGAAAACATTGATAACAGATCTGAAAGTATACAGTGTGCTGTCACCTCTTTAAGACATAGTGGATTGAAGAAAAAGAGCATTTTTTTCTTGGTAGCTAAACAGACACTGGTTCATTTATAACGGAGAACTAATAAAAAAGCTAAAAATCTGAACAGATCACACCGAGTAATTTCTAAATGGATATAATACAGTGGTCTGCTTGATAGACATTGTTTTTCTCTGGCGTGCTACTTACCCCATTAACCCAATGAAGCAGAGCATCCTCCCAGCTAGAAGCTCCGCCCAATAGCTCAGCAGAACCACATGTCTTCACCGCAGTCACGGTCTCCATGGCTCCCACAGCCATCAGGGCATCTATCACTGCCAGGTGAGCACTCTTCACCAATCATATAGAAAGAAAGAAGAGGAGCTGTCAGAGGTGTGACTATTTACAGCGAGAGCCAAGACGGCATTGGTCAATTACAGCTAACACAATAATGTTGGACATTGACATTTCCATTACTCTGACAGTGCACTACACACTGCAGAACAGATCACCACTCACTGCTACAAGCATAATTTACCAGCAGCCTCCTCTAGGGGTCACCAGAAACCAGCTGTGAGTCAGCAGAAACACTGACAGCAGTTCCCAGTAAGCAAACAAACACATCAGTAGAAATGGGTGAACTTTGGACTCATGTTTGTATAATCATTAAATCGTTAAATAGGCAATGGACCTGTAATATGATAACACATGTGTCCCAGGACTGTCATTCCTTAGCTGCCTTCCTTTTATTTGCCCTCTCTTCAGTGTACTTCCCGTCTTATTGATATATTCCTTTATGACTCATGCACAGACTGCAGGATAAAATGAGGGAATGTAACTAGATCTCCAGGAAGCACAACAAAACAAGCATTCTCTGTAAGAAACAGGTGTTCTGCATTTTTTTTCTGCAGATTTGGTGTATGAATGTGTCTTTGTCAGACAACATAATGGATATAAAACCTACTTCAAATGTTGTCGTCCCCCCAATACAAATAAAACAATCAAACACTCTTGATTACACATATTTAACATTCCCAAGCACTTGTGTCCAACACGCATAAGAGCATTTCCTAGTACTCGAAACCCCATTACAGAGGCCTTTCTAATGGCTGGAGCCAATTAAAATGCACCACCAACATTATTAGCTCAGTCAGAGAGATCGCCTTAACTCTATAAACCTGTTAGCTCATTAGAAGTTGTACTCCATTTGTGCCATGGGACCAAAACCAACAGTGTTTTATATGTGTAGTCTTCATATTTCTGTGAATGA